>NC_064229.1:4326280-4662840 GCF_023101765.2 Spodoptera frugiperda | reverse complement strand
TAGCACTTTTCTAATTAATGACGGTGGTAACAAAAATAATAAAAAAAAAACAAAAGAAAGATCCCAAGAAATTGATGGGCGAAGTTAATTGCGAAAAATTAAAAAGTGTTTCAAATTGATCGCTTGGAAAATTGGTGGTTATAAAACCCGGAGTTTTCAGTAACGAAGTAAACCTAATGTTAACTAAAACTAATGTCTTTATTGGAATGGAGACATTCTGAAAACAGTTCAGTAGTTTGGTTTGGTCAATAAAAGAGGCCAAAAATTTTTGAAAACATGAGAACGCGTCATATTCTGAAGATACGAAAGAGTTATTGCAAGATAGTAACTAAATTAGAGGGGGAAGATTAGCTATAATCCCTACGCTTGGCGGCAGCTTGGTTTGGCTGGTTACTGGTGGTTAGATACAGAAGATACTGCTACTCGACGGCTGGTTCATATTCATATAAATAGGTAGCTGTACTATACCAGAGAAAGCACAATGATGAATGGAATCTATGAAAAAAGAGTATAAACGCTTATATACACGTTTTCTTACATAATTTATGATCCTTACGTGATATACACATGTTCAGCTTGTATTTTTTGGCTACAAATTTCACGTAGCAAAGCTTTAAGGTGGTTGATTTTTTCAGATAAAGAAGGTCAACGCCCTACGTACAAAATACCTTGAATTCTTAAACAAACATGGCTGAACAAGCAAGTTTGAGAACGAGGTGGAAATGTAATCTTTCTTTAATATAATATAATATAATAAATGAGAACGTAAACAGTGAATTAAGGGCAATTGGGAAACATCTAATCATCGTTACTCGAACTCATAATTTTCTCAAACCCATCAAAGAAGTAAACAAAGTAGGTACGGAGTAATGAACGTGATATTTGTATGATGTCCCAATAAGTTTGCCAGGCACTGAAATGCTCCCAAGATACCGACACCAGCTAATTCGCCACTGTATAAGACCATCACGTACGAGGACGTCTCATGATGAATCGCTCTCAAGGATATTACAATTTTCGTCCTTTTAATAAAAACGCTCCTATTTGCTCCTACAAAGCCGTTATTAGTATTCCTTCCTCCTTCCCCAATAATTAAAAAGTACACACAGTTCTTGTAATAATTATCTACTCCTGTCGCCATTTGTTCCATAAAGTATTGTGACACAAACTCACTGAACATAATTAGATTAAGGTATGCAGCCGAATTTACAATTTATGTTTTCGAGAGGAAATGTCAACTTTGATGTAGGTCCCCAAACAAATTGCTAACAAACCTTCATAAAAGTCAGAACAAATTTTACAACAAAATCTCTGAAGCGAATACATAAAAGAGTTTGCTAATGCATAAAAGTACGAGTTATTTGAGAGCGAAAATTTTCTTTTGTACTTACTTACATATTTTAAGGGAGGACAACAATCTCGAGTCGCACTCGTAACAAAGTTTGAGAAAACTTCAGCACTAATGCGCCATCTCGTCTAAACTTGACTCGTCCAATAGTTCCACGTGTCATTATACATAGCTTGAATTATTGAAGTGCGCCTAACATTGTTATAATGTCGTAGGAAGACGGTCCTAAATTATCGACCACTTATTAGAGGTAACTCAATCGCCCGAGGCAACGAAATCGATACTCCGCCACTAGCTGGAACCGCCCTCCAAACCGATATCGATAGTTGCTATATTGTTCCTGCAGTATTGCACGCCACCAAGAAGATAGGCATCGATAAACGGGTATACCTTTCTAACTTTCTGCAATACTATCGATAAAATTCGATCATTATTTCTCGTTCGAATTCGATGTTTCTCAATTTAAGATCTCCGTACCCAGTACAGTATTTGAGCGGGACTACAATTAAGTAGGTACGTTACTATCAAATACGGAATCTTTAGTTTCCAATCCAATTTGTTGGAATCCCTTGCGTGTCTTAGGGGGAAGCGATTTATTTTGATTATAACTGTTCCAGCGGTAGAAAACAAGCTATAAATTAACACGGACGACTTAATTAGCCCGCGTGTTTCCAATACCATTAGCGGTACACGATGACAGCTCCCTGATTCGAAAAAGAAATTGATGTAATATCTGGAAGGGCGTTGCCGAAATTAATGTTGCTTCTCTGACAAATTGGCTATGGGAAATATGAGGGGATTTTAAATAATCTGACGCGGCAAGGTGATGCCACCGTGCCAGCCTTGCCTACACGGTGAAAATTTCCATATTATCAGATTTTGCACACTCCCGATCCTTTTATCACATAACTGCTCTCATGTCAGCGACAGAGCTCGTTCGAGGATAAAGTTGAAAATGGCATACGCCAATTCTGCTTAAGCTGCCAATGAGAAACTGGTGGGACTTCGCAGGGGGCTTAAGACTACTTAACATCACTTAACGCATTTACTTAAGGAATTGTGAAGCACACGTTGAGCTGCCAAAAATTACTTATGATGTAACAGGCTCGAATAGGATTAAAATTTGCTGCGTGTCAACTTTATTAAATTGTATTGAAAATTGTTAATTTGCGCGCGTTGTTTTAGAATACTTGGAAATTTTCAACGACATGTATTTGAGAACTTTGGAAAATATTTGTGTTGTAGAAATTAATGTAGATATACATTTGTGTGACAGAAAATTGAGGAGTTCGATGTCTCTATGAAGGATTAAATAATAATTTCTGTTCAATTTGGCACCGTGCTTGAGATCGTTAATTACAGTAAGTGCAGCGGGTCTACTCTCACACTGCGCATAATCACAAGCTGTTAGCTTGATATGTGGGTAACGCCACACGGAATTGTAAATGTACAAAGCGGGAGGACAAAGTCATAAGCAATTTTATTTTCTGCGACTGTCCGATTCATAATTTAGTAGCGGAATAGTGTTGAAGTTGAAATGCACATACGCCACATACATTTCAAATCAAATGTTCTTCTACTTTCGTCTGGTGTTACGAATCGGGACAGTTGGCGAGAATTTCGGCTTTTCGAAATCCCGGATAGCTTCGTGTGCACAATGTTTATTCGGAGCGGATACATACGTTCGGTAAGATATTCAATACAGGAAAAGTCGGGATCGCAAGAATTACGATCGTCCCTTCCTGGTGCGAGTGCAAGTGACCTTCTTATTGATTTCCTCAATATTTTACTTTTTATTTTATCTCTGTTTAATGTATGCTTTCTCGAAGAATGTTTGAAAATGTATTTTTAAGTTTTGGAGCACTTTGGAGTGGATAAAAGCTTTAAATCAAAGTCGACGATCAAACTAGAGAAACCGTCTTCATTCATTTGATCACTGTGCGTTTTAAAAGGATCTAGTACCTATAATTAGTTTTGAATATAGTAGTTATGAATATAGTAATGAATATAACTATATGAATAAATAATTATTTGAAGAAACCATTATCGGTCGTTTGTTTTTGTTACGACAGAGTTTATACTAACTCCCCAGCCCAAGGACCTAACAGCAATTATTATTTAATGTATTCTATTATAGTAAAAACGCTCCAATTTTTTCGTCGTTTAAGACTTGTTGCTTCCCATCTTCTGTTAGCAAGTTATGCGAACGTGAATGCCCCTGCGTGAAACGGTTCCTAAACACGCGAGATTTCACAGACTGTTTGCCTTAATTAGACCCCTGCGTTTATATTAAGGGCCGTGAAAAGCCGCGATAATTGGCACAAGGGGTTCTATTGATATTGAGACATTTTTCTTGGAAATTATAACCACTACTGCTGTTCATGGTTTGCATATTATGGCACTTTTTATGGTGAAGGGAAACCTTCAAAAGGTTCTTAACTTTTGGAGTTCTCACAAAAACTACTTCGGTGATTACCATCAGCATCTATACAAAGTTCTCAAGATATTAAAGACCCTATGACCCTTTTAGCAATGTAATTCTCAGTTGTTTAATCCGTAGAGAAATTCCTACTTTCACACAGTCACGAGCTCATCCATCGAAATATGAGCGAGTTATGGAAATCCAACGAATGCGAGCGAGGGCGTGCGAAAATTGCGACCGTGTAAATCAGTACGGCGGGAACCTTATTTTGCCGTACGAAATAAGTACGGCCAAACTCGTATTATTTACCTTATTAACAACCAGAGACACGTGTAAATAAGGCCTTTTTAACCTTCAGAAAATTGCATGTTACATCCAACTGTTTACTATAATTACGTTCAAAGGAAACTACAGCAGTGTTTGGATATAATTCCATTCTTTTGGCGGCTATTGAATGAAATTTAGATTCATAATATTGTGTAAACCTATTGTTACAAACAACGGAGCATGCACGCAATATTTAGCATACTGTGTCCGTAAATTGCTTTTAATATGGTGCTTAAAAACTGGCTAATTTTCTGCCGCCTACCGTTTATGGTGTAATTGCGTGGGTGTCACAAACTTCTCTTTTTTTGAAGCCATTCCTGACGGACTTACAACCCATGTGGTAACAATATCAAGTGCTTTACAATCACGCTATTTCATTAACCATAACTTCTAACATTATTACCGCTATAATCAACAGAAAAACTAAAGATATAACTAGTTACCTTGTTTTAATCCTTTATTTCGGTTACTAAGGCCCCAAATATTTGAAGTTGTATGTCTAAAACTTTAAATATTAACTCGATAACTCCTGTTTCTATGTCCCAGCCCTGGAGGATAAGAAAGGGGCATAAAACCTAAATTCAAAAGGTCAACTGTAAATGGACAAGTAAAATGGAAGATCCAAATAGCAGGAAAAAGTTTTAATGTGTTCGGATATAAATCGGGCTATTTGTCTTTATAAGCTTCCCAGGGTGTTGTTGGGAGACGAGCGCGAGGCTGACACTCACTACATGTTTATACGAGTTTGTATGTGTCTTGTAAAATATTATGTCATGAGTGCTACGGCCTTTTGAGAGCCTTTCGAGGTTTTCATCACGTTTATTTCGATGTTTTAGTGGCATATTTAAATATTTTATTACTATATCGTTGATAAAGGTTCTTTTGTGTTTATCAAGGACAGAGAAACCTACGTGTCGTTCAACTTAGTTTACATTTTAACAGATAAACATTAAAAACAGGACACAAAACTCAACAACGAGCAGAATAAAAGACGTGATGTCGAAACAACATTAAAGTAACACGATCATCTCATAATGCAACGTGGGAGTTAGATGAATAAGCCATATTGACCTAAACCCACATTATTGTATCAGATTCAACATGAATACTTGATTAGGTCACCGTTCCTAACACCTGTGCCGAGTCTAGAAATAAGAATTTTCTAGCTATTTTACTCCGCACACAAACCATCATTGTCATAATATCAGACATTAGTAATCCTTTGTGTTTTAAAGGTAGCGTAGGTGTCTTTTTAGGACAAGGGTCTCCTTTGTAATTCAAATTGTCTGATTTGAAAAGGTTCCCAAATTGAAATATTTAGAATGTTCTAGCAAAAACTATTTACCGCTCGCTGAGTCTGGATGTATCCTGTCTTTGGTGGATTTTATGGGCTTATACTCTTTGTAGGGACCCATAAAACTGTTGGCATCGATTTTCTTTATTAGCTAAAATGTCTACATCTCCCTACATGGAATTATTGACATCGTTGATGTTTTACGCCTCCGTCGTAGCTTTAGGAATAAAGGCGTCACATTATAGCCTAATGTGCCTCATCATCCATATCAGACTTTGCGATACTGAAGAGTTCCCATTAAGTGTTTCTACAAACTCTTGAGAGCCCAAACTTGAGAGGTTATTTTATTCTCCGTGACTTAAACGTACCCCAGTTATTATCTTTACGAGGGGTTGAAAGCTCTCTCACTTTTTATTATTGGCTTTTATATTGTGCTGTGGCGTACTTAACTGGAGTCGAGGTCAGACCGAAGGGCCGGTAGGAAACAAAGCACTTAATGCCTTACAATTGTTATACACTCTAAATTTTTATTTGTTCGACCCTTATAGACTCTTTGATCTGGTGATTTATACGACCGAAGATAGAAGATTTGATCCGGTAATCTTCAAACTTCTGTGACCCGTGGCTTGTAATCAGTCGAGCATGCTTTATAATACTTCACATACAAATTATGGAACAAAGGTTTCTATGGCAACCATAAAGATAACGCAACACAAGTCCCCTGGATGTTATGAGGTCTGTGCTGACCACATCCCAGTTGAGTAAGGATGAAGAGTAATAAGCTTGCAGAAACTCCTTATATTTTGTGATCCGTTACAAATTGGGTTTTTTGTTGAAGGGTTGTTTGTGTTCTAGTTGGAACCAATTATTTTTAATGTATGCGACGTGTGGGACGCGTTAACCTTTATAAACTTTAGTGTTGTGCTATTGTAGTGCGAGTCGAGGGCTACGCTGTTTTATTCCGACGCTGCGCACTCTAGGGAGCTGTTGTGCCCTGTATTTCCCTGTCTATCTTTGACAGCCACGATGAATGGGTCGTCTACAGTTTTAGTCTTCCAAATTAGTCTTTAGGATTCCTTAAAGCACTAAATGTTTGAGTCCTTGAACTTGGTAATGTCGGCATAATAATGAGGTAATAATTCTACAACTCTTCTCCCCACAGTCTCTGATGAGTAATTATACAATTAATTCAACAAGGCACCTAATATTAAGGCCAACGGTGGAAGTTTGTTTTTCCTAAGAAATGAGAAACAATGAGAGTTGTTTGTTAAGAATTTTCTAGAAGTTTTAAAGCAGCTGTTGTTTCTTATTAATGTTACATTGTGATGTTGTAATGTATTGACGATGTTTTCGCTTTTTTGTGTTAAAATTAGATACATATTTTGGCGGAGAGAATAAGCCTGTTATGCTGAAAGAAAGATGGATCAGGTGTCGTGTCGATTTATCAGTTCGGATGTGTATGTGGGGTTACTATCAAACTGAAGCTGGCTTCAAGTATCCTGAATCGAGATCACGATCTTAATTAAGACCAGATAACTGAGTACATAAAGAAACGTTATACTATTGGTAACCACCGTGTTACGCGACGCGACGCTTATTGCATATATTCTGTCCCACTCTTGCATAACAACATTCCGTTTCATGCTGCAGCGTGCATAATTGCATTTATACTGAGAACCAAGGTCAAAACTATCGCGGTTGACTGCAGCCGACATAGATACTTGTTTGTGATCATTTTAAACGATGCCTAGGTACAGTTTCTTTTCAATTTAATCATTAATTGTACCTACTTTTTAACCGTAATTATTATTAAAAGACCATGTAAGTCTAAGCGTTTTAGGCGTCTTCTACTTAAAGAGGGTTTGCCAAGAGACCTTTTTCATGGAGATCTTGTATCTAGCTTGTTGGTCCGGTTGGAGATCATAGTTTAAAAGGAGAATCGATCAGAGAGCACATTACTCATTTAAATGTGTTACTGTGCTACAATTATGTCCCAATTAACTCATTCAACATGAACGATTGGCCGCACGATAAGTGTTTCTGTCACTCCACAGGCCACTCTAGGTGCGTGCATATAATAATCAAGTCGCCATTTCCAACGGATGTGGTCCATTCAGCCCAACCATTACCCAACTTAACTTAAAATATGAATAACAAAATGTACTGAACAACTTATGAAATAAACAATGTTTCACTAAAATAAAGCTCAAGTTTGCCATATTATGCGGCAACGGCATGGACATTCAACAATGCCGGAACATATTGTTAGCAAAATATACATAATTTTCAACCTAGAGTACACAAATTCAAAATTTTCTAACAATGTCGAGTTTGTGAAAGTTGGAATACATAATATTTGTCGTGTTGAGTTCAAGAACAAAGTAACGGCTGTGATTCGTGCCTCTATTTATAAGATAAGGCCTTGAGTGACACATTAAAGTCCTTTTTGCTGTACCTACAATGACGCTTTTCGTTTTGCAGCAAAAAATATCGTGTAGTCTCGTATTTTTTCAGATTGAAACGTTTATTTAAAGTGGGTCATTAGCAGGAGATAATTTGAGTGGAAATTCTGTTGTACAAACTGGAAGCTGACTCAGTTTCTGTGACACTTCACCTTGTTAACTGAGTCACGGTATCTGATATTATGAGAGCGTAAAAATTTGCTACATTTTCGCCGATAATAACGTAATTTGACAGACTAGACAGGCGGACTATTAATACCTATTAGAAAATGACATGATTTTTCCTCTTAGAATTCCGGCTTCTAATGTCATGTAGCATATATAAAGCTGACAGTGACTAGAGACCTAAGTAAGAGAGACCATACGCAATCGTGCCATCTTTAAACTATCGTTTGTTTATGCTTTTTTGGCGTAATAAAACAATCTGGTTGTGTCGTAGTCTTGTTGTTGCCATTGTACATTTAATTACGGTTGTGTAACAATGTATTAATTCACAATAACAATCGAGACTTGTCACGGTTGCCCGTTCTACTTGTAACTTTATAGTTCCACCTTTCTCTTTGCTTGCTTAGTTACTAGTCCCTTCTTGGTGTTCTGTTTTTCTATTAACTATTCTTAATATTTTTTAGTTTTTGTATTAACTAGACTGGCTCATTGGTCGAGTTCGACTGCCGGGTCGGGCAAAGTATTAATGGGCGTTTTTTCGGTTTTTCGAAAATTTCTCAGTAGTAGCATGGAGTCTGGAATTGTTCCTTGTAATATGGCAACAAGTTCATTCCAGGTGGGTGTACATTGTATAGCCACATTACGTCCCGTAATGTGCACCTCTGCCTACTCCTTCGGGGATAGAAAGGTGTGACGTTGTGTTGTACTTTTAATCTGTACCTACAAAGATACTAGATTTTAAATTAAGCAGTGTTTGCCTAAATTTCTTTGTTCCTGAATTTATGTTTACCGCTGTTACACACGTAAAATTGCCTGTTTTTTTTTACATTCTCAACCACCGTTTAAGCCTTTTGATACTGGGTCCGTGTTCAGTTAGCTTTGTTTCTATTCTTATTAAAAGGTTTACGGAAACTCATTGACTTGGGGTTTTAGGAGACTTCTAAAAATTAGGATTGTATCTTTTGGGAGATCTATTCAAAGTTTCAACTCACTAATTCATACTTAGGCATTACGTGCCATAATGTGCACCTCTGCCTACCCCTTCGGGGATTAAAGACGATATGTGTATGTGTGTAATTCATACTTAAACTCGTATCGAGTAGTGTCAACTATTTATTTACACTTGCGGATAAAATACTAATGTACAACACGGGTACAAAATATACTGGTTTAGCTATTAGCAATCTTCTAAAAGAGCCCTTTTTGAAAACACAACAGCTTTTTCAGAAAATAAAGTTGCCTTTCTTTCATATCATGTCAAAATCCTGTTGTTAAGAAAAAAGGAAACGTGGCTCGAGTAACAGACAGTAGACAGCTTCCAAAACCGGAGAGAAGGTGCGATCCGAAGGGCTGCCATGTATCCATGTAGCTCATCTGACTGTCCGGTAATCTGGTTAGGGGTTCTTGCGTAATACACGAATAATGCCATTATGGCGTTTACGAGCATTTTCGCTGTCCTTCTGACATATTACCACGATGTTTATCGCAGTACCCGCTTCCATCTGCTATATATTACCCTTTATGATATGTTTTACCCGACCGTCGTAGGTAATATTTACATCAGTTTCTTTTCCACATGTTTTTATGGCTGTGCCCTGAAATGAGGGACATTCCTAGAACGGGGCGGGTTGTGATTGATGCATACAAGTTACTAGAAGTGGTTAATACATGTTGGGACATTCTGTTTCATACTGTTCTTTTGTGTGATGTATCTCTTACGTTTTGTTAGTGTAACAAGATGTTGTCGGTCTTCTGGGAAGATTTAAGCAAAACAGCTCCCTAGAGGGACGATGATATAAACGCTAGTCGGTTAAAAAATGCCAACAAGTAATACTTACATATTTTTTTTATGTTAAACGGTTTCAATTGGCATATATTGTATGGTCATCAAGATTAAAAGTGTGTACTGAATTGTAGATAGATCGGACATGACAAAGGGGTTTAAATGCCAACAAATAAATAAGACCAAAATAAACAAGTCAAGTTAAATAAAACCGTTTAATAATTGGACTTGATTGTATCCCATAATACCTTACACAAATGGTCCTCTGGTGTTGCGGGTGTCCATGAGCGACGCTGATTGCTTACCATCAGGTGATCCGTCTGCTCGTTGGCCCCCTATTCCATAAAATATCTATTAATAACTTGTACGTGAAACCTCATAATCATCATTTAACCACTGCCCAATCTATCAAAGAAAATGTTTATTCAAATACTAAGTAAGTAATGTTTTGCTCAATTGACATCGATTCGTCATTATTTACCGTTTCTATTTAAAGGTTGTTTTTACACGTTTTATAGTAACGGTAGCTAAGACATCTAAATTAGAAACTGTTTGTCATATTTACACTACTTGACATTCGACCATCGATACAAAACCTTTTTTTTTAAACATTGTTCCTCTTTTTTGAGGGGGGAAAAACATCCTATGTCTTCTCCCGTCTTGGGCGAGGCGAGAGGAAGTGTCAGACTCATACTGACTAAAAAACACCCCGATCTTACTCCTGCTTTTCGAGCCGGAGCCCCAGTAAACCAGCTAGGTAGTCCGCAGCTCCGGATAAACATTGTCTCTCTACATTAGGATTTTCTCCTGTGTCGTGGGTGGGTTTACAAGCATAGGTACAAGGTTACTGCCTCAGGAGCAATGGGTCGTAGTTTCTTGGCTCGAAAGAAGTATTGTTGAGGTCTTTTCGGTTTTTCGAAAATCTTCAATATTAGCATGGAGTTTGAAATTGTCGTATAGAGAAATAGGCATAGGAATATTACGTACACGAGACTCAATAACATGTAACTAGTAAAAAGTGGGTGGTACATTGTAATTGTAACCTTTAAATATTACTTTGGGGTTAAAAAGGTGCGACGTTATCAAAAAAACAAATAGTTCATAGCATGAACCGGTACTCAGGTTGCGCAAGTTGAACTTTTTGAGTTCAAAAGTAGGTTTCGGTTGATGAATCATGATTGTTCAAACATTCCGGTACCAGAACACAGTTCCGATCGTTTCCGAGTACCTACACAACCCATTAAATTGTTCACTAGAAGTTAAAATTAGACGCAAAGCAATTTGATCTAAGCCGACCTACTAATGCACAGACTTTTGACGAATTACCTAACATTTTGTGTCTCTTTCTCACATAGGTGCTTGATTTTGATTAGAAAGGGATAGCGATACATTTTTGTTGAGTCACAAATCGCATTGTCCAGTCAGCATCGGTGACTGAGTCACGGTCTCTTGCGGTCACTGAGTCACTTGAAAGATTGCGTTTAGTTTCGCTCTGTGTTATTCATCGGCGCCTGCGCACGGTCGATCAAACGATTGCACACGTACACACACGGCTACAAATCAAGCTGTACTTAACCAGTTTATCAAGGTCTCGCTTTGTATGATCTTTACTCACATTCGACGGTCTATGTATACTGGTTGGTATATCTTGATCTGTGACTAGGTAGAATCACAGACTCATGTTTTTTTTCTCAGTTTACCGTAGTAATCGGTGAGAGAAATCGCGATACCTTCGATAATATTCTCATAACGTGACGTCATCGCGGCTAAGTCGCGAAAATTCTCACATTAATAACTTTCTGTACATTTAGTACCCACAGACTAAAAATATTTGTAATCGATTAAAGGAAATAAAACTCGTTTTACATGTTGACTGACTAATGATAGGTATTGAAAATTGACATTATGAAATACGTTCTTTTTAAAAGGCCGGTAACGCACTTGTGACGCCTCTGGTGTTGCGGGTGTCCATGGGCGGCGATTGCATACCATCAGGTGGCCTTTCTGCTCGTTTGCTCCCATTACATAAAGCAAAACGTAATTTAAATTATGTCAAAAGATGTGAGATAAAAATGGTGCCATATAAAAATCAGGAATTCTCAGTCACATTTTATTCATAAGTCCCATGAAACACAAGGATACCAAGAAATAATAAAAGCAACACTCACAATCGCATAGTACCAACAATAAATATCCATAATTGATTACAGTAATCATTCGCGCCAGTACAGTGGAAAAATAAGAAAATCTGAATCGCCAAACGAGAATTCTCATGAGAAAAAATATTTCATATAAATTCTGTTCTTATCGAATCAACCAATTGTATGACGTTCGATATTTAAATTTAAAACGCAACCGTTAATCGTACATGTACAGACTCACACACACATACACACACACACACACACACACACACACACACACACACACACACACACACACACACACACACACACACACACACACACACACACACACAATTACTCACACACAAACACGTACCCACATAAAGTGTATCTGTTGTATACCATAAAAAAGATTGTTATTTAATCTCAGGGCTTTTGATCTCCCATAATTTAAATACAAGACTATTATAATTTGATTCTACAAAGGAATTGGATATGGTTATAATGAAAACGAGCTGGCGTTTCTCTTATACACGTACTTCCTCTGCTGTCCTAAACATTCATGGAAATTACGTTTTGATCAACAATTATATTGTATTTTGATTGCTTATGAAGCTAAAATGTATCTAGTTTATTATCTCTTAGAGTAATTAGTAAATAGGCTGTCGAAATTGGCCTGATTGGATTCGAGGAAAGGATGGTACGGCCGTGCCGCATTTTTTGGCTAGACTTGGCAGGGGCACTACTGTGTCCCCAGATTGAAATTTGCATTTGTACTGCACATATTTTCATTTGTTATCTATCTTCTTGCCATTATCCCAGTGTATGGATCCGCAGAAAATGTCTTCCACATCATTGCCGATCTATTCAATATTTACATTGGCTGTCCTCGTCATTTCCATCTTGGAAAGAGATTTGCCTATAGTTTGTTTGTTTGAACGCGCTAATCTCTGAAACTATTGGTTCTTTTTCGAAAAATCTTTTTGTGTTGGATAGTCCACTTATCGAGGAAAATTACAGGCTATAAAACATCACGCTACAATCAATAGGAGCCGAGCACAGTAGGTGAAAGTCCCTAGTATCTAATATTCTTAAAAAAGAAGCCCGCAAAGTACCGTTTTGTTTTTTAAATTCCTTACCCACAAGGATTGGGTAGCTTGGGGAATTATTAAAAAGTTATCCGTAACTGAACGAAATCCCGTTAACGTTATTGGGGCCAGCACTAAGTTCTAATTCAATTACCGTGTTTGTTCCCTCGTATAAAACATTTCTGTTTGTTTGTTTGTTAGTTCGTTTGTTCTTTAAGCTTTGTAATACCATGGATTATATGTATGTATACAGTTTGTTTCACTTCCCTTGATCGCTTGCTTTAGTTTTATTTGCAACTAACTTACTCAATCGCGTCGAGTTTCGAAACCTAATCCCGGAGGTCCCAATTTTGTTGGGATATTGGGATAAAAAGTAGGCTGTGTTTAATGTCTGAAAAGTAATCTTTTCAAATCGGTTCAGTGGTTTCTTATACTATTCAATTTTCTTTTTATAATATTTCGGTAACTTGTAGTTATAAGAAGATTAGTTTTGTACTGGCTCTTCCTTTATTATCGAAATTTTGTATATTTTGGCATTATTTACTTACACCTTACATGCATAACCTTACGCCTGTTTCCGATAGGGGCAGGCAGAGATGATGGAAAGCCCATTATTACGAATATTCCTAACTTGTAAAATATTACAGACCTTCCTAAACAAAATTTTGTAAAAGGTATCTGTGTTTTTGGATACCTAGAAATTGGCACCTGAACAAAACGCTTGTCATAATTATGAAATATACCTACGCACATTACTACATACATTACAGTTACCTAGAAAAAATATAATATACAAAAATAGGAATTTTTAGACATTTTTCCTAAGATAGAGGGCGACGGTTTCCTAGAAATTTCCTATTCAATAAATATGATACTGAATAGATGTTCTGCGAGTTCAACGAGTATCTCTATGATTCTCTACTCTAGTCACCTTCTTTATAAGAGTACAGCTAAAATTCTTTACTTCTTACTGGATTGCTTTTCCACCAGAGATGTGCTATGTAGCTATGCTACGTAAATGTAATAGCTAAGCTGTGAAATTATGTGATCTTTTCAAACTTAGGAAAAAGATTTAGATATATTACCCGACTTTAAAAAATGGATGTTCGCACTTCAACACGTGTTTTCGGTATTGTCCGCGATTACTTCGCGATTGAAATTGGTTTTTAACGTAGTTTTAGAATTATTTGGTGCAAATGTTGATGATTTTCTTCTGAATACTAATGTATGTATTATTTCTTTTGTTACAGGTATGTTAACAATCGTTTAAGACTAATGGATCCAGATATCCTGATGACGTTATACATAGGTTATCTTATTCCAAAGAACTTTCATATTATAGGAGGTATGCATATCTTGTGTTTATATTATTTCCGAAACGATAAAAGACTTATTGATTCTTAGACAAAGCCTAGAATTTAAACAATATAAAAAATATATCTAATGGTTTCTTTCTCAGTAGCTGCACTGATCAACAACATAAGTTGTCTTTAAAAAAATATATATTGCACAGCGCAGTCAAAAATGAGAAACTAACCAAGTTTCCTGCACAAAAAATGTCGAGCAAACTAGGCAAGAATATTCAACCGTGAAAAAAAAAACTCGGATATATTTTACGTTGCCTACGTTCGCAGTTTCCCCCTGAGGCCTGAAACTCGGAAGTTTAAGACTAACTTTCAAGAAAAAAAAATAGACTTACGAAAAATCAGGACTGCGTATCTGGGACATCACCTAGTAATAATTATATGATCAACCTCTGGTCTGCTGGTATATGAGACACAATAGAAAACACATCGTGTCTCTCATAGATCTGCACTTTAGCATGATATGGGTGAAGGCCTTGGCAGACGAGGTATTCATCAGTTGTGGTGGTCCGGAGGTCTAAGAGGCCCACTTCTTACGTATGAGGGCGCGGATTCAAAACCTACCAACAACAAGTACCAATATGACTTTTTTCGAGTTATATGTACTTTCTTATAATATTTAGACACTATTGACAAACGGTGAAGGAAAACAACGTGAGGAAACCTGGGCTTATAATTTTGAAATCGCCAATCCGTATAAAGCAGGAGTGGTAATTAATGTTCAAACCTTCTCCGTGTGAAAAGAGGCCTTTGGTTAGTAGTAACCACTTATAGTAGCTGATGTTCATGTGACCAAGTTTGTGGATCTATTTCACAATTCTGAACAACATTTTGTCTCCAGCAGAAATTAGTCTCTCATCTACGTAGACCTTTACAGGGTTTTTCTCACTGATTAATTACCTACGTAGCTTTGTAAAATCCTTAAAGACGGATTAGATATCCGTGGATGGATGAGTTAGGATAAATAATGGAATGGAGATCGAGAGGAACCATTAAATACAATGTCGAACGCCTTACCCAGGCCGACTTTTGTTTAAATGAGACCTAAATTCTTTTGCAGGGAATAGGAACTTACAGGCTCATAGAAAAAAGTCTTATTTCTCAAATTCCCAAGTCCAATTTTCTCATTTCTGAACAAAGTCCATATCATTTGCGGTTTTTAATCAACCCTGTCATTGGAGCCGATTAAATTTCACAAGTTGAACAGAATTCCAATATCAATTTAGCCAGGAAACTACGGACATAGTTTTGGAGATTTTGAACTTGCAAACTTGCATTGTCTGGTCGGAATTTTGTCCAACAATTGCCGGTGAAAGGTCAAAGTGGAGAAACGCTTGAATGCCACCGAATTTTGCTTTTACTCACCAATCACCAATTCCTGAAATTGTCCAGAAATAGTAATTGAATTTCCATTGTGGACTTCCCGCATGACTAAGGACTTGTAATTTGATTTCGATGAATCCTACAACTAGTCCAAATCACTCAAATGCATTTGTATAATTAATTATAAACCACCAATCTCCGAAACAAAATAACAGTGAGAGACACTTTGCCAGATGAAAATAACTTCAAGTGCAATGTAATCAGGTTGCCAAGTCCTTAACCGATAGGCGGACAGAAGATATTTAGGATATGTAATGTAAAATAACATCTAGTTTTCGTCAGTCATGTTATAAGTCTCGTGTAAAGCAAATACTCTAGCTCTATACTTAGTAACACATAATTAACTTTGGTTCCATAATCTGTCCTATTACGGAGAATTTTCAAAAATCAATTGACTCCGGTACATGTTACTCGAATCGGGATTCAAAGGGCTTTGTACGAGTTTGCTTAACGAAATCGAAACGATTGCGTTTGGCGCTCTGATTTGTCGGCTCGAAATACCAACCAATCAGGGCGCCGAATATTCTGTGCTCACGTGTCGATTTCGTTAAATGTATAGCAAACTCGTACTAAGGGTACAGATCACAGATCACTTTGATCAATACCGCATTTACGATTGGAGAAGTTGGCCATTTTATTGGCATTCACGACTGCCGATAAATGCACAGTAATCCTACCGCTCATGTTCAGTCGGCGACATAACAGATCATATGTAACGGTATTAAACTATTAAGTGGTTCTGCGTCTCTATAAGTTCCTAGTACCTCCATGAAGGAAACCGCTGTTTGAAGCTTAACTGGTCCATTTAAATTACTTTAATTGAACTGCGGTTCCCACTGTCATGGTTAAGTAGTTCAGTAATGAAGGAGTTATTCTTGTATTAGTGTTGCATTATTTGTTTGTTCATCATTATCATCAGCAGTTGAGGAGCAACCAATGTAGAATAAAGACGTTCCTTCTTTAAAGAGGGTGTTTGTCATAATTTCTGGCAGACAAAATAGAAATCCAAAAAAAAATGAGATGCTCATCAATTCTTTCATGGCTGATCATTGAATTAACTTTTATTCGAATTTAATACAGCTACATTCTTCTTTATCTACGAGAAAGACTTCCAAACTCACAATAATTGTCTCATCTAGCATACGTAATACCATATGGGTTGAATTCTACAAACACAGAGGCTAATCAAAGGTTAAACGCTAAACGGCCGAACTTGCATTCATTAATCTAGAACTCGCCGCTTAAATTAAATTAATGGATACTTAACCTTCTTCACTACACTAGAGTCATTCCTAACAACGTGTAAACCTTCAAATAGTTCGGTTAATTCACTCAATTTTTACTCTAAAAAGTTAGGTGATTAAGAAAGTACGGTCGATTAGATGAGTGACTAATCGGTTGATTAAATTAAACTTAGATTAGTGAGAGGAGTAAGTTAAGTAGCCGTGAAATTCGTGCTTCAGTGTTTGCTTTGATTAAGGTGTTTTATAATAGCATTGTTAGCAAAAAACTGCATTAATTTTTAGTAAATATATTAATTTTAGTAATAGAATGTACTGGACCCCAGTGGAATGAGCATTCTTGTAAACACTGAGATGACCTGCGGAGGTAGACTATTTAAAAAAGCCTAGAAATTCGTCAGCTCCTCCACCATAATTTACCAGAATGGTCTTCAGCAACGAATTGAAGACCAATGACCTAACCTAAGTAAACCTAAGTAAATTTTGAGTGAACCTTCTTAAACACCTTCTTATTCAAGAGTTTAAAATCAACTTTAAGCCAGTCTTATTGAGTGTTATTTTCATACGTGTTAAAATTCGACATTGAACTTATGGGATCTTTGTTCAACTCATCCATGGTATTTAAAGCCCCTGCTGACATTTGTTCAGTGATTAATAGGCGAACGACACATGACTATCATGTAACACATCTATTTAATCATAGACTTTTTGAGATACGATACATGTGCGTGTCTCTGGGGAAATAGCATAAATGGGAGTCGAATTGGATGAGGAGAAAAACCTATCGACGAACGTAATACTCGCATAGGTTTTGACATAATCTGAAAGAATTTGTCAGCCATTGTTTTCCAATTCTCTGGAACTACGCAACGAGGTATAGAGGAACAGTCAAAAGCAATCTCTAAAAATCAATTGTAAAGGATTTTCAAACAGAATTGAAATCGTAACAATGGATTATTAACAAAATAATAGACCAAGAATCAATCTAACTTGGACTATTTAAGTTATACCAGTAAGTACAAAGACAAATAAAGTGGCTTGCTTTATTTAACTTAGTGCTGTGTAATTTTGGTTTAAGTTAAACATAACGACTAATTCTGGTACTCCAAAGCATATTTATTGTACTTAATCAAGTTTTTGGCTTTTCTGTTAACTTTTGAAAGTTACCTTATTAAATAAGTAAGGAGGTTTTTGAAATGCGTGTAGGGAATTTACGATGAATTATATTTATATTTATGGTGACTAGAAGGCCCATGAAATAGAAACAAAATTAAGTAGTTGTTTTAGGATATTCAATGCTAGTTCATGTAGTAACCATCATGGCAAAGGCGACTGCCAAAAAGTTTCGAATTTTGATCACATCAACAGCCTATAAGTGGCCACTGCTGACCAAAGGCCTCTTCTCACACTGAGAAGGTTTGAGCATTAATCACCACACTAGCTCAATGCGGTTAAGTGATTTTTCTATACTGGGATCAAAAAAGTCTAGGAATAGAGAGCTCCAACCCACCTACTAGATACAGCGATTATGTTTTTCATAATCGCATATTAATGAAGTCCACAATCCAGCAGTGGACTGTCACTGGCTTTTTATGATGAAATGTTTTAGAGAGTACAACCTTGTATAACCTTGACATGTTACCCCACCCGCTACTTGTGCATGTGTAAAACGTTCTTTATTACTATAGAACAGTACATGTTATAGGTACATATACACGTATAATACAATTGTATTCAATACTCACTCATTCTATTGTAACGGGCTCGTAGTCAATGACAAACAAAATGACATGAGTGGATTTCCCTCATATTTGTTCTAGTGAATTGAAAAATAGAGATTTTCTATTCAGTTGTTCGCGAATGCAGGAGGATTTATTTGATTTTATATGTTCGTTATATCATTCATTGTTAGGAACTTATAGTGAAAGAAAACATCATTAGATAAAACCTGGACTTATAACTTTCTAATTAGGTACTACTAGTTAAGGCTTAAATCTAAGTTTGAAACCGCCTTGAGCTAGCGTGGTGATTAATGCTCATTCCTTCCTTGTACAAGAAGAGGACTTAGCAGCAGGCACTTATAGGCTGATGATGATGATTACCTACGAATGTAAACAGTGTTAAGAGTCAAATTGCAATTCAGCTTATCAACCGAGGGAATACACAAGTCATAACCCAATGTGTCGGACTGACACACACGTATGTCAAAATTTACGTCAAGCCTTACATTAATGAGTCCTCGATCTCTCAGTAGACTATCGTTTTAATCCCATTTGGTTCATTGTACTGTTCAGTCTCTTTCGGGAGTACCACACATACTACTTACTATATAAACCCTTCATAATATGTTATCAATTGATTATGTTAAGTGTGATATGTAAATAGACCCCATCACTTCCCAAGGGGCTCATAATCGACCATACACCACTCTAGTTAATAGTGTCGATGGTATTTTCATAATCATAACATCCCTAGGGGAGTTTAAGTGTGTGCTATGTGCACTATACTTTTACTATGCTTTGCAAGCTACCTTTTACATAATGTCACGCTTTTTATATCCTTACGGGATGGACAGACTGAGTGAGTACATTAAATGTTACACTAGTTTACGCCATTTATGTTATATCCTATGTAATAAGACTTTTAATTTTTAACGGCTCGTTTTGAGTGCTACTACGGTTTTAACGGCAGGTTTTTTTTTGAGAGGCGAAAATCATCCTATTTACACCTTGGGTTTGGCGAGAGGTAGTGTGAGACTCTTACTGACTAAAACCACTCTGTTCCTACTCTGCTCTTATCTTACGGGTCGGGCCATTAGCCCTACTGATCCTCAACTTTGGTGGTCTGATGGCTCTTTGAGGCGCGCACGAAACCCCGACGTACCGTACTCACGGTCTGGTTCTGGTCTGGAGGCGAGCAACCTGTGCTCGCGGTCCAACCCTAATCCCCAAATTCCTAAAAGGCCGCCCCTGTTGCCATCAGGGGATCCGTCTCCTTATTTGCAAGTCCACCATGAAATATACATCAATATGGTATACTTTCACGTGCAGCTGTCCACACCAGTACGTTTCTAAGGTACTTGGTAGAAGCCAGTTCAAAAACCGGTTTTCACTTATGTTCTGCTTTGCACAAGCCTCTATTGTCTAGTGAAAACATTTCGTACTATAACTACGTTCGTTTGAATAAAATTCTGTAAGGCTATCCGATTCTGTGGTTAGGGAAATTATTGTTTTGTCTTTGTTTGTTATTGTTTAAGCCTTCTACAATTACAACATTCAATTCATCTTGCTTTTATCCTTATTTACTCATTATTAGACGTTTTTTGCGTCTTATACGAAGTAGTGACGCCTTTGTTAAATAGCAAATATGTTCTGGTTAATGATACTGTGATGTAAAAATAGCAAATAGTCCACTGCTGGACTGTTAGTCTCTCTTCATACTTCCTATAATCTCCACGCTTCGTCACGTCGGAGATCGTTGTCAAGGTTTAAGTTTATCAAACAGCGTAACTGCTTTGACTCTGTTAAATCTGTACTCCCTTATTGATGGACTCTTATGATACCCGCGGGAAGAGTACGGGTGTTGACAAATGCATTCTATTTCGCTGTCGTTACTACAAAGCTTTCAATAGTGAATGTGTAATAGGTGTAATGATGAAGACCTTAAAATAGGTACAGAATGTAACAATTGAGAACAGACATATGACCTTAATGCTTCCAACAGTAACAGTATTCGCAGTCCTAGATAATTCTAAATGTTTAAAATGTCATTAAAGTTACCTTCCAGCTACTCGTATAACAGTGGTTCCCAACTGGTGGTCCGCAGAAGACAAAACATGGTTCACGAAATGAAATGAATACAAGGCTACACCTCTGTCCAATAAATACAACGTTTAAAGCTCAAATTAAACTTATAATCAAAGAAGGCAACTGAAAGGAGCAACTAATTTCAATAATCAAATTAAAAGTCACTTTTATGGGAAGTAATAGTACCTACTAATGGTCCCAAACCTAAAAAGAATGGTACGATAGTGGTCCTCGACTAGGAAAAGGTTGGGAACCTCTGAGCCATAAGGTCTATCATTAAACGCCTCGTATTCCATTTAAATTGAGGTTGTAAGACGATTATAAAATCGCTAAGTTTGTTGTATTTGAATTCAGAGTCATTTAATAGTTATTTAACCCCGTTCTTAGTAATTGTTTTCGATACAAAATCGTTGCTAAGAAATACCTTAAGTTATCATTAAATTTCTCTGATTGCCGATGTAAGATAAACTCCTAAATATTAATTTAAACTAATCTGATACCAGAAATTCAGGATTCACAATAAACCTACTGTGTATCTTGCGTCATTTGATGAATGCATGCATTCGTCAGCACGGACACGAACAATATAAAAATGCTATAAGCGCTGCCATCGCGCGGACGGCGTGCTTACAGCCTTTTTGTATTGACGTTATGAAATATATCATACGACATAAGATTTAATGTTCAAATTTAAATAATAAGTTAATTGCTTTGTTGTAGCGGTGATGTTTACCTATACATGTGATATAATAATATCCTTTAGTTTTCACCTCTACACTAAAATACAAAAACAATAATATTAACGTAATTAGGTATACTAGTACTCTATAATCCCACATGTTGTGAATGGAGCATAATATTTATATATGGCAATTGTCACGCGAACCTTTTACTAAACGATTTACACAAATTATTGTTTAGTACATAACATTCAACTATGTACGCAAGTATATAACTGTTGAACCTTGAACCAATTTTCTACTAAAACCTATAGTAACAGTAACCTAATAAGAAATACTAATTGGCTCAACTTTAATTGGCACAGAACGTTTACTGAGAAATTTTAGAGCCCGCTATTCCGCATTTAGCGTTTCAAAGCTCAAAATTAAGGAGAATGATTTGATAAAGGAGTCTTTTTATGGTTTGCCATTTATTCTGGCTTTGGAACTAAGTTATAGATTGAATATAAGGGCCTATTTCACAATTTCAAGCCATTCTGACAAATATTTTGTCATATTTCATATACCAAAGTATACCTCAGAAACTAGCCACTTTTGGACCAAATACCTCAGGGTTAATTTTGTAGGAAATTGGTGGTATTATCACCTTCCTAGAGGAAATACGTCGAAATGAAAGTCACCCTGCAGAAATCACGTTGCATATCCGTCAGTTACATATTATAATCAGGTAAATATAGGCTAAAAATCCCTCGTGCGGCACCTAAGGCAAGAGGTAGTGTCAGACTATTACTAAATAGAAACCACGCCGTTCCAACTCTTGCTTCGAGCTGGAGCCACGGTAACTCTTGGGGTTCTCCACTGCCCCGATCATCAGACTACTACCCTTACTGACATAATGTAGTTGAGGCTTCATCGTCATCATCAGCAATGGGAATTTGAAGATGGGGGTAAAACAACAAACAAAGTTCAATAGTCGGATCTAATACTTTCTTAAGTTATTTTCATTTTCACAGGCTTCTTAATAAATAGTTATCTACATTTTTAAAACGTATACTTGCTTAGTCATATGTTAAAGGGTTTCGTCGTCTGACATTTGACATTATAGGTATTTGACCGATTATAAATAAAATTTCCAAAAGACACGAGACCAACTTTAATGTCTTTTCTGCATGAACTTTCAAACATAGAAACACTAAGCACTACTTTCCTTACACAATTTTCTGTTTCGTACTTGTTTTAAAAATGGTTAATGTTAGCGCGAATGCTGCGCGGGCGTCGGTCAGCTGGGGTCAATGACCGGGGGCCGCTCGACAACCTTTGTAGCCGCAACGGGTTGCTTGGGGCTATTCACCATTGACAGACACGTCACGATTCGATGGATTATGGATTAATTAAAAACTGTATATTTTTGTTTTTAGTAACAGTTGAATGAGTTTAAAACCTTAATAGATAATTAGGATCTTTTGACATCAACAATGTTCTACTCGCGGTAATTTACTCCTGCTGTATCACGTGCTACTTACTCACTGGACACCATGTATAGAAGAGTCATATAATGTTTTTTTTAAATTGAGTGTAACCGTGAAACATTTCCGTACCAAGTTTAAAAACATGCAATGTTAAAAATAAATCAACTGTCGTCATCATTGCAGTGCACATACACATACATACACAAATTGTATGAACTACATATGTATCTTTCAAGAGCCCGCTATAAAAAGTCGCGCGTTGCATTCATTTTCATTAATTATTCCGTAACATTTTTTTTTTCAACCACTCCGTACACTCACAAACCGCGTCCCGCTATACTATGAAAACACAATAATAAAACATGACACGAAAAACAGATCCTATTGTCATTTTAATGTGGTCCAAATTCGTGTACAATGTGTTTGTGGAAACCCGCATGGAGTCACGGTCAGACACGATAACGCGAACATGTTTTAATGTCCATGCTTTGCTTGTATTATTGTAGTTTCCTTGTAACTTTTCGTGTGTAAGCAATTTATATGAATGTTCATATGTAATTTCTTTCTGTTCGTATTGTAAATGTAACTATCTCCTATTTTTGTAAACTTTTAACTTTGCCCCACTATACTAGAATTTTCTCCTGTGTCGTGGGTGCGTTTACAAACATACAAGTTCATATACACGTGACAAACAACAATTTCTAGATCTCATAATGAGTTACTCCGTGCGAGAATAGAACACGCTACACGTTACGCGGTCACTTGCCCAGCCACCGCGCAAACACGATCATTTGATTGCTTCATAATAATGTTAGAACCTTAAAACACGATATTTTATGTTCTATTGATATCCTCCTTGTAGAATACTCCTTTGTCTACTGACTAAACTATGTCTCCTCATGAACATAACTTCATAAGAATCTCTTCATTGACTTGATGAGAACACCCCTACGCCGGCAATCGTCGCAAGAAATGACACAATAAAGAACTAAATGGAGTGCTCATACGCATGTGATTCGATATAATTCCCCTCACTAACACCGTGTTTTGGCTGTAGGGGAAGAAACGTCAGTCATGTTACAACTAGTCACTAGTCATTGCGTGATACAGCGGGTTCCTGATTGGCTGTCACGGCAATATGAGTGACATTTGGGCGGTTCACGTCACTTGAAACACGCTAGTTGCTTTCTGACGTTCTCTACTTCATTTTGCGAAGTTCAAGGTGATTTAAAGTTTATTTTCTTCCTGTTGTTTATGGGAAATGATTTCCCTAAGGCTTTGTAGAAGGTGTGTAACAGTGTTCCCTAGAGACGCCAAGCTTATTTTCGTGCATCAAATTCAAATTCAGTTTGTTTTACAGCTCGGATACAAACAAGTAATGTGTTTCGATTTTCCGTGATCCACATGTTGTTGTTTCGTGTTCAGTTTGATGTGTGTTTGAAATTATGTATTTGGAAATACTGCCACAACAGAGAAGAGTTCTAGTGTATGCAATTTAAAAAGAAAAGTCGACGTCGAGTTTTTTAACACTTTGGCTGCCAACAAAAATCTGTTGAAGGCGAATCCTCCGCTAGCGCCGGTCATTTTGACCCCCCATGGCAGCCAACGTGTTAAGTAGTGTGAGACAAAGGATAAAGCCTATATAATATTAAATCAGACTATGCCAATAAAATTATTAGAAACTAGCTACTCCCGTACGGTTTAACCCGCACTGCTCGTCTCCAATTGATTATAGCGTGATGTTTTATAGCCTTTCTCAATAAACAGACTATCCAACACAAGAATATTTTTCAAATCGAACCAGTAGTTCCTGAGAATAGCGCGTTCAAACAAAAAACCAAACAAGCAAACTAACAATCTTTTCAGCTTTATACACTAATGTAGAAAACACATAAACATTAATAAAAGTCAATAACAGATCTTGAGATGTCTCCAGCAATTTGGGAGGTTAGAAATTATGACTGTATTCTGCATATTCCCACCATAACTTAGGTTTTACTGAGTAACGGTCGCATTAACTGTAATATGTGGTTTATGAGATATGTATGCTATGCACTGCCAATGGACACCGTTTAGGGGGGAACGGAAAGACATAAAAATTGTGGTTGTACTATGGTCAGGTGACGTCAGTTGTGGGATATCATACCATAGAGAGGAATGTTTAAGTCAAGAAGTATGTGTCTGATTTTTGTTAAGGTTTAAGTGCATTGTTTAGGGGCATTGCGTGCCGTGCCTACCCCTTCGGTGATAAAAGGCATAACATGCTGGTTTTAAGTGAATAGGCAGTGTGATTTTGGTAAATTACCAAATGTTTTTTTGTAACAACTATTGTTTGACATACTAAATTAATTAAAAATCACGGTTTACTCATGTACATTAATAGAGAAAAGCTCTACTAGTTTCGAGACACAGAGGGACTCTTTATTCTGAGCAGCGTACGCAGACGCGGCGACTACTCAAGCTGTAGGTTGCAAATGTACATTATGTACGGTTAATGTACGTGAGTAAATCGTGATTTTGTGAACCGTGTTTAAAGAATAAGATGTTCTTTCTCTATTTACACACGATTCTTTCCTTATTTTCTTAGCTTCCTTTTCCTGCATAATATACAAAACCAAAATAAAGTCCACCAAACCCTTAGCTTTTATAAAGTAAGTACATACTTTCTCCTGCGCCAACTTACTACGGGGTGTTCTAAAATATGATGTCATAAAAATTACCTCATTCTATAACCGCCGAGGGTTTACTTTGAAACCTCTATTAAATTCTTAGGTTTAGGGTTGACAGTAACCGTAAACTTAATAAACGCATTTCTTTAGATTACCTCTTTACAAAGTTCATTAACTCTACCAAATTATAGTCTTTCCACAATTAATTTTACTCTCCACATTTTCGATTAATTGTTTTAAGTGTATAATATTCTCGAGTTATATTCCTAAAATGCCTACTTTATGTACCTATTATGTATTCAAGACAAACGAAGTATGAAATGTAGGTATAATACATTCGAGACTCATATTAAACAGCCTGAAATTATCATAAAACATAGATTTATTCCATATCCATACGTATCTAAATAATTCACATAAATTCATGTTCAAACCAGATTCGTCTTGAGAGTATTATGTAAGCTTTACTACTGCTCATATTAAAGTAAATATTATTAAGTTGAGCGCCTGTCAATTCCAGTATGGCGGGCGCCTGGCAAAGGAGCAAGTGAAAAGCAATTATTTTGCCGACTACCCGCCGATTCCCGCGAACATTTCAAACCTTAATTAATTCACAAATTAGTAAAGGACAGCTTATCGAGTTTGTATTTTTAGATGAGTGTCGTAAACCGATGAATGAGTGAACTTGTTTAATTTGTTTTATAATTTTATTAAGGCCGAGCCTTCAGAGGGCCGGCCGCCATTTATGTCTGTCATATTTGTCAAATGGAAATCTGTATTGGTAATGAAATTTTAATTCGTAAACTTTTGTCGTTTATTTTGTTATGCGAAAAGTTTTTGATTTAATATCGGTAAGGGGTATTTTTTGATATTTATGGCTGTGTGACGGTGGGAAGGTAGATATGTTAATGTAGATACAGGTGGTGTATGGAAGGAATGTTAATAGCAGAAACATGTAGTTCTTTCGAAGTACGCTTTATTTTTTCTATGCATATAAGTATATAATGAATAGTTATGTAAGTGCGTTACAATACTTATATCGAGAATAATGTCTAGTATATTCTTAATCTTTAATATATTCCAGATAAAGAAAGAAAAGCAGTTTATTAACGCCATATTTTCTTTTATTACCCACCATATTTTATTTATCCAAACGACCAATTTTCTTACAAAATAATAACACCCACGACTACTACTACTAGTATATTATTTCGCATATTTCCACATCAATTTAGCATACACAATAAATTGCCTTCCTCGGCTAATAAATGAACACAAACAAAATAAAGAAATCAAGGGCGTGTCAGAAACAAAAACAATATTTATATTAGAAAAGCTAGAAAATCTTTAGGTCTACAAATGATTTCTGAAACTAAGAAATATACAGCTCTTAAGTGGAATATATTGCTTGCAAACACGCAACACCCTGTATCACCGTCGGTAAGGTTTTAATTCACTCCCTGAAAATTAATTAGCTGCTTTAACCGATATATAAACGGTAATAGCTCTTGTGAGATTTTACTACGTGTAGGTGCATTTGAAAACTCATGTATTTAAAAGATACATAACTATTATGTATTAACTGTATTTTCTACTTAACTGTTGAAATAAAAATGTGAAGCTTATTATTGTGTAAAATACTCCTTCACAGTTTCATCCGCTGCTCTTACTGATGGTAGCGTGATGTTTTATAACTTGTCGTTTTCCTTGGTAAATAGAGTTTTAACACAAACAATATTATTCAATTCGAACAAGCAGTTTCGGAGACTAACGCGTTCCAACAAACCAAAAACTCTTTAGCTTAAATATTAGTATAGAATTATGATAATACTATAATGTGGAATAAAAAATCAGCTCATACCCTGTCTGTACACCTAATTTCATCAAAATCCGTTCAGTAGTTTCAGCGTAATTGACCGACAAACATTCAAACATCTAAACAAACAAACATTCATATTTATAACATTAGTGTAATATGATTTCACTTACAAACATGGTAATGGATAACTTAGAATTGTTAAGTAACTAATACTATATTTTTAAGTTATCTGACATTTCACTATACACTTAAAGTTATTTACATCGATAGTATCAGGTAAAAGGTTTTAAAAGCGTAACTAAATGTTTCGTGAACTTTCCAAGTTATTGTTAAGTAAGTCACGATCGTCTGACGATTCTTAAGTCGTTTTATTTATTATTTTAACAAGTTATGTTTTTATTTTGTTAACATACTAAATAAATATTGTTATCATGATTTTTTTTAATGTGAGATTCTTGGGTGGTGGATGTTGTCTTTTTAATAAGTCTTCTGTTTTCTTACTAATCTATATAAATAAAAACATCGATTGCTCTTATTAAAGTCTTGGTAAAAGTATTTGTTCCTTATGTCTTCTTACTATCTATCTATATAAAAAAATGATAATGCTGTTCGTTAGTCTCGTTAAAACTCGAGAACGGCTGGACCGATTTGGCAAATTCTGGTCTTGAATTATTTGTGGAAGTCCAGGGAAAGTTAAAAAGGTGAGAAAAAAATGTCTGAGGCGGTACGAAGTTTGCCAGTTCAGCTAGTAATATTATAAATGCTAAAGTTTGTGAGGTTATGTGTCTTTTTGTAACTTAATCACGTCAAAGCAGCTGAAGACATCGGCATAAAATTCGGAATACGGATAGATTATGGTCTGGAATAATACAAAGGCCACGGGGACTCGAGCAAAGCCGCTGGAAGAAACTAGCTTATCATAAAGAACTTACCTATAAATTTAGTTATTAATTATCATCAATATTTTATACTTAATCCTCTCGTTTATAAATACCATACCACAAAACCATCTTCAGTGAGAACTAGGAACTAGGTAACTCCTATCTACATACACAGCTAACTAGTCACATATAACATAGCTGGTTTCACGGTAACATGACAGGGGGGCACGTACGAATGAATAATGTTTCTCCTGCAGTGACTTGCATCTTGCCTTTTGTTCTACAACTGAATAGAGACATGGACAAAAGTACCAGTTATACAAAACAAGGGCCGAAAAGAAAATTGAATTCGCTAGTTTTCGCCGAACGGCGCCACTGTCGTTTTAGGTCCACTTGAAAGTATAGAAATCTGTAATATTTTTACTGTTTGATGGTTTTGTTAGTCAAGTGACGGTTAAGGGTTAGCGGTTTCAGTTCCGATTTTTAGGTTGGACATAACATATTTCTTTTTTTTTCGGTTTTCCTAAAATTTTCAGCAATAACACGAGAACTGTAGATGGGTCTTATCTCCTATTATACTCGACTCATAACATAAATGGTAAAAGTGGGTGTTACAAAGAATACCTCTGCTTTCTCCTTCAGGGATCAAAGGACGTGATGCTATTTATATTGTGTTTTCTGCCTATTCTGCGGCAGTTTATATTTTGCTGTTTCATCCTTATTCCGGTTGAATGTTTAGAAGTTATTTATGATCTTTCATCTAACACTCATATCCCACAGCATTGTTTAACTAATTCAAATACCTTAGTACTCTGGCTTTTAACAATGCCTACAGGAATATAGACTACCTAGCAGGTACCTGGGCTACCTACCTATCTTTATTTATATATATTCACTGTTTACCTATATATACTGACAAATTCGACCCAATCGATACATAATACGTGCCTTCTTTCAAAGGATAGGTCCCATTAAACTTCCTTGCCACTTGCTTTATTCCAAATACCAAATATTCAAACACAAAATATTAATTTCGTCCGAGCAAGCGCTATGACACACCGCGGCCTAGTTCAGAGCAGGAGTAGGAACGGGGTGGTTTTTAGTCAGTAATCAAGTCAATCTGACACTTGGATCATCCAGGATGGGAGGAGTATTTTAATGGTTATTTCCCTTCGAAAAAGGGGCTCACAAACCTTTAAGGTTCTTACATACTTTTATCATAATGTCTGGACTTTTCAAGTCGGTCCTGATACCCTAAGAAAGTTTTGTGAGTTAGCAAAATGGTCTAGACATTTGTGAAGTATTTTCCTGATATTTATTACAGATTAGGAAAGAATAATCTCCTCTACGTGATTCGAATGTGGGACTATTGAAGCGTGGAGAATGTTAAACCTTGAAAATGTCTAACGGTTGTGTTACTTATCACGTCTTCAAAGCTTTTAAAAGAAACACTAGGGTGAGATACTATTGTATAAAAGTTGGCAAAAATCACGTAGTTATACGGGAGCTAAATAGTCTTTGTATTATTATTGTACTTCATTGAACATTTCAACCGTCAATAAGCCATCACGATTCATACACCTTCGCGACAGACCGAGAAGACACCAGGAACTTATAAATAGGACCTTAGTAAATACGGAACCCTATAAAAAAACAAGAAAGGCATCCAAACTCCAACACCTTTCAAAACGCCTTCACACAAATTTAAAGGAAATAAAAAATCGTGGTAAAACGGAACGCACAAAGAAATTCTCGCTTTCAAACATAAAGGCATAATGAAATTCATCCCCAAGAGTGTTGTGGGTTATTATTCAACCATACAAATGTAGTGTACACGTAACAAACGCTACTGGGCCCCACAGAGTTAATATGCTAGCTGGAAGTGAACATACGCGCACTACATTTATTTTACTGGATAATTTCTGGAATAGTTAATTTGTATGTTGTAGATGAAACCGCAAACTCGATGAAATACATTAATTTTCAGTCAACTTATCAAAGACAATTTAAACGTTGATCGTATAACTGTAGGTCACAGTTTTCTACAAGTTCTGATTGCTGTTATACTTAGGATATGACCACATGTGATGAGGCGGAGTGTAACTTGCTACCAACAGTACCTGATATTAAAATAGTTCAAAGAAACTTTTGAATCAAAATAAGTAATATCAACCAAAAGAGAACACCATTACACACGGGACTGTAGAAATAACCAAAATAAACTCATTCAATTAAGTTAATGTTTGTTACAGTCAACAGTTCTCTCACTTAAAAGTCACTTGGTCCTAGACAAATAAAGTCACACACATCCTAATTCAGTGTCGTCAGACGGAAATAACACGGAAAACACAATTAAAACATTACTCAGGGACAAGTACGTAAGCTATTACATTTTATAGCTTTACAGCGGCTTCCAGCGGCACTATATCTTTGTGCTCCATAGCGATTTGTATAGAATAATTCCTGGAGTGTAGAACGGCTTTCCTCCTCGCCAGGTATTTACCTCATCGCTTTACGAACAATTACTGCTACCTCCCAACCCTTTATATGCGAATAACGAGGTTTTTGGTGTCCTCTTAGAACTAACGACATGTTTTGGTTGATCCTTAAACCGTGTTATAATTATAATTGCGTCTGCAACTTGAGATGAACATTAAGATCAAATGGCTTCAAATACCATAATTAAAATTGTTTCTAGGAAGTCTTTGTTGGGGATTGTTCAGCGGAACCGCGATGCCATTTCCCTGACAAGACTGCAGTGCCATTAAATAGAAGCCAAATAAGAAAGAACTTATTTGTGTCTGAGCTGTAATTCTTGGTTACTTTACGTCCACGATTTCTGCTGGGACTAAGAAACAATGGTATTCTCTTAATACAAAGGGTAGGTAATGCGACGACGCAGCACTATTATTCTGAGGTAGGACAGAGCTCTGAACAACTAGTGGCGTTGTACTTGAATATTTATTTCTAATATTCAGATTACTTGGGTATTCGTTGCTTCCTAAGTTGTTAAGTTTATTTCGGGACCTTTCTAAGAGATTGCTTTTTAACTTTTGTGAAGATCTTTACCTGAGAGATTTTTGGGTAGGAAATTTTACTGTCGTATTGAATTGGTTTTGGTGATTAGTTTAAGAAACGTCTGTCTGAATGTCTGAATAGATACCAGTTTTAGGTATTAAGTCTTTTACTAGTTTCAATTTTTAGAGACAACTCTGATTGTTATGATTGCATTTTGTGTTTTAGTAATCAAGATATTAACTGAATTCATGTTCTTGATTCGCTGTAAGACGCAGACGCGAGATAAACAAATAACACCAAATATTTAATACTGTATTACATCACATTTCTTGAAGTTTCAATCTAAGAGAACACGTTTCCCAAACAAGTGAACATAAGAGAGGTATTTCCTAGACAAGGCCGCCTTTTCCCTTATCAAAAACTAATAGTCCAACTTTACATGACTGCAAGTGATTTTGGCCCTTGTAAACGTTTGCGCGAAGACCTATATCAGATAAGTTTGATATATCCCGTTTTACGTGAGCACTTCAAAGTTTAGTTCTCCTTACTTTGAAGAATGGTTCCTTATCGCCCTTTGAATGAAACACTTTGTGGAGGACTACATGGGGAGATACTTGAGGCATATTTCCATAGACTGAAGATGTATGCTGTCGGTAGAACACTAGAACCTAGGTATTATGGGTAGCTTTAATAGGCCGGCTCCACTGGAGGTGTGCCTTTTCATAGAATATCCTAAAATAATGCCTATGTTCAACAGTAGACGTTTTGTGGCTGATTTGTTGCATCTGATAGTACTTTATAACAAATAGCATAGCTAGTTATTCAATACTAAGCAGTCTTACATCCCATAAGACACAGTTTCATACGTAATAGAACAGCAATGCCCAACTCAAGAACAAACATACCCATTGTACTCTAATTACTATAACAATGCAATGTGTCTTATGTGTGCAATAAATTATAAAATAAATAAATAAACGTGTTGAACTGAAGCCCGTCAGATGATCACCTAACCTGCCTTCATTGTAGGATCCTCCTTTTCCGAAAGTATGGAACACACTATCTATTCGGCAGTTGCCTAACTTAATTCTATTTATGTATACGATGTCTTACATCGTATATTCGACTTTTTCAAGTGTCTGCATTTTTTTTTTCTTACTAAATTTTTCCTTATCTGGCCAAATGTCGTAATGGTGTTCAAGAATCGTTATTTATTTTCTTTTTTTGTAGCTTAGTTTCGCTTCTATTTTTTGTAGAGTTTTTTACACATTACTCCGAGCCGTACCGTACCGATGTTCTTACCATTCGACGTGGCAATAAATTCTTTAGGATTATTGACATTTTTTGAGAGATTTATTGAAAGGACGAGTTCAAGTTCATCATTATTTCTTAAGGTTCGAGTTATATTATTGTTTCTCACGCTTTTTTAACCTACAGTTACAAATCTGAAAGGGAGTTTGTTGCTTTCATGATTACTTACTAAATTCGTCGATAACCTGGTGACACTGCAGTTATTTCGTTTGTTTGTTTGTGAAAGTAATATTGGTAAAATTGTTTTTATATGTATAGTGTTTGTATTAACCCCTCATACCTATTCGAATATGGGTCAAGTTGAATATATTCCTTACTGTTATTTTAGGACATGTGACACCGACCTCCAACATACTCGTATCAATAGTGAGACGGTCCGGATCCGTACGAATAAACATTTACGTTTTGTCTGTCAGTTTTTTTGACTCTTTAAATGAAGTTTGAAATTTCTATGAGATATAACTTAACATATATTTTATTCCTGTTTATGTGGTTTTGTAAATTAAGTGTAAACTATAGTAACTACTAATGAGTGTTAGTAATTATATTCATCGATCACAAGAATTCAAGATGGTTGCTTGCGATAAATCATTGTAATTTATTATTCTACGAACCAGAGCAGTAATTATGTCGACACTTAACTTCTTACGTTGTTTATTAAGTTAACATAATATTACTTAACTTCATGCTTTTTTGTCCCCAAAGGGGTGGACAGAGATGCACATATGTGATATACGCTTTTTCATATTTGTAGTATGAATCCCTTTTAATAAGACTTGTAGTATATCGGGTACAATTATAAAAAAATCTATACTTTGGAACGAGCAAATAGCTTCACTAGAGAACACTATTTGCTTTGACGTTCAAAAGTGCCTTCCTGGTCTATTTGAAATAAATAATTTTAACTTTGACTTTGACTTTGAAAAGTTACAATTCAAGATTCCGTACTGTTACTTAAAACACAGATCAGCATGAGATTAGGTCAAACCCAAAATTTTTGTCAATAAACAAAACCAACTAAAAACTGATATCTCTCGTCATGATCAGCAAAGGTTGGTCTCCTGTATCAAAGGGTTCCGTAGTTCCCACAGCCGAAGCCTCAATACTATTAGCATTGCTAATTAACGAAGCTCGCGGGGTGGTCGGCATTCGGGCGGAACTGTTGAGGACTGCCTGTGCCTCCTAATTCAATGGCACTACGTAATAACGCGGGTAAATGTGATCAAAGAACTAGTTTTCTTTTTGAAAAATGTCTTTGCATTACACTGTTATAGTGAGTACTTTTTTTTTTTTTTTTGAGGTGGGAAAATCATCTGATGTCTTCTCCCGCCTTGGGTGAGGCGAGAGGGAGTGTCAGACTCTTACTGACTCAAAACCATCACGTTCCTACTTCTTCTTTTCGAGCCAGAGCCCCGGTAAACCCGCTAGATAGTCCGGATCAGGCATCAGCCCTACAGGGCCCAATTTATGGTGGCTCTTTGTGGCGCGCGCTAAACGCGACGCGCCATACGCACGGGTCTGGTTCTGGCCGGGCGTCGAGAAAACACTTTACATGAGACTCGTCAGATAGCTGGACCAAAATGTGTGTTAAATTAAAAATATGCCGCTCTGCCTACCCTTGCTGGTGTTAAAAGCCGTGACATTATATATATTTTATGTTACTGTTATAATGGCGGCCATTTTGAAAATAAACGGTGTGCTATCACAGTTTAATTACAATTTTGTCGCTAAATGACGTTGCGGTCTTACGCATTACTCACCATTTAGAGCTGCAACTACACGTGTATTTAATTTAATGCCATCGTTATAATATTGGTCATTGTTTGCGTTTAGGGGACAAGTGTAAATTCACTGATTGACCTGTTATTGCAACTGGTTTAGGTGCCCTGTCTGATTTCGTACCTACAGAAGTCTAAATGTCAATGGTCATAACCAAAAAATTGCATGCCAAGACATGTAGAGCTGATTCATACTCTTCTATTACTGTTAAAATTGAAATTTGAAAAGTCTAAAAACTAAACTATATGAACAACTTTAAAAACGAAACCGTCATTACAGTCGGTAGCCCCAAAGACCAGTAATGCACTTGGAACATACCTGATCATGCCAATAAACATAGGCGGCAATGATGGCTTACCGTCAGGGGCATCAGGTAATCCATCTACACATTTACCTCAAAACATAAAAAATACTAGCAAAATAAATATTATTCTTCCGCATCAAATGATTCAAGCGGTACAAGAAGAAACTCGTAATAAATTGCGTTACAGAAATAAATTCCTAAGTCGAGCAAAACGAGAGAAACCGATGAACTTTCTTCGATAAAGTGTCGGTCAGAGGTCCGGCCCGTGTTATCTGGACCCCGAGATATCTCACTTAAGGAAAATAGGAGCTGATGTAGGTAATGGTTTATAACTTCGAAAATTCTTTACGATTGAAAATGTTTATGTCATAAGGATGTGAGTAGAAGAGATTGGTTTTTTTTTTAGTTTGACTGTACTTGCCGAAGTTCGAGTGTTAATCTCGTTGGTAGTTTTCATTTATTACGTCGACCTATCAAACATTTAAAAACAATATGTATAGGGTTCATTATTATGTAATCGGCTTACTCACATAACTATGTGACGAGGAACTCGAGTAGTTTCAAGCTCATGTTCATGAACACCATTCCGCGACAATCGCCGCGTCATATGTAACTAGTCAGATAATATGTCTCAAAAAGTAATAATAATAAAAAAAACATACAGAACTCAAAACTAACTAAATAACGAAAGATACGACTCAAACCACCAACCTATAAATTCTAAATTCTAACACAAAAGTCTTGAGAAATCTTACAAAAGCACTTCGTCTATAAAATCTAGGCTGAAACTAATTTTAAAATATTACTGATAAAAACAAGACGTTCGCTTTGCCTTCAAGGCAATTTTCCCCCGTTCTCTATAAAGACGTTCTTGTAATAAGGCGAACCAATTTAAAAGTGCGATTTGTAACCGTCTCTGAATACAAAGTCACGTAGTAAAACAATATATTCAGTGAAATAATTACGCAAACGAGGAAACCCTTTTAGTTAATCCGATAAAAGTTTGTGCCCTTACGGCCCAAAGGGGTGGCGTGCACTGCTACCCAATGTTGTCCGTTCAACATTCTGATCCTTTTTTTACAAAATCAAAGCAATTATTTCAACTAGAGTAGGTCACATGCAGGCATTAATAGTCTGTCAGTCTCTGAAGCTTGATGCTTGTTCCAAAATGTAGATTCATATGGAGAAGAATGAGCAAGAAACTCTATAGACTACCACTAGTAATAACAATTATTACTGTTCCCGCAATTTAAGTGTTTCTGCAACATCAGAGATAGCGTTGTCGTCTTCAATTGTTTGTGTAGAATCTACACATACAATCTACATTGTAGATAAAACAAAATAATTTAAGAAAATAACAAATCTAAATAAACTGTCCTCCGTAACAAACCATTTGCAACCATGGTTATTTGACCACGTAAATAAACACGAAATACCTAATATATTTTCGTCAATCCACGAGTCGACACCAGTGTACATACACCGGTGGATTGGGCCACGGAATCGCCCGGGGCGCTTGCCAAACATCAATCTTGACCGAAAGATTTCCAACTACACTAACTCTTCAGTTCGTCATTCCACGACCACCCAACTTCGACCGAAGAATAACTTGATTTTCCAACGAAATCTGGAGAAATATTTTGTTGAAAATTCACCTCCAAAGTTAGGCGGAATCAGATAGTAATTTTCTTCGTTGATATTGGTCGGGGGCATGATTTGTCATAACTAGCTGTATAAAGGAATTGGGTTGGCAATCAGAGCTGGCTATTAGTGGATAAGCCTTCAATGTCTAACAAAGGTTTTAGTGTGGCATTAAATCGTGCGCACCGTCTCCTCGGCCCGAATAGGCTCATTCAACTTAAAGACATACTTTACTCTTTAGGACGGTACATTTCTAACATTTTCACGACTTCGTTATGTAATTGACAAGTCGTCTTGGTCATCTTACGATTATCGTTGTTCCTGTATCGCTTTCTGTGTCATTTGATTCTGTTATTTTAAAATTTCTTAGCTGTTTCGTCGAGTAAGTGGGCGTTATTGCCATCAAGTTCTATAATCGAACAAAGTATACCTAAAAACTTATTTTTAAAGTTCTCTTGCCGTCCCAGTAGTGGTATTTCTTTCCTATTTACATTATTACATTAAAGTCATCTTTAAACACCATTACACTAAATCTCGAAAATGACCACTTAAATCTCTACTCGTGAATGAAAAATATCGACGAATCGCGTAGAAATCTCTGCAGAAATAGGCATTCAATTTATACTTGCCAACTGAGTAACTGTCGTGAGTACGTTCCTGGGACAATTCATAAACCGTTGGCCGCCTAGCTTTGTTTTGTTCTAGGCCACAGATCATATCGAAGCTTAGGAACCAGCTTGGGAACTTCTAAAACTTTCCTCGTAACATTTGTTTAAGATTAACAAGATTTAATAGAACAATTTTTTACTACACTTTGATCTTAGCCAACTTTTTCTTCTCCTCTAATAATATCTTTTGATTTATTTAGTTGCGGGGTCCAAGACAGTCATTCATGTCCCTGGGACGCGCAGGACTTCAGCGTTCAAGTGTTTTCATGGTTGTATCTACTGTAGATCCTGGCTTACAGGAGTTGCAGCGGTATGGAAAGTTGTGGCCGGCTTGTGCTATAAAAAACATGTTTTATTGTGTTCTTAAAACCCATTTATCATTATCACTTACTCGAAGTATATTCAACAATGTTATTAAACTTGCCAACAAACGCACAGTCTTAAAATTGTAAATGTTATTGCTAAAATAAATTGAAGGATGAAGCAATTTGGGAAGCGTTCGCAAGATTTTAATATTCTGGCATGGCCAGCGTCCTAGATCTGAGACCGTAAAAGTTTAATCACATAACTGTTATGACAGCAGAAAAATCTATAGAATACAGTTCTCGAATAGAAATGTATGGAGTTGAAATAGTACAAGAAAAAGCTCAGCTATAAAGTTTGTTGGGGATGTTTTGCTAAGTAAAATATTCACAAGAACTGTACTGTAGTTTATTTATTACTGTTTTAAATTTGCTTTACTCTTCGCATAAGTGAAAAAAGAGTTAAGCTACATTGATAGTTTAATAGGCAATAAGACTGGTTTTCGTTTCCATTTAATAATGTAGGTTAATTTTATGTTCCGGGCAGCCTAACGGGTTACTCGGGCTCGAAAACCAGGAGTAGGAACAGTGTGGTTTTTAGTTAGTAAGAGTCTGACACTCTCTTTTGCCTCGCCCAAGGTGGGAGAAGACATTGGATGATTTTCTCTCCCTCAAAAAAGGTTCATATTTATGTTAAAAGATCTATTCTGTTTGATCACTATTATTTGAAAATGTATCTAGCCCATACTGCTCCATTCCTTTTAGTTGTTAGCCTTCCTGAGTTGTCCCTGCAGTCTTTGTTCACATTATTGTCGTTTGATTCCGCGACGCTGACGTGACAATCTGCGTATTTTGTAAACTTTCAAACAAAGTTTCCGTGATTACTTCGAAAAGAAATAAAAATGTGACAGAATTAGTTCTGTTTTAAACTGTAATTATGTCCCACTTTCGTTCATAATTAGGTTTTGAACAATGATAGATAATAAGAAGTTTTGTCAAACATAGACTTTTCATTTTTCAACCAAATACATTTTTTTTTTCGTTAAAACTAGGTCTATGTTCTTACCCGTATGATCTAAATCCCCAATCACGAACTTAGGTACAGACATTAGTGGGATTTATTAACGCGTTAATTTTAAATGTAACCATAAAAGTCTCTGGCGGCATAAGTCGTTAATATTAATTAGTTCATTTCGATACGACATTTGTACATGTTCATTGGCATCAATAGACATTTAAGTATAAAAAAATAAAACAAAGAGTTGATCCATTGATAACAAACACATTGTCTCCATATCAACAAAAAATAATTCAATCGAATCTCGTATTCGAATATTTAGTCCACACACTACCAGTTAAGGTATTTGTCACTCCGAATCGATTTGATTGCTCGATAGCGTCCATTCGATATCTCGATTGATTCTCGCTCGGTTTCGATTCAATGCATACCTCGGTAACTCAATACGATGCGTGTTTGCATTCGGATGCACCCGCTACTGGTTGAATGATAATCTTCTCTTAGTTTTCGAGATTGAATTAAAAGAGTCAGAGTATCGTGTGTGATTAAACGATGTTCTCTATTCAGGGCAGGGCAGCGTATCATCCTATACAAATGGTATAAATGCTAATTGAACTGACTTAATAGGTAAGTCAATGGATTTAAAGTAATTTGTCAAATGCCAATTAACAATTTATAGATGAAACTTGGCTCATAGCACTAATAACTTTTGATTACCATTAAACTTACCTAATATCAAATGAGATAGCCAGCCAGTAGGATAGGGAGCTAGTGACGGCTTGTCGTTCTACGTGTAGGGCTAAGGGGGAGGCCTTTTTTATAGTGAGCAGACAGGTCACCTGAATATAAGTAACTGTTCCCAAAACAAAGTTAAGACGTCCTGGCAGATAATTAATAACAACAGTCGACTGAAAGAACCAATATTACAAATAAATAAAATAGATAAATTAGTTACGGATCCTAAGCAAGTTGCTGATTGTTTTAATGATTTTTTCGTTGACCAGATACAAAATAACAATAGTAAATATTCCGGAAATAATGGTGGTAGTCCTCAAGTCGGAAACTCTTTATTTATGTCTCCAGCAATACCCCAAGATATCCTACGAATTATAAAACACTTAAAAAATAAAAATAGCTTTGGATTCGATGAAGTTTCCACCTCGGTGATTAAATTTGTATCTGAAGTCATAGCTAAACCATTGACACATATCATAAATACATGTATAAGTTCTGGCATATACCCCGATAAATTGAAAACGACAATAATAAAACCATTACATAAGAAAAACAATAAGGAAGACATGACGAATTATAGACCAGTGGCTTTAATTTCGGTGTTTTCTAAGATTTTCGAGAAGGTTATTTATGAGTCTATTTATACATTTGTAACAAAAAATAATATTTTGTGCGAAGAGCAGAAGGGCTTTCGAAAAAACAAAAATATTAACATGGCAATATTTGATCTCTTAAAGGTGATCATGGATAATGTGGACAAAAAGAATCCTGTATGCGCAGTATTCACAGACATGACGAAGGCATTCGATTATGTTAGACATGACATCTTATTAAATAAACTAAGTCACTACGGTGTACGAGGCAATATCTTAAATCTAATAAAGTCTTATCTTACGGATCGTAAACAATTTACAGAAATATCGAGAATATGTCCTAAAACTAAACGCGAAATTAAATATCTTTCCGACTGCAGAATAACTAAATTTGGAGTTCCGCAAGGAAGCGTGCTTGGACCATTGTTGTTTCTGCTCTATATCAACGACCTACCTCGTCAAGTACATCATCCAATGACTTTATTCGCTGACGACAGCACAGCTATAATTGAATGTAAAAATAAAACTCAATACGAAAAAGATATAAATAATACACTTGAAGAAATAATAGATTGGCTTAACAAAAATAATCTTATTTTGAATCTACAAAAAACAAAAGTAATGCATTTTTATCAACGACTAATGCCTAATAATATTATAACTAAATATAAGAACGAAACAGTAGATACCACCTTAGTTACAAAATTTTTGGGAGTATATATTGATGATAAATTGACATGGAAAGGTCATGCTGAAATTTTATGCCAAAAATTGAGCAAAACCGCGTATATACTCCATAACCTCTCAAAAAAGTTAAATATGAACACGTTAGTGACAGCATATCACGGGTTAGTTGCTTCATTACTGAGGTTCGGTGTCATTTTTTGGGGTAACTGTAGTGAAAGAGAAAGAATATTTAGGGCCCAAAAACGTTGTCTTCGATCAATGACAGGACTGAAACCGATGGAAAGTTGTAAACCTATTTTTAAATCACTAGGCATTTTAACATTAACTTCTTTGTACATACTTGAAGTTGCCCTATTCGTTAAGATGAACAGTCAATTATTTACAAAAATGGAGGATGTAAGAATGCGCAAAGGACCAATGAGATCACAATATAAAAGTCAACTACATACAGGTGATTATAAAACATCTTTACTAAAAAATAGTATTTTTTCTATGGGTCCTCTCATATATAACAGATTATCTAAACATTTAAAAGAATTACCTTTTACAGTTTTTAAAAAACAGCTGACAAAGTGGTTATTAGATAAGAATTACTACTCGCTTAAAGAGTTTTTTGATGATGAAAGTTTCTGTTAATTTCTGATGTTAAAATTATTTCTGTGTTACTTGGATTGTGCCTAACTATGAATTATTATGCTATGATAATTAATATTAGTTTTATTTACTTGTGTTTTTGTGCCAGTATTACCTGTATATATATTTGATATAATAAACATTATTATTATTAGATGCAATAGGTGATTGATTGTAAATTGTAATTCTATGTCGATTTGTATGTGTGTGCCTTACACTGAATTATTATATTATGGTAATTGATATTAGTTTTTCTCTTAAATGTTTTGTGCCAGTAATATTTATTAAATGGTGATTGTAAAAAATGTAACCCTATGTCGAATTGTATGTGTGTGCCTAACTCTAAATTATTATGCTATGGTAATTTATATTGGTTTTTTTTTGGTGTTTTTTGTGCCTTTAAATACATATACTTTGTTTTTTGTCTATCATAGTGATGATTACGTTAGGTTGAGTTGTATCTCTCAGGTGGTAGGTTTCGGCCGACGGCATTATAACCACCCACCGAGCAAAACCGTGTCGCCAAGCGGCCTAGCCGTGTTCCGCCACGATGCTCGGTGACGCCGCACGAGAGGATGGGTCGAAATGTTTGTTTCACTATGGGTAGACCGATCTGGCGCGCGCTGGTGTGGCTGCATCGGGTGGCCAGTCGCGGAGGGTAGCGGGATCCGAGGCACGGTGCACCGCTGGCCGACCGCAGATAGTTGGGGGCCCAATTAGCGTGCTAGCCACACGTGAAAGGCTGCCCCGCCATCTAGCGAAAAATCCCACGTATACGCCATCGTGCCGGTTGGCGACCGGAAGAGAGGGCCCGATGGATTTACGTGGGGGGGCTCGGGCGTCCCCGCAGTCTCCAGGCTGGCCTCCCATTGATGTGGCTAACTGCAGTGCGCGTCTGGGGTCGCCTGTGTGGGGGAACATTTCACTGCCATCCTCTCAGCAACTTATTTACGATAATGAAAACGAGAGCTAAGAAAAGGGTTCAACAGCGGCTGCACTCCTCTCCCTCAAAGTGCACCTCTCCAACATCCGAGGCTTGCACTCAAATCTCAATGCGGTCCATCACCATCTGGAGACCGAGAACCCAACGCTCTTGTTTCTCTCGGAGACCCAGATCAGATGTCCGTCGGACGTATCATACCTGAACTACCCAGGCTTTTCTCTGGAGCACAATTTCGTTCCCCGTGCAGGCGTATGCCTATACGTCCAAGACGGCGTCTGTTACCGGCGTCTCCGAAACTTTGAGGACCCCAGTTTTTCAACCTTGTGGATACTGGTGGACACAGGCATAGAGAAAATCCTCTATGCCTGTGTCTACCGGTCGCACAGCGGAGATTTGGAGACGACCAGATTAGCGCAGCACCTTGTGGAGACGGCGGATGCGGCTCGGCAGAGGTACCCTTCGGCCCAGTTGGTGTTACTGGGGGACTTTAACGCCCATCACCAGGAGTGGCTGTTCCCATACCAGTGCACTGACCATGCTGGGAGGGAAATGCGTAAGCTTGCGCTAACGCTTGGCCTGACCCAGCTGGTCCAGGAGGCCACAAGGGTGCCCGATGTCGACTCGCACACTGCCAACTGCCTAGACCTTCTGCTGACAACTGATCCAGACAGCTACTCGGTGTCAGTATCTTCACCCTTGGGTAGCTCTGACCACTGTCTGGTGAAATCCGTATCCACGTACTCCCCACCGGATCCTTGTCCCAGAGGATCTCGGCGGATGTGGCGGTACAAGTCAGCAGATTGGGATGGGATGCGATCCTTTTTGCATCCTATCCTTGGCGGCCTGTCTGCTTCTCTACTGAGGACCCGTCAGCTTGTGCGGATGCCATAACAGGGGTGTTGCGTCAGGGCATGGAATACTACATTCCATTCTCGGACGCGACATCTTTCGGTGGGACTCGTCCATGGTTCGATGCCGACTGCAGACGTGCTGAAGCGCGAAAGCATGCGGCATACTTGGCATGGGCGGATGCCAGGCGTCGTAAGGCTGACGACACTCTTCAGAGGAAGAGAGCCTATAACAGGGCTGCCAAGTCATGCAAAAAGGCATTACGGATGGCCCGGTTCAACCACATTGGCCGAATAGGGAACAAACTGGCTTCTTACCCAGCGGGTAGTAAAGCATTCTGGTCCCTGGCCAAGGCGGTTGAATCGAACTTCTGCCGCCCTTCACTCCCACCTCTCCTGGGGCCTAACGGGACGCTGGCACACACCGCGGTAGAGAAGGCAATCCTGTTTGCTTCTCTATTTGCGGAATCTTCACGTCTTGATACTGGTGGCGCTATACCTCCTTCTCTAAATAACGTATGCGAGACGAAAATGTCGAAAATTCGCATCCGACAGAAGGAGGTGTATAAGACGTTGCGTAATCTCGACGTGAACAAGGCCAGTGGCCCCGACGGAATCCCGGCCGTGGTTTTAAAAACCTGTGCGCCTGAGTTGTCTCCAATCCTGACACGCCTGTTTCGACTTTCCTTGGAGACTGGTCAAGTGCCGGTTGCATGGAAGCTGGCCAACGTGCAGCCTGTGCCCAAAAAAGGTAGTCGTGCCGACCCTAACAATTACCGACCAATCTCGGTCACGTCCATACTCTGTAAGAGTATGGAACGTGTACTTAACAACAGGCTCCTGGCATACCTTGAAGGTAACGACCTCCTCAGCGATCAGCAGTATGGGTTTCGCCGCAACCGATCCACTGGGGACCTTCTTGCGTATGCCACCCACATTTGGAGCGAGGCCATCGAGAAGCACGGGGAGGCAATAGCGGTCTCTCTCGATATATCGAAGGCCTTTGACAGGGTTTGGCACGACAGCCTTATCGGCAAGCTTCCTGCATATGGACTTCCCGCTGATCTGTGCAGATGGATTGCAGACTTCCTGAGGGATCGGTCAATTCGAGTAGTCATAGATGGCTGCTCGTCTGACCAATTTGGTATCAACGCCGGAGTCCCTCAGGGGTCAGTACTTTCAGCAACGCTCTTTTTGCTGCACATCAACGACCTGCTTAAGCCCGGTATCTTTGGGTATGCAGATGACAGCACAGTTGTTGAAAGGTATGTGTCCGATGCGCGGACTAGCGGAACACAGATCCAGTCTCTAAGAGAATCCATGGTCGAACGGTTGAACTCGTCCTTGAAGGCGGTCTCCGATTGGGGTGACGCCAACTTGGTCAGGTTCAACGCTACCAAAACCCAGGCGTGTCTATTCTCTGCCAAACGGAGTCAATTTCCGCTGGCTCCTACTTTCCGAAATGTATCCGTTCCAATATCGGATCATCTAGAGCTTCTTGGCGTAACTCTATCGCCAACGCTAAACTTCGGCTCTTATATAGAGTCGAAGGCGCATCTGGCTGGTAGGAAGTTGGGTATCCTCTCGAAGGTGAGACGGTACTTCACACCAAAACAACTGCTGAGCCTGTACCAAGCGCAGGTTCGGTCATGTGTGGAGTACTGTTCTCACCTTTGGGACGGCTCGGCTGAATACCAGCTGGATGCGCTCGAACACATTGAAAGGCGTGCCAAGAAGCTCATCAACGATGATGCGCTTGTGGAGGCCCGGCTTCAAAGCCTTGAACACAGGCGCAAGGTCGCAAGCCTTTCCGTTTTTTACCGGATACATTTCGGAGAGTGTGCGGGGGAATTGCACAACTTGATTCCCCCTAGTCCTTTTCATCATCGAACCACAAGACAATCGGCGAGGCGTCACCGCTTCATGGTAGATATCCCACCCACTCGCACGAAGCGCTTCGCTTCAAGCTTCCTTGTGCGAACTGCTAGGGAGTGGAACTCCTTGCCGGAGTCTGTGTTTCCTGATGGGTATAACCTGGGTGTCTTCAAGGCCCGAGTGAATGGGTTGCTTATGGGCAGACGTGCTCCACCGTAGGCCGCATCATCACTTACCATCAGGTGAGATAGCGGTCAAACGTCGACCCATTAAATGTAAAAAAAAAAAAAAAAAAAAAAAAATCTTAATTTAATATAATTATAAAAATGTTAACTGGATTTGTAGCAACTTGGCAATGTATTCATAAGTTAATAATTTTGCACGCCGTAAGGCAAAATGTATCGGGACTATACATACCTAAATAACATCATATCTGTACCTACATTTTATGCAAATAAATGATTTCTATTTCTATTTCTATTTCTAAGTGGTCAGAGCCCGCTCATGGATATCCGTAACACCAGAGGAGTCACAGATGCAATGCCTTTTAAAAAAGAGTAAGCTTTTTTCTTCAAGGTTTGAAGGTCGTAGTTAGAGATACCGCCTTTGTTCGAAAGTGGACCGTCTTCCAGATGATGATGATGAATATCAAATTGTCATACAAGCCAACATAGAAGTAAACCTTTATAAACATATCGTATCGTAGGCGTATCGTTACATTCGACCTATAATAGAAAAATGATACGAAACGTTCCACGTTCGAACTTGTTTGAATACGTTACGTGCTCGTTTTGTCGTCCTACGCTTACGTCACGATCACGATATGCTTACGATGTACTTCGTGAGCGAACGAATGGACTTCATCTCGCAAATAAATATGAAAATATTCGCCTTATGATATCAAAACTGTGGTACTTATTAGTGTTTCCTTTTTGTTTCAGGTATGTACGGAATAACATCAATACTATGGCATCTCCTGGCTTTTCATACTGGTTTGTAAAGTATACCTAGTCTTGCCATAAATATTGTAATAAAGAAAAAAAAACTTTATACCACTCCATTTTAATATCGCAAAATATTGTACAATGTATTGGCGCCAAAATGAGAAAACACAATTAACAATATTATAAAAATGATAGATTCGAAATTCAAATGTTTAATTTTTTTATTTTAAGTTTAACAGTATTTATGGCCAGACTATGTAGTAAACTTATACATATAATCAGGACTAATTGTATTAAGAATATTATCTGAAATGCAATTCTTTGCAACATTACATCCACTTTTCTGTGCATTAAGTCGATTTTGTTACGCTTACCAACCTTATCAAATAGTTTTAAGACATCCTATTGCCCCTTGGCTGTCAATTGACTAACAGTTTGAATACAAACAACAGTATTAATAAAGTATATTCTAGACCCAAAATATATTCTAGACCCTCATTCATAGTCATATTGCTCACAGTCACATATTCACACCATAAACGTCTGAACCCTGATCCACTGCTCGTAACAAACTTGCAAAGGAAACTATCAGCTACATACTAGGTACATATATGCCAGTATATCTGTCAAGCAAGGCATGTAAGGTAATTCAACACGTGAGAAGCTTCGGTGCCTAGTAATTCGCTCCCAGAATATTAAACGCGTAACCGTCGCGCGTCGCAATTGCATTGGATGTATTGGCTATAAAGATGCTTATAAACTTCGCACCTTCGCACATGTTCCCGGGAAATCACGCAGGACTGTACTATGTTCTATATATATACATTTAACGTCACGCCTTTAATCCCCGGGGTAGGCAGAGGTGCACATCATGGCACATAATGCCAACGTACACCCACATTTCACAATTTAGGTTGTAAGTCCCATGTAAGGTGGTGAGCCTATTGCCACATACCGGGCACATTTCCAGTCTCCGTGCTACCACTAAGAAATTTCGAAAATCCGAAAAAAGCCCAGTAATACTTCGCCCGACCCGGGAATCGAACCCGAGATCCCTTGCCCGGCAGTCGCACTTGCAACCACTTGGCCAATGAGGCAGGCAGTGTACTATGTTCTTTGCTTGCAAACGCTTATACAAAGACCCGTATACATTTTTGCGCCTGGGAACTCAATAGAAATCCCTGTTTAATATTGTGTATTTTTTTTACATTTGATGGGTCGACGTTTAGCCGTTATCTCACTTGATGGTAAGTGATGATGCGGCCTACGATGGAGCACGTCTACCCATAAGCAACCTATTCACTCGGGCTTTGTAGACACCCAGGTTATACCCATCAGGAAACACAGACTCCGGCAAGGAGTTCCACTCCCTAGCAGTTCGCACAAGAAAGCTTGAAGCGAAGTGCTATTATGCCAGCATGGTCTATTCTACTTAATTATAACCAAAGCTAGGTGTAGAATTGATTTCTTAGTTTTTTGCAACATGTTTCGTTATTGTTAATTGGAAATCTAATTATACATGGTTCATTATACTAATTTAGCGATTGCAGAAACTGGGATTACTAAACTTAATTTATGACCAAATTTCAGTACCTACTTATTACAATCAGGCTCAAGTATCTATTTAGTTATATTTTAAATCCCATTCACATAGCAATGCATTATGCATCAGCTCTTCACACACAAATATGGTATCTTTAACCACCTTATTATACGCCTAATAACTGTATTTGGATGCGATTTGGAATGACAGAAATGGCTCCAAGTTCCTGGCCTGCCAGTGGTACCACTCATTACAGATGCTTAGTATGTAAGGAACCAGGTTCCTATAGTCCCCTAACATGAATACCAAGTCTGGAAGTATCACCAAGTTACCTGTGACTGTTTAATATATTCATTGGAACCCAGCAAACTGCAACTTGGTGTCTACTATAAGACGTGAGATGCAAAAGTTTTACCCACATAAATATTATTACAACTTCCCTCGCTTGCTCCAAACATTTTATAAAAGGAAATTGATGTGTACGGCTGGGAATACTCCACAGATTTTATTTTCTGGAAATAAAACAATTTTTACTGGGAAGGCGAAATTTTTGCTATGATCGAGTTCTTCACATTGTTTTGTTGAACCTTCAGCCGGTATTTGGTAGACTTTTACCTGGACATGGAAGGGTATTTGATAGCTGGAAGTATGTTTGAAAAAATGATCGAAACGACTTCGTAAAGGAAATACCGAAAATAATTGTTTCAAAGCTATGTATTTCTGAAAAACGTCACTTTAAAATTCTTTGGTATAGGAAGGCTATAGTTCATTGTTAACTGTCATTTGATACAATTTGACCGATACAATAAAAAAAAAAACAAAAGCATACATATAAACGTTTTTAGACATAATTTTTACTGCATATCCACCTTAAAAAAAACCACTGGCAACCGTAACAAAGCCTGGTAATCAGTGGTGACAAAGAAAAGGATTTTATTTATGCAACCCTCATGCTAAGGATAATTAGCTTGATACACGCACCCCTAATAAGCTTAGGAATGATTAAATTTCTTAAAGAAACAAGGATTAAATTACATTATGTTAATCAGCTCGCTGTGGAGTATTGTTTTGAGAGGAATGAGTAAAAAGAAAAGGTAGGCCAAGGTACCTTTGTGTAATGTAATACTCACTTTCTCCAATTAAGTTATGATGATGAATTGCATCATTAACTGTTCGAGTCAGTTCGCTGCTGGACTATGGGCCTCCTCTACATACGAAAATATGTAATAATCTTACTGGACCGGAGTGATACCGCGGCCTCACCGAAAACCGACGTGAAACAACGCTTGCGTTGTGTGAGTGAGGTTACCGGAGGCCCAATTCATCCCTTCCCAATCTTCCCAATCCCCGATTCCCCAACAACTCTTAAATTCCCAACCTCCAAAAGGCCGGCATGGCACTTGTAACGCTGGTGTTTCAAGTGTCCATGGGCGGCGGCGATTGCTTACCATCAGGTGATATGTCTGCTCGTTTATGTTCCATAAAAAAAAACTTACTTATCTAAGTCTGATATCAACTCCATCAACAGCTTCGTTCAAAACACATAACCATCAATTAAATAGCTAATTGTTCTAATTACTCTCAATACTAAAAGTTGGTCCACATTATCCGGAAGTCTACATCACGTCTGATGATTTATATGTTTGGCTCGTGACATAGCAGCTGTGACAAAACAAATAATAATAATAAAATATGTCTGTACATCTGTCCGTTGACTCAGTAAGTCTTGTAAGAGATAGAACACGTTGCGTTTATTTTGCGAATTCATAATCCACACGTGGTTTTTATATAGGTAGTTATAGTTTACGATTGTACGGTTGGCTGCTACGCAACATATCGCGGGTGCGATTCCCGCAGTGAGCAATTCTTTGTGTGATCCACTGATCCAGAAATTGTTCCGGGTTTGAGTGTAAAGGGTATGTGAATTTTTATGTTCCTGAATATATCTTTTTTTGAGATAGCTTTTAGGAGATAAAAGACTAGGGAAAGTGGATTTATACCTCACTAAAACCACCCTTCTTAAAAGTCCTCTTAATAGACCTGCTCCGAAGCCTCCATAGTGCAACGCCTGTTACGGCACATCCCTAGAGAGACTTGCATCTCCCATTGGTCCAGCCGTTCGCAAGATTGATACCTATAACAAACGTCATTTAATTCTTGTCTGTCTGTAGATACAAATTTTATACCGTAAGATATGAAGTAAATTATTCTGTTTTGCCGAGTGAAATGTTACAAGTGTTGCGATATAATTTAAGGAATTGCCGGGCCTTATAAATATTTAATTATTATGTTAAATATTCAAGGTTGGACTTGCAGAGAAAAATAGGCAGTGTTATGACAAAAACGGACTCCCAGCTTTTTTCTTAATTCTCTAGACCGACTTGTGAGAACAATATGTTCCTGTTAATGTTTGTAGTTATTTTATTTCAAATCCAAAAGAAGGTCTTTGATAGAAATGCAAATTACATTCTCTGTGATGAAGAATTAGCCTATTGCAATCCTGGAGCTAACAATTTACTAGCGCGTTGCCGGGGCTTGGGCTCGAAAAGCAGGAGTAGGAACGGAGTGGTTTTTAGTCAGTAAGAGTCTGAGCCTGTCGCCCAAGGCGAGGAAAGTCATTAGACGATTTCCCCTCCTTAAAAAACCCTATAGCATTATATTAAACGGGTAACTCAAACAGAACACCATTTTTTCCCCGAACGCTGCTTAAAAGACAAGTAATGTTTTTATTTATTTAATTTAAAACCCGTCTCCTGCCCATCCATCCACCTGATTTACTGTTCTTATTGTACGAAAATGTGACCTAAATCTTGCAGAGGACACGACACGGATTCTGCGGTTTTTATTCTTTTGTTAGAAAACCGACGGGAAAGGAATGCGGTTGAGTCAGAACAGATTTATGACTGACTCATAGATCGTCCTTGTACTTCACATAGTCCTGTGATTAATTGTACTAGATATATGATATTTATTTTATTTTATCTGTTGCTTTGTAACTACATATATACCTATAAAAAGTCTGTAGAATTATAAAATAGGAACTTAGATTTAGCCATCGATCTCTGCTATAAATTAACAAAACAATAAAATAAAGTACTAAACTTGTGATTATAAGCCCCGTTGTCATTCGAAACTAGTCGAGCATCACCCGAAAAGTGTAAGACACATAAATAAATACAATTTCACTGATTCAATTAAGATTATGGTTACCTCTTGTTAACAAGCTGCTCTATTGTTTGGACAAATTAACTTCCCATAGTAATCTGCACCTTAGGCGTCCGTCCGGGTATTGGGTTCAGTCCTCCGGCACTAACTACTTTGATGAACCACCTTTATGCTGGAGGAGTGAAGCGTGACGTTGACGGTGAGGGGAGCTTTAGATTATAATTATTCGGTGTTACTTACACAGTAGACATAAGCGGATTAACGGTAGTTAGTTAATTTTTAGGTTAATTAGTTATCTGTTGTATAATATGTTGTCTTATTATTGTTGTGGGTACAATTCTATTGCATGAGACTAAGTAACGTTACTGGTGAGTAGTTTCTAATCGTAGTTTTTTTGCAATGATAATTAGGTAGATCCGTAGGTCAAAAATAAATGATTTTGTCTTTTCAATACAATAAAATATCCCAAAATAATCCAACCTTTATTAATTAATTTAACGATTACTTAGTTTGTGATTTTTTCTATGTAATTTTTGAGAAATAAGTATCTACTTATGCAAAAATTTGATGACGTCATAAGTAGCGATCTCCTACAAAATTCATAGAAAGGTATCGTTTTTTGACATTTCAATAAAAGTTTGGTATAGAATTTGACTACCTACCGTATTGACTGACAATCTCTGTGATTGGTGCATTTCACAGCATTAGTCGCCCGTATGCTTTCCATTGCCATACTTATAAAAGAATTGGTCAGCTATAAAAACACGGAACAATTCATTCAAAGTCCTCTCCAGAATAATACAGCTGCCACACACGCTTTAAAAAAAAACTACATCTCATTCATAACACCAAACTCCACAATGTTTCAAAACACATAAAAGGCACCCCAATTTTATTTGAAATTAACCCATTACAAGTGCTTATTTTTCATTAGTATTATAATAAAAATTCATAGCGAAGTAACTTTATCCATTTTGTTTTATCGTTCTCTCAAACCGGTTAACCGGGTACTACCATTCTATACACCTGTTCCGAATTTACTCGCTATTCAAAATCATTCTTCCGTTTATCCGGGGCGATTTGCATTTTTATTCATCATTTGATTTAGGGTCCCCAACTGTTTTGAAAGTTTTCGTTGTAGTGCTCGTAATTCGTCTTAACTTTGAACAAAGGTATAGAAATAAAGTTACAATAATAATGACTGAGGTTGCTTCTATGGGATCAAAACGTCGATGATACATTGATTTGAAATCCGACATGACGTCACGCTTTAGACATTTTTATATTTAGCGATGACGTAACTAGATCTTCATCGATCGAAATAGACTAGCAACACTTTAGTTTAGTTTCGGTAGTCGTTTCATCTATCTGACGGACCATAAATACACCATGATCGTTTTATGTTTTGTAGCGATTTTTCAAGTGATCGCCAACCCTACGAATAGTAGAAAATTAGGGTTGTGTAACTAAATAGCTAGTTTGCAATTCGGTGGGGTTCCGACAAAAATATGTCGTCGAAATTTGGGTTTTGTCCGCGGTTTAACGAACCATGATTGTGTAACACCCCACTAAATCACATTTTTGACGGTGTCATTGTCCCGTAGTTAATGTATCACAAGTGGTGTCGGTATTTTCGCTGAACGACAAACTCTAACATATTGTGTAGTGAGCTAGTGATGTTTGTATTTAGTTATGCGTGTAATGCGCTTAAGTAATACTTTTTAATGAATTCATAAAGGGGTTTTGGCTCGCTTGGTTTGTGCATATGTCGAAACCGGGTATCAGCGCGTTTCTGTGCATGGTGCGCGTCGCTGAGCTCGATCTTCAGCTTTGCATTCCACATAGCAGATATTGTCACTCTTAACTCAAATAGTCTTACTGCCGTACTCAGTCATTTAATGGTTACTAAACCCAGTCTTTAGCAACTGTTTTCGAAACAAAATCGTTACTATGTAATAGTTTAAATAATCACTAAATGTCTCTGTGTGCGGCAGTTAATAATATAGTTATCTACCTATTTAATTAAAGTTGACCGGTGCCCACAAAAAGCGCAGAAAATAAAGGTTCAATAATACCTATCTTTAGAGCGAAAACAAACAGCCTCGAGATTAATTCAACTGTAATGGAAAAGCGACCATGCAAAAAAATAATTGGTTCTTCACAAAGGCCTCTATTTCCGATGAGCAAAAATTTAAATTTTGACTAGCGTTTTACAGTGGCGGTGTCGGTCCCACCGTTTGTGAATAATATCAATTTTATTTAAATTCAAACCGGCGAAAGTTTTCAGACTGCTTTTTTTGGTTAATTTTTAACCAACATCAAAAGAGGAGGATAAACGATTCTGACGAATTGAGAATCGTCATAATCGTTTCTTTGTGGCAGCCCTAAACGAGTTTTACGTAAAGTTTGCATTATTAAACCTTGTAATTATTTCAATAAAGTCTAAAATTTTAAAACCAAACATGTCAAAAATGGCCAGGGCTGCCAGAATCAATAAATAATGCTGTGTACAATTTATTTTATTCAGTTCATTTTCCCGTAACGACTTTGTTACATTTCGAGTTCCCAATTCATAACAGAAAGTCGCATTGCATATTATCATACCGTATCAATCTGCAATATGTTTAATTTGTCCAATCGACTGTGTATTTTGTATGAAGCTTTTTTATTTAAAGGAAATTGTTACGCATACTCTACTTAATAAATGCACGTGTTATTTATTGTGTTGATTAATGACCATTCTGTATAACTTATCTGGGGATTTTGAGTTCTAGGGATAATACTGCTCTGAGGACGGTGAGCAAGGATAGCTCGCCGCCCGACCAGAACCAGATCCGTGCGCGTATGGCGCTACGCGCGCGCCTTAAACAGTCATCAGACCACCACAGATAGAACCCAGTAGAGCTGATGCCAGCTGCGGATTGCCTAGCGGGTTACCGGGGCTCCAGCTCCAAGTAGGAGTAAGAATGGGGTGGTTTTTAGTCAGATGAGTCTGGCACTCCCTCTCGCTTCACCCAAAGCGGTAAAAGTCATTTGATTATTTTGACAACCTTTAAAAATGATAAAATTTGGGCGTAAGCTCCAAAATCTTTGGATCGACAATAGTTGTAGGTGTGGACTTTCTGTTAAAAACCTAAGATCGATCCAAACGCTTTGATATAGATAGGATGGTTTATTAATTACCGTAATTGTGTCCAAAATTTTGTCTTTACTAGTTATGAAAACTGCCAACAAGCAAGTTGCTATGACTGACGGTAAATGGAAAGCTGTTAACAGCGCGGGGTAAAGTGAAACCGTTATTTTACCCATTAATGTTGAAAAATAAACACATTAACGACGATTATCACCCAATAAATTGGTGCTCCCATCATGGAAACCGATCAAGGTTAGAACGGTCGATGTTTTGCATTAGGGTTTTTCGTTTAAAATATTCTTAGCAAGAAATTTTCAATTCTATGAGAACAGAAATTATCTATTTAATAGTCTGAGTCAATATTGAGCTGCAAACTGCCTAGCGGGTTACCGGGCTCCGGCTCGAAAAGCAGGAGTAGGAACGGGTTGGTTTTTAGTCAGTAACAGTCTAACACTCTCTCTCGCCTCGCCCTAGACGGGAGAAGACATAGAAAGATTTTCCCCCTCAAAAAAAAGTGACAATATTGACATTAAGACTACCAATATACACATATTACACTCTAACCGATAGTTTGTCTACGACCCAACTTTATTTATACTAGAATCAGAAACAAGGCCAGACCAGGTGGGCGGATACCTTGTACCTTAGTCTGAAAATCTAAATGATATAATATACCTCTATGTATACCAAATTTTCTTATACAATTATAATATTTTCTCTTTGCTGCTTTTATATTATATTTTCTCTTTGTTTTATTCTTCGTACCTTATTTTCTATTTAAACCCTAAGGTTGACTGGTAGATAATGCCATAGGGCATTCAGTTGGTCCTATGTACTACTATTATATTGTATTGTGTACATTAAAGATTAAATAAATACACCTAAAACACCAGAGGCAACACAAGTGTCCGACTATGTAGGAAATTGTTTAATTGTGTGAATGGGTTGGGCATCCGGACCTCTCACTTACCAGACAAAATGTAGCAACATTGCGTCATCACTTCACGATAGTATTCTTTGAAAAGGTGGTACTTTAAGGATAAATATCAGTACAGCGTGGACTTCCCTTCTCTATGTTCTTCCTTACTGCTTGTCCATCCAAAGGTTGTCTGTAAGCAATCGCTTTTTAGTCATAAGACTGCCCATTGCACCATCAAATCTAAATGTTTGTCTTTTGTTTTTATGTAGTGTACCTACAATAGTTTTTCTATTCTATTCTACATACGTTTATATATCAAACTAAACAATATTACCTAGTTTATCATAGTCTTGCTTTGTATTATCTTTACACACATGTATCTGTCAGGTTACATTGGTTTTGCATAACTTGATGTGCTTGTACTTCTTCGATCGAGATTGCCTATTACAGTTGTGTAGATATACCAGTTAGGTTCTACCATCTACACACAGAAGTGATGTTTTAGTTACTTTTTCTCTTGAGAAAACAATCAGCTATGACAATAGTGATTGTTTTTATATAGTATTGTTTATTTTTTATGAATGATCATTAATTAGTACACATTCACGTAACGTCAATGTTTGTTTGTATATCTATAGTTTTGTATTAGTTAGTTGTACACACACTTTGTGCTATTAAGTAATGGTACGACCCTTAGTATGAGTTTACTTTACGTTGAACGAAAACGAAACGAGAGCACGTTCGGCATTCTGATTGGCCGGTGCGAATGAACCAACTAATCAGAGCGTCGAACGCGCTCTCGTTTTGTTTAAGAACCAGACCTTATTTAAGAACCTCTCCATTGGAAATCAACCTTAAACTCTTCTAATATTCCTCTTATTATTTTTTATTTCCCTATAGGTAACCCTACTTTCGTCCATTCCCTGAAAATTATATCACCTTTTACGATAACAACAAACAAAACTAACAACTGGAAATAAAATGTCAAACACAAATACTTATAACAGTTTATAGCGAGCGAAGCCGGCGGCTACAGTATGTAACAAACAGCTGGTTTCTGAGAAATCTGTTCACTTATAGGCCATTTTGAATGCAATAAATGTTTACGGCTCTTTGTGGCGGGAAGTGCAAAAATATTTGGCATGCTTTTACATTGTTCATTGTTCTGAATGGCAATTTGCGCTTATTATTGTTGCATTCCGTATTGTGGGTCATTATTATTGGTCGATAGTGTATTTGTTATACAATGTGATAGGGGCGAGACTTCTAACCCGTTAAGGCTGAGTTCTACACCTAATTTTATCGACAAAAGTCGGGGGTCGAAGTGGTCGAATCCCTAAAAATTATGGCTATTTTAATATTTTTTTTACTTTTTTTTATATCAAAGGTTGTATGCGTCGTTGAAACAAAAAAAAAACGACAAACGGTAGCTAATAACCTTGGCTAACTAATTCATTACTTTTTTCATATGTTTGATAATGTTTTGGTGAGAAAAAAAATCATTTGTGAATTATTTTTACCGAAAAAAATCACTATTTTTCAATATTTTCAATTAGGGGTTCAACCCCCCATATTATTATTTTTGTCGATAAAATTAGATGTAGTCCTCAGCCTTAACGGGTTAGAAGTCCCACGCCTATCACATTGTAGTACTTATACACTAAGTACTTAGTTGGGATGAATTACTGTTACGTGGATTATCGTTCACCCTTTTGTTATAATATGGTATTCTGCACCTTTTTTTGAGTGGGAAAAATCATCCAATGTCTCTTCTATTTCACTGCACTGTCTCTAAGACTCTTCTGACTAAAAACCACCCCGTCCCTACTCCTGCTTTGAGCTAGATCCCCGGTAAATTGTATCGTGCTCCAATGCCTATCTCTTCAGGTATTAAAAGACGTGACATTCTGCATATACATTATGCATTGTAGTTACCTTGCACGTAATACCAAATAAAAGGTAATAAATACGTGAATATGGGTTTGTAATGGATTTGGGACACGGTAATGGCCGTATAGGAGCGCCTACGAATTGTTTCTCATATATCAGGCTGGCCGACTATTAGGAATGTCGTTTTATACTGCTGGTACTCAAGTACTTGATCGCCATCGCTTCTACTGGAACACTTCCCAGTCATTCCGGTGACTGTGTGCCGTAAGAGTTATTTTATCTGTATATCTATATTCTGCTTCGACAATGGTTTACTTTCTCTGGGTAAGTTCATTAGATTATTTGTTAATAATAACTATGCCCGTTTAAACAAACTTCTCTAAAATTCTAAGGAACCCATAGGCTTATAATAGATGACATTTATAGCTATTTTTGTTTTCATTAATCTATATGTGACACCTAAAAGTAAAGGTAAGGGATTAGTAAATAAGAAAGTCTTATTAAAGAGATTGATGAGGGGTGGTTGGTGAAAAATATTTTCTTCATAATTTAAAACTAACTACTAAGGTATGCTTACACATTTTTTAATAATTTAAAAAATATGCTTCCACAATTTTATCCTGTACTGTGTCGTAAAATACTAAACATAGTTAACTAACAGCAGAAACGGCTTTCAACTCAAAACTTGTACGCGTTCCGCAGAAAAGTTTTGCCTAATTTCGAAGCAAAAACAAAAATCAAAACTACACGACGCGACATAACCTACAAACTACTAACTACTGAGGTATGCGAGAAATTCCGCGCTAAAGAAACAAAAGGAGTGCAGCAACCAGTTACAACCAACCATAGCATTTTCCATTACCGGCTAAAACCCTCGAATACAGCAATCCTCACGGAATATTAAAACCGTCCACATAGTTTACATAATCCAATTTGCGAAATGTTTTACATTAATTACAGAAACGGCGATTTTACGTACATTTATCGTTTAGTTGTAAATATTCATATTGTAAAACCCTAAGTAAATGAACCGGGAATGTTTACAGATGTAGGGGGAAGGGGGGTAATGCTGTGATGGTCACTGACGGCGTATGCATAGGAACGCGATATTTATTGAAAGTTCGAAGGGACGATTGTGTCTGACGTCATAGGGCCATTTCACACAGGGTTGCCGAAAAGGTCGTATTATCATATAGCTGGCTTTAAACGGTTGAAGGTTGAAGGGTTTGCTTCGAGGGTTCGCCATAAAATCTTTGTGTGGTGCCCCTTACGTTGAAATGCTTTACTTGAGGTAAACATGTGTTAAGTTTGGGCTAAGATTCCGTATTGGAGTTTTAAGAAATGTGTAGATTGTGTGAAGAATGATTTGGATGAGAAAGGAGTTTGTGATAGGATGACGTCTGATAAGAGAGAATGAAAAAAGGAGATGATGTTGTGCCGAGCATAAGTGGATGAAAAATATTTTTATTACCCGACTGCCAAGGAAGGGTTATGTTTTTCGCGCGTATCTTGTATGTATGAGCCTAATATTCTTTATTACCTCATTTCTTCGAAACGGCTTGATGGATTTCGACAATCAGGGTATCGTTGGATTCGTCTTAATTACCCAAGTGTTCTTAGATATGTGACGTAAAACAAAAACCAATATGGCGGCCGTAAGGCGCCCTAGATAGGAGTAAAAAAAAAAAAAATTTTTTTGTTTGCTACAATATGGGTATCAAATTAAAGAGCTCATCATGAGGATTCCAAAATGGTATATCACTGACATATAGAAAAAAATAACTATGTACAATTATGTTCTTTATTATCCAAACTAAATACGGTACTCGTATAGGTACTACGCGACGCGATTGACTAGCGGTGTCTGAACTTAAAAGTGAAAAGTGATAATAAAAGTACTTCTTAACTAAAATATTTACAATGAATTTACTTATTTATAAATAAAGGACTAGCGACCCGCCCTCGCTTTGCTGAACGTTAAATAAGGAATCTATCTACATAGTCGTTTACCTATAGCCCATGCGACGCGTCAACTGTAAAGACCGTTTTTTGTCAAAACTAGTAGAAATTTTGAAACAGTGTATTCTCACAAAAGTTTAAATTCAATTGGCCAGACAAGCTCCGAGCTTAACTTACTGTCAATTGTTCGCTTGCACTTTTTAGTAGATTTAAAGACAAGGAATTTAAAAGGTACCTATCTAGTTTTCAAATGAAATCAATATTGATGATTTTTTTGTAAAGCGTTGAAACATTTTTATTAAAAGAATCGTGGGTGTGTTTACAAACATATAAGTTCACATATACATGACATCTAGCAATAATTTGTGAATCACACAAAGAGTTGCTTCGTGCGGGAATCGAACCCGCTACACGTTATGCGGCAGCCGGTTGCCCAGCCACTGCGCCAACCGTGCAGTCTATTATCCGATGTAGCGTTACACTGTTTTCTCACTATAGTATAGGTACGAACTAAAAATAAATCAGAATGATATCATTCTGATTTATTTTTAGTTCGTACCTATCCGTAGTTATATAACTAAAGATAAAATCTCGCAAATTGCTTACTCTACGCGTATTAAAAAAAAAACTTATCTCACTGGAAAATTGTCTGTAGGTATCCAAATTCATAACGTTGGAAACAATTTATATGCAAAGTAGGAACACACGACACACTACACACGACACGACACACGACACTTGGAACTTTTCACCACAAACTTAAAGGTATTCAGTCGCTTAATGTTAGTAGAAAATAACATTTAAGTACAGCTTATATCAAAACAAAAACGTATAATATTGCAATTAGAATGCCTTGAAGGGCTGGACAATGATACATGTATACAATGCAATAATCACTTTACATAAGTAATATTAATATGAGTACCATGTAAACTATATATGTACTTTTATATATACGAGTACAGCTGAAGGATTTGTTTTTTGTTTGTTTGAACGGGCTTATTCCTGAAACTACTGGTTCCAATTGAAAAGAGTGTTTATCGAGGACGGCTATACGCTATAAAACATCGTGTTCTTTTTGTTTTTCTCTTCTCTTCTTCTCCCGCCTTAGGCGAGACAAGAGGGAGAGTAACACTCTTACAGACTAAAAACCACCCTGTTCCTACTACTGCTCTTCGAGCCGGAGCCACAGTAAGAGTCCGGGGTGATGACAAATGTATCCTATCTACTTCTACAAAGTAGTACATATAACATACTATGTGTTACCATTTACCTTGTTGAATTAAATACAAGTGGTCACTTGATAATTCGATACGTTTCTAAGTACGATGCAACGTGAATCACATTATACGATGCCAATCGTATTAAATGACCCATTTCCTGCTTTATCAATACAACTGGCATTTAATTCAATTTTCAATGAAGTTCTTCACAATAATTATTCCAGGTAATAAATGACAAACTAAGGAAATATAATAATTTCATTGCACTTTCGACTAAAACGGCAAATTCTCGTAAATTTATTAGGTAGCTAGTGTTCATGTAAATTGGCATATTTCAGTATAATCAGGCTCAAGTATCATATTGATTCTGCTTATTAGAACTGTGTACAAATTAATATGAAAGTTATTGGTGTTTCATATTAAAAATGCATCGATGAAATAACATAATACATACCTTTTATTCGATATTGTTGCTCGATTGCTATAGAATTGTCATTTAAAAATCATGTAGATGATTGGGTGTAAAACTGTTGGTCAATATTGTTATCAAATTTTAATTATGAATAAATAAATATAGATGCCTAATTAAACATCGACTTTAATTAAACAAGCTTATTGCCATTTCATTCAAGCCGTGCTGTTCTACAGCTTTATTTTTTCGAAAACTAAAAATAATCATACAATAAATTACTTTGCTTCCTTAGGATGTATTTAGCAGAAAAACTCTCGAAATTCTCATTGATTCTTTCTCGTATGTAACTTTAAATATTCCTTAGCTTAAATTAATCGTAAATAACACACAGGTAATTAGTTCTTTACCCGATAATCCTAATTTATAATGGATTTAAGGTGTGTCCTAATTTAGTAGCGCCACGGTATCCAGCCCGTTGCTCTTCCTAGATTACCTGGACCTCATTAGGCTCCGGACTCGAGCCCATTTTTACGATGAATGGCTAAAAGGTAAAGTAAATAATGAGTTTGGTTTCGTTTACTCGAAAATATTTACTTTTTAGTCAACCGTATCTGAACAGCTGGTGGCTGTTTATAAACATGTTTAAAAGTATCCTTATAACCTTTTTATTTAAATTTTCTTTAATGGAAAACTGCCTCAAAATAACCATTCAACGTTACAAGCAAGTTATTCATATTTAAAACAACCCCATCTTTATAATCTTGGTTCTATATCAGTTTCACAAGAATCCGAGGCTAGTCTAGGATTTATTTCTTGAAAGTAGGTCTCGCCAAGCTTGGAGCTATCCAAAATTATTCATCTAGGTTATACCGAACTGTTTTCATAATAACAAGGCTGCCGAGTACCGACGGAAGACGGTAAATTGCACCAAGTCAAAAACGGTGGTTCGGTATACCGAGTATACCGACATACCGAATTTAAATTCTGGCCAGGTTTCGCTAAAGTAAATCATTGTAATTTAATTTTGTTCAGAGCACCTTTCCCGTACGTTTACCCTTCAAGTTTGAAGATGCGGAGTCGTTATGGTTTCAGAGGCGAAATGTGGGTTTCAATGTCAAGTGTGCGTACATTTTGTAACTTTTATGATACATTTTCGTGACAAAAATATATTTACAAAACATCATTTTGTGTTTTGACACGTTATCTTAGTAAAATGTCTGTTATATTGTTCTAAACAACTAAGTACATAGACAGGAATGTTTGTATAAAGTTAAATATCATTTCGTAGGTAATTAAAACTGAATTCGTTCAGTATTTCCTACGGGGAGAATGTATGGAAACTCATATAATGTTATAGCTTCGCTTCTGCTACATGTTTACCTATCTGCTTATGTTTTCAACCCTTTTACAGGAAGCCCCATAAGGGTCAAAAGAGTACAGAACACATCAGATATTGTATTACCATCCGTTTCTTTATTACGTTTTTGCAATGCTTCAACATGAAACATTGTTTGTAATATATTTCAAGGCTATCGCCATTCAAATCTGCAACATAAATCGTATATATAGTTCTCAATTTACCATTATTTTACCTGGTATGCCTTAAAGCAACCAGTCACCAAGAGACGGTCAGCCATATACTCGTAAACGATAATTGGTGATTCAAATGCGACTCCCAAACCGTCTACCCAGTGGATTATCATGAACCACACTTAAGAAAGAACCTTTGTACAAAAAATCCCAGTCTCCTTCACCTAGCAGCTACATAAATCTAAGACCTAAGTCCATTCAAAAAGTCAAACAAACACAAGAAAACACTCTCTGTTGTTAATTTCCTCTGGCAGCATAACTTAGAACAAAAACTCCGTCTATTCTACCTAAAGATATTTATCCAGCATCGTATACAAAGTAACTCGACGTTTTATCGAAAAGCATAAAAATTTTTAGGCTTTAGTAGCATTTAAACAGCATTTTTGTGGTCCATAACATTTATCATCATTATATTATCATTATCATTTATAAGCCATAGAGCCAAACTTGGGCTTGTTACGGCCATGTATTGATCATCATATAGGGGGTGTTGCCAAGACGGTAATACGTTACATTTATTAGACATTTTTATGAATAACGTTCTTGTTGTTAGGGTTGTTTAAAATAAAGATAAAAGTTACAGAAAATTATGTTACGACTATGTTTCAGGTGTGTATTTTGTAAAACAGTCACGTGTGTTGTTTTAGATGGAAGTTTACCTCTCATATTATGTGTCTGTTTTATTTATTTAAATGTTGTATTCTGTTTTTGATTTAGTTTTCTCTAAAGCTGTGTTGTTTGATGGATTATGAATCTACAAATCATTTAATTTTTGATATCCATACCAGACTAAACCCAACCTTTCGAATCCAAATACATTTGTATACAATACTTCTTGTAAATAGACGTGCAATGTGCATAGATTCTTCTTGAACAGTAAGAGCATGACAGCCCTATTATCTACAACGTATTCTCTGTGTACAACTTATTTAAATTCCCTTGCAACGGGCAGGAATAGCAAACCGAGTCATATGGAGATTCTTTATAACTTTACTTACAAGAATACTGCTTCCTTCTTATAATTTAATAGTCGTATGAAGTACAAGAGCACAACTGGCTTTGTTTTAGCTATACGGAAATTATGTTGCCTAAGTTTATTGTATTGTTTTAAACTGTAAACTGTTTATATTAAAAATAGTCTAGTCATAGTATAAACTATAAACTATTTATATTAATAATAGTCTGATGTGCATTATATTTGTTTTAAAATGTCTACAATATTTGCAGGTTAAAAGGACAATACAGCATGGTTTGTATCGGATTTCCGATACAGTATAAAATATCATACAAATATGAAGTTTATAGTAAAATTATACTAAAAATAAAGCCAATTTTCAATAACTAAACCTCGTAATAAAGAAGAAATGAAATTACTCAATTTAGAGGTTATGTAAAAATCAGTAATCCGAACTCAATAAAGTAAGATTGACGTTTAATTTGACGTTCACCCTCGTGTCTTCATCCAGTGAATCGGCAACGTTCAATTAAAATTGAATTTGTACTCTCAGTCCTGATGGCCCTTCAAATGTTACAAGACATACTTAAATGGTTCCTTAAGGAATTTTTATTGATGCATATTAAGAGTTAAATTGTTTGAGAAGGAGCTTTCGTTTTGACAATTTATTAAGACTGTGACTCTGTCCGTTGGTTTTGAATTGTGTTTTTTGCTTAAATAAGTTAATGGTTTATTTGTGTTTTGTGTCTTTTTAACAAAATAAATAAGTAGTAGTTAGTTACCATAAAGTCCATTTTTCACCGGTTGTATTTATTAAGTGTTTTTTTTAACGGTATAAGCCGGCAGGGTTGTTGAGAAATCAGGGGATTAGGAAGATTAGTAAGAGGGGTAATTGGGCATCCAGTAACCTCACTTACGCAACGAAATACAACGCAAGCGTTGTTTCACGTCAGTTTTCTGTAAAGCCGTAGTATTATTCTGGTCGAGCCGGCTCATTCGTGCCTAATCATGACACTTCCACACTTATTAAGATGCACATAATTATACAATGCAACCAACATCCACTTTTTCCAATGATGAGTAGCATGTAATAAGCCTCAGGCGTATTTTTTAGTATTCATAGGAACAAATACCTACAACAAATTGCTACTGATAAATAAATGAAAAACTACTCTGTTAACAGCCGCTTGTAGTCTGTAAAACATTATCAATATTTATTGTTATTTATTAATTTGTGGTTTCCATTTACTGTTCGCAGTTCCGAACACCTACCCATTTAATTGTTACCGTTAATGTAATGTAATATTAACATGTACTTACTATTTGTTTACAGGTAAGGGGTGTTGTGAATTCAGAATTGTCGTCGTTTGAAGCTTTTAATGGTAGAGTAAATTATTTTTTCATTGTCTATTTATTGACTGCTAATGTTTCGCCATTGTTAATATTGTTTTTTTTTAGATTTAACACCATATTCCATGCAGTTAATTATAGTCGTGAGGGATAGTGCAAATCCCCGAATCTAAATAATTTATTAGATTAATGAAACTAATTTTAATTATGATCAATTTTATATAAGTACCAGGTTAATTGATACCAATATCAATGCAATTATTCTATGTTAAAACTATACAACCCCAATTGTAGCTCTTAAAATAGCATTTAGAGTACAATATATGGGGCCCAGTAGGTCGGTATCAGCCGACCCGCATCAGCCGGCTCGAAAAGCAGGAGTAGGAACGGGGTAGTTTTTAGTCAGTAACAGTCTGACACTCATCCACCACGAACGGATGAAAAAAAAAAGAATACAATATATAAAGCCAAACTCAATACCATTTAGTCCATTCAATATCCACCAATAGATCGATCGGAATTGGATTCAAGAGTAAGCCCCCATATATTGAATTGCTTGTAAAATTCAAAGTTAAAATAGTGCAAAATGTTCCGAGTTTAAAAAAAATACTTCATATACACAAAGAACGCTTTCATACGGTTAAAAAGTTATCTATATCATAACGAAAATCAAATATAACAAATTGAAATCCATCGTACTACGGACAAATACAAACACTGGCAACTCAGAGTCGAACGTTTTATAGAGCGGAATTCAAAAGCAAAATATTTATTGTCTGTGGTTCTCGACTCAAAACTAATACGCCATGTTTTTTCAGCGTTCTGATCCAATAAAGATGGTTTTTGATTGAATATCTAGTTTTATGTACCTTATAAATATACTACACTAACTTTTGCTAGCGATTTCACCTGCGTTTTCGTGGTATACAAAGTATTCTATCACCCAAGTCAGCTCATACCCTGTTTCTATACCAAATTTGATCAAAATCTGTTGACTAGTTTCAGCGTAATTAACGAATAAACATCCAAACAAACTAACTTTACAATTAGTGTGATGTGATTCGTATAGTTTTACTGACATCTTCGGTTGAATTCTAGTTCGAATCCTAAGTCAGACAAAGTATTATTATTGGGGTTCGGTGTATGTTTATTGGTTCGGTGTATAGCTAAAGGCTGTTACAAATATTACATGAGCTAAATTCCAGCATGGAAAATTTTAATGTTATTCACATATAGTTAATCCTAACCTAGATTGATGTGTACAAAAACGAAACATTTTCTTTGTCCTCATTCCTAAAAAAGGAAACAACAATTCTAATTTTAGTTATCAAGTTTTCAAAATCCAACATTGTTTTACATTTAACATTAACATAAGGGTAGCCAGTAGTAGCCACATTTTAATTGAAATCCCCTATCAGATTTAGAACCGCTTCCTAATCTTGATTGACCGACGTAGTTCAAATCCAGTGAAGATTTACTTGGGCCAAGGTCAGTCCTATTGATTGGGGCTTAACCTCTTGAGTCCTAATCCTAATATCAGCGCAATCCAGTGTTGATTGTGTGTTTAATGGACTAATAATACAATAGACTGTTCTATTATCTTTTTTATGTATGTAATTAGCTGGGGAATTTATTGGCTAATCAGTTTCACGACCAATTAAGCTTCTCAATTTACTATGTAACATAAAAGTATTATAGTAAAATATGGATCAGTTTATATAACTTTTGACTAGTTTTGACACTTAGTTCTATTAAAAGCCGGACACCGTACTACAAATTGACATTGATTTTCCCCTACTGGGCTATGGGCCACCTCTACATAAGAGGAGCCCGAACCCCGCAGACGTGTTAGACATCATAGTCCAAATGGGTCAAGTTTATGATAGATCCCTGCAATACACGTGTCGGGCAAGCGTGGTGATTAATGCTCCAAATCTTCCCCGTGCGAGAAGAGGCCTTTGGCCAGCTATGACAATGCAATGATGACTGCAGCCCGATCTCTGAAAAGAGTAGAACCAATAAAACACCCACGGAAAGAGGACTATAACAAAAACCTTATTAAATTAAAAATTAGACTGTTAAATTGTGAAGATATTTGGAATTATAACATCAGAGCATACTCCAGTGATCGAGATACAACGGCTCGTACACGATTAATCTCTGCGACGTTAAATCATTACTTATCTTCATTTGTTGTGTCTATGGACTCATATTTTACAGAATGGCGTACTCTTCATATTATATGCTTTTGAATTTCGGATGAAAAATAATTATAATTGTTTTTTTTTCTTTTTCTCATTTTCTTTCTCTTAAACGCCAGAGGCGTTCTTGCCGGTCTTTTGGGGGTTAGGAAATTAAGGGTTGTTGGGGCATCAGGTATTGGGAAAGGTAGTAATTAGGCCTCTAGTAACCTCACTCACACAACGCAAGCGTTGTTTCACGTCGGTTTTCGATGAGGCCGTGGTATCACTCCGTTTGAGCTGGCCCATTCGTGCCGAAACATGGCTCTGATCAATACACAGCGTTTGCTATAACTCCACATTGCAACAACTCACAGTCACAATAAAATACTCACAAGAATCACATCACATAATTTAAACAAAATCCATTCTATGTCAAACAAAGTTTTAATAGATGTCAAAATGGGATCGTCTGTTAGATACTCTTAACTCGTAACTCTAGTAGCAGTAGTTCCTAACAAACCAACTTGAGCGCGGGATCCCAACTTTTACATCCGTAACTTTATGCGTGTAAACCGGGATTGCGCGGGAACCGGGATTGCACGGGAACCGGGATTCTTCCCCCGGGATCGCATTCCTTTCTGCTCTATCGTGCTCTAGTGTTAAGTTCTTTGTATAACTTTATTTGTTCTTATTCTTTATTTGTCACAAGCGTGTCGGTTTTAATTAACGATAGTGTTAGAAAATTTTGGAACTGCCTCGTCTCAGCAAACTATTATGCTTTTTACAAATACACTAGTAGCTTGGAGTCCCATAATTGAATTTAACAATGCAAAAACTGGAAGTACCTTTAACCGACGTGCATGCATGAAAAGACTGATGATTGTTGATGAAGCGAAAGAAGTGTGTAAGAACCGTGGCAATTGGCGTTTCATTGTCTCTGCCTACCACTATGGGAGACACGCGTTATGTATGTAAGTATGTATGCAAAAACTGGAAGTTACAATTAAATGACCTAACATGTACAAATCTGTGTAACTGTTTAAAAATTAAAGAAAAAAATATTACATATAATACAGGTACTTGTAAAAATTAATAATATACTTACTTAAAAAAAATATCATCCATTTCTATCTACATCTAAAGGGTGTTTGAATAACCTTCCTAAATTCTGGAGCACCTTGTAGAAGCCACGTTGCGGATACGGCTCGTTATTTCAATTAGGACATGACATTTTATGTTGGAATTGAAATAAAATTTCACTCGAAATATTATTTTAGTTAAGTTTTTGATTCGAGTACGTTAATTGTTTAATGGTTGTCACTATAGTGGTGTGTTTTATTTTCAAATTGGGAGTATTGTTGTTGTTTTTACAACTATCAGAATAGTAAGGATTGGAAACAATTATTCTGTTGTGTAGGAAATTGCTCTTAACAGGGGATAGTTATAAGTAAAAACAAACGAAGTAATAATAAAACAAAAGTTACGGTTTCCTCGCGTAATGGAGAAAATCTCTACTAGTTTCGAGTCATATGGGGACTCTTCATCATGAGCGGCGTTTGCAGACGCGGCGACGTCACGAAGCCTACCGTACTATTCGAATTGAGATCTTTATCCTTTTTTAAAGTGGAATAAAAAAAAGGGGAAACGTTATCAACCTCTTTAAACAACGACAGATGAAGTAAACAAATCCGTGAAATAAGTTTTAAGCAAGTGTAACACGACAAAACAAAGGAGTAGAACACCCTCCAGTGGAAGCCCACGTAGTATCATTACCAGTACAATTCCCAACTCGTTTGCCTAACATTTGGCCACAGCCTAGAATTCCTAACACACGTTACACTTACTTGGAAATTAGTTTCAAGTTTCCACTGAACTTCGACTGATTTTCGGAGACAAATATCCGAGTTAGGGAAATAGCTCTAACTTGGCTGATAACTCGGAAGTCTTGATTTGAAGTCACGTCTCTTTCTGGTGGTAGGAATAGGAATAAAGGTGCTTTTCCGCCAGAGATGTGCTATGCATCATATATCATATTCATTGGTTCGCATACACTGGTGGAAACGGACGCGGCTAAGCAATGTTTTTTATATAAAAAGTTGCGTGCTATGGATGGCTTCTCTACTATCGATACATCGCGTATGATTCGAGCTGCGAATCCGTTCCTCGCACAACTACTTTGAGGCAGCGCATCGTTGTAGCACAGCTACATAACACATCTCTGTTTAACTCTTGTCTGTTTGTCAGTGGGTTTAAATAATCTTAGAAAGTGCATATAACTAGGAAAAAGTCAAGTTGGTAGGTTTCGGACCCGCACCCTCATGCGTGAAGAGCGGGCGACGTCTTAAACCTCCGGGTCACAACGACATTTAAAGATTGTTGTTTTAATATAAATAGTTAACTACCCTCTTACTGTAAAACGTGACTGGTTTCAATTATTTTTATGTACAAAATTTTCTTTTACTATTCAAATAATACGATATTCTAAACAGTTATTCTCATGAATTAGTCACAAGTTTAGAATTAGTTGGAGGTATTCCTTGAATTTCACAGTCGTTTACACAGAAAATTCTATCTTTTCAACTAATGACTAAGTGAGGCTATTTTTAAACGAATTTATATGAAAAGGCGATGACAATTTTAATGTTAAAAACGTTCTGATTATAAATATTCACGAAATGAGACAAAGATAATCGTGATTTATGAATTTCGTGCGACGAAAACATCGTGTCACCGATGTCCGGACGATGGATCGTGACTCCGACTGTCTGCCTCTATTTCTATGAAAGCAAATATATATTATATACAATACATAGATACTACATCGTATTTTTCGTCTGTCTTCAAGAAATATTGATGATACATCCACATTATTCAGAAATTAGGTTACGTTCGGTTTGTATTTTGTCTATGCTTGTCAAAAAAAGTTAATCAGAAATAAGACTACATTTTCGCTCGTGTCGTCTGTAACTTAGTTTGTGAATACGTTTCTTTTTGTAGTAGTTTTTAGCCGCGGTTTTACCCGCGTGGAATTTTGATATAGTAGGAATATCGGGATAAAAAAGTAGATCTGTGTTCCCCCTGAAAAATAAGCGTTCCAATAGTCTTTTCTTATAATATTTTCTTTAATCATTATGTTATCCGCTTACTCACGTAACTGTTTCGATCGCCGCGTCGTATGTCACGGAATGTTGCTCACTACTGTATATGAGCCTCTAGCATAGCTTGAAACCAGTCGAGTTCTTTGCCAAACAGTTACTAGAGTAAGCCAATAACATACTAATTAATTTAGTATATCTCACGAAAGTGAAAATATAATCATTTCTTTGCAAAAATTACAATGCTACTAACTACTTTTTTTTACTAAGAATAGTAAAAAAAGTAATACAGCAGTATATTCGTAAAAATACGGTAATACGGTACACACGAAGATTTGTGTCCTTATTTCATTTGATTAATTTATTTTTCATTCCGTCCTACCATACGTCAATGTTTATTGTTCAGTGTGCGAGTATCGTTGACGAATTTCTGTAATAAATCCCGAAAGAAGAATTACGTAAAGTTACGCTTGCCTCTAGAATAATATGTTGTGTATATTTATTTTTATGTTGTTTATCAGGCCTCGGTTAATTGTGTAGTTTGTTTTAGTAAATATTGCTGTTATTTCAGGGGCAATGTAGAATTGTAGATTATAAATTAATGTAGCGTGTAAATAATATACTAAATATACCTACAGACAAATATATTTAAAATACGTACTATGACAGTCTCATTTTTCTAGTGTTATCTAGGTTTCCTGTTAAGTTTTTACTTTTCTGTGTCGTGAAAAGTGATATTGAGTATTTATTACATTTTAGAAAATTTAAATAGCAGAATTCGCGGAAACGTCTTTAGTGAAATAGGTAGAAACCCCTATTACATGGCATTCATAACATAACTGGTAAAACTGTTCCACTATAGTACCCCTATTTCCACTGATTAGACTAAGTGTACCTATCATCAAAAATTATGAAAATTCTAACTTCACGAGCTAAATTTTCACAGTACCTGCACAGGATGACTGCACGGTTAGCGCGGTGGCTGGGCAACTGGCTGCCGTGCAACGTGTAGCGGGTTCAATTCCCGCACGGAGCAATTCTTTGTGTGATCTACAAATTGTTGTTTCGGGTCTGGGTGTCATGTGTATGTGAAATTGTATGTTTGTAAACGCACCCACGACACAGGAGAAAATCCTAATGTGGGGCAACGTTTTCTTTAACTAAGAAAACTAAGACCTACCAATTCGATAAAACATCAAACAGTAACAGCGTCAATATAAAACTGATTACATTTTAACTATCTATACCGTTAACTGTGTTAACGCCTTCTATTTAAACTCACAGTTACTGGATTTATAGCTTCGATTCTCGATTTGAACGTGAAGAGTTCTTTAATTTCCTTCATAAGTTATTACTCACATTAAATTAAAATTTATTATATCTTCTGTGAACTTTATGAGTAAGTTTTAAAGGGTCGTGTCAAGGTTATTGATGTAGTATTTAGGTGTGAGTTTGATCATCATGTTATGGTTTATTAGAAGAGCTTCGGACTACCTAGCGGGTTTACTAGGGCTCCCGCTCGAAAAGCAGGAGTAGGAACGGGGTGGTTTTTAGTCAGTAAGAATCTGACACTACCTCTCACCTCGCCCAAGGCGGGAGAAGTCATTGGATGATTTGCCCCTATAAAATGGTTTATTAGGAAGTATATATTAATAAATATACATTAATTACCTATATTAAGCTTGTATTGTCATAGGACAAAAACAAGTAATGCAAATGAATGATTAGTTTAGAAACTATTAAGATTACTTACACAACATTTTGTCATCAAGTTAGCACACTTAACCGACTTAAAACCACTTCAAAAACATTAAGTAACAAAATGATAAAAATTAAAAACAAAATGTCACTGACTCCTGACTCTTGTAAACTGCTGACAAACGGACATGACGTCAGCACTTCTAGTCACAAAGTGACTACGGAAGTTGGCGTTAATGACAAAAACTCCAGTCCCCTGGTAAGAAGGTATCCATTGTTAAGATACGAACTTACCTTTTTTATAAGAAAGGGAAACATAACCAGCCACCTGGACCCTTATTATGAGTTTGCTTTACATTTAAAGTAATCTAAACGAGAAGGCGCTTTGATTGGTTGGTTTGTTCGAACCGGCCAATCAGAGCGCCGAATGCGCTCTCGTTTTGATTAATGTAAACGTAAAGCAAACTTGTACTAAGGGTACTGAATGTATAGACGTGGAAAATTTTCTATACTTATGTCCTTGTAAGGTAAAAATACATTTGTCCTAATAGCTGAAGGAATCGGGATGAAATTTGGAACAGGGGTAGATTATAGTCTGGAATAACACATTGGACACTTTTTATCCCATGGGACCTCAGGCGAAGCCTCTGACAGAAGCTAGTTTTTCTCATTAAGTTTTGAGCGTCGCGTCGTATAGATTCTGAAATATCACATACGACAGTTCATACATATACATTAACAATGCAATATCGTTGCATAATTTATAGTACCTAGATATAAAACTATTATCCAACACCAGTATATTAGCTTAAAGCCTTTAGCCTAGCCTATCATAAACCCTAGAATAAACAATATTTTCCGACCTAGGAACATAATGGCTAACATGATATGAAAAAAGATGAGCCAACGTAAGCGGCCGTATAAATCAAATTGTGAAGCCTAGTTTAACGAGGTCGGGTTCGAACCTCCGACCTTTTCGCCGTGAGTTCACACGTTGCCGGAGCGATCTTTGGGCTATTGCGAAGATAAATCTTAGCTAGAAAGCTACATAGGCTTTCTTTCTCATTATCTCTTTGACCTTGTGGTAACCAAGGTCAGATCTTGATGCTGTAAGTTATGTGGTTCTTTTAAAGGATATTCATTATTGAGATGTGGATGGGACTTCGTTAATTGATTATACTTTTTAATAGTGATCGCCTCTGAGTTGTAAGATCTTGGGTTAATCGATCGACAGGAGTTTCTTGCTTGTTCTTCTCAATAGGAATCTAAGTTTTGGATCGAGTAAATAGCTTCACTAGAGGACTGACACTATTCATTTGTTCCGTGTGACTCTGACGTTAAAAAAAAAAGAAACAAGTGTTTATGATAAGAAGTGTTTATGATAAGGAAACTATGAAGGATAGTTTTTAGAATTTCTTCTAGATCCAGTAAAGAACTGCAAGAAAGATCTTATTTAGAACCAAATCTTACATTTGTTTTTTAAACGTAACTCCAAATTAGAATTTTATCTATGTCATTAGTTCGTTTACAAACAAATTCTAAGATTAAACCACTCCGCAAATTCTATTTTTAAACTTATAATTACTAAGTCCCAAAAATATCCTGCTAACTGTACAATATTTTATGTTCTATCCTTGTCTAACCTTCGGCAAGTTTAAGGAACAACATCACTGCTCTAATGGGCGTCTCTTTAACATCCCATTCATCATTAATAATGAGGTCATTGACACCGAGATGACGTCACTCAGTCAAGCGACAGCTTACTCCCTAATTACTTAGTTCATTTACTACTAATTAGGACCTAAAGGTGTTCTAATTAAAATCTTTAATCGCATAAAGACTTTTTTGGTCGAGTGGTCGCAAATCTGAGTTCGAATTATTAAGGTTTTGGGTAGTTAGAAGTTGGTATATTAGGGGTAGATTCAGTCAAGTTATTTAGTATACAGCCTACAGAGAGTAAAATAAATATTGATTAAGTACTAAGATAGTAACAGTAACCTCTGACTCCACTGGTAATGTGTCCATGGGCGGCGAAGATCGCTTACCATCAGGTAATCCGACTGCTCGTTTGCCTCCTATTCCATAAAAAAACATTCGTTGGTTTCTGAGTCAAAACAAGATACATTTTAGTATTTTACTGTTTCGATAGTTACTGCAAGGTTGGTGTGGTGGATGGACAATCGGCTGCCACATACCGTGTAGCCGGGTTCGATTCCCGCACATAGCAACTCTTTGTGTGATCCACAAATGTTGTTGTTTCGGATCTGGGTGTCATGTGTATGCGAACTCGTATGTTTGTAAACGCACACACAACACGTGAGAAAAACCTAGTGTGAGGCAGTTTAAAAAAAGTTACTGCATAATATAAAATCGATACAACTACTATTTAACAGATACTTAATCCGTAATAACGCTTTTATAAATAAACATTTTATCATTAACGGTCCATCACTTATCGTCTGTAAGTTTCGGTAATAAACTCCAGTAACTCCCTTCAAAAAGGGTTCTAATTTTAACTGGTAATTAGTTGGGGAATACTCGCTATAACTTAACATTAACTTCCTAAGACAGGTGTTTGAAGTTACCGCTTGAGCTTAGTGGTTAAGAATACCGGTGGGGGTTCGATTCCAAAATAGAACAGAGAGATTACTTTCGGGATGTAAGTGTCAGCTCTTAATTCTGACTTACTTCAATATTGACAACTTTTACACGAATGCTTCAATATTGACACTGTATTTGTTTGTGTGTTTCTGTTACCTCGTAAACAGCTGAGCACATTTTGATTGTTTAATTATCAACGTATTAAATCTGTCAAGATTAGATGATAAACCACCAGCTCTTAAGTACGCATTTTTGACTAAAGTCTTAAAGTATACCTATATTTGTAGTTTTAATTTTTTTGTAAGTATACTTAAATATCTGTATAACACATGATGATCAGTGAGTTCTAATAATATTATGAGACAAATCCACTATGTCCTCGAGATAACCCGGAGCTACGGACTGCCTAGCGGGTTACCGGGGTCCGGCTCGAAAAGCAGGAGTAGGAACGGGGTGTTTTTTAGTCAGTAAGAGCCTGACACTCTCCTCATCCAAGGCAGGAAAAGCTATTGGATGATTACTACCCTAAAAAAAAAACTGTCCTCAATATAAAAGTTTTCGTTATTTAAAAGTAAACAGTAAATATTTCTACAATCTTACTCCAAAGGTCAGTTCACTTGTCCTTATCATTTAGGTTAATTTCACATTGTATCGTAAAGCAAATAGGCATAATGGCCGTCTTATCTATCACTTACATTTTAAACAAGTACTTAGGAGCTAGTTAAACTCAGACGACACTTAACTGAATCAGAACCGCGGCTCCAGAGTAACTGATGCAGTCATTATAACGGATAAGATCTCGTCACAAACTGACAAAGTTAATTGAGCAAGGAAACTGTACTTTAAAACAGTTAAACGGTTAACACGAACCGATATTACTGAATTCCAACCTTAAAAAAAGAAGAATAAGTAAGGGTTGCGTTCGCGCATTTAGATCCTAAGATAAGGCCCTACCACGCCCGAGTCGTCCCGAACACGCCCGAAGAAACCCGAGCACCGGATCGAGGTCATTCAACGCTTTCCTTTAATTGCTGTCTCTTATCAACTAGTGTAGGACTACATATACCTATCCTTGTCCCTCTCATTTGAATATTTAAACATTATAAGGATCAGAAAACGTCAGACAATGATTTAGAAAAGTGATGCCAGTACATCATTTGTGCTTGGTGGCATAAATTGAATTAATATGGACGTCAATTTGTTTAGAGCGGTCGATGCTCTTATTTGAAGCATCGTCGTGATAAATTCCTTTTTGATCCAGTCAATTTGTTACACTTCAAATTTCTATGTTAGGGAATGTGATGCTGGGGAATATAAATCGGCGTACATTTTGTTTTTTTCGTGTTAGTCCTGTTATTGGCTGTGTTAGCGTGAACATATAACAATTAATATGACAACAATACAATATAGGCATTGTTTTTGTAGTACAAAATCAGTAATTGAAATGAAATGGGTCATCTTTACATTTTCTAAACAAAATCCAATTAAAAATCAAAACCAATACTAAAAAAATATAAAAATTGAACTGTGAACAGCATTCTCTAACTAAGAAAACGCTCTGAAATATAGTCTTTGGCAGTTAGTCAAACACTTAAAACCAGAACCTAAGATTTCGTATTAAAACGTTCGTTTGAGCTTTTAAAGAAATCTCAACTATAAAATGACTGGTTTCAATGGCTTCCAGGTTTATATTTCAAGCACTTTGGTCGAACTTAGTTATCAAAGTGCGGACTGCAGTTGAGGAACTGCGGAGTTGCAGCGATGCAATTTGATAGCTCATCGGCCAGTCGAGGAATTATTAAATTATCACTACAACCAGCCCAGTTTGTAGCTTCATTTTAATTTGTAGAGTTGATTAGTTCCGTTTGAGGTTTTATGTGGCTTTTATTTTCATTTTGAGATTGTGTAAAACAAAGTAAATAGTAATTGCGACTGCACGGTTGGTGCGGTGGCTGGGCAACTGGCTGCCGTGCAACGGGTAGCGGGTTCGATTCCCGCACGGAGCAACTGTTTGTGTGATCCACAAATTGTTGTTTCGGGTCTGGGTGTCATGTGTATGTGAACTTGTATGTTTGTAAACGCACCCACGACACAGGAGAAAATCTAGTGTGGGGCAACGTTTAAAAAAAAAAAAAGTAGGACGTTGCATCGATGATTTTCTAGTTACTAACCGCCGTACTTAGAGTCATTTCATGGTAACTTATTACTTAACCCAGTCTTTAGCAATTGTTTTCGGAACAAAATCTTTACTAAGGAACAGTTTAAAACATTGAACGCCGTGGTGGTCACCGGTGACCGACGTTAGCGGAGGATTTGTCTTCAACAGTTTCTATTGGCAGTCAAAGACTTAAGTAATCATTAAATGTCTCTGAGTGTGGCAGTTAATAATAGAAATGCGAAAGATGTTTGTTTGTCCATCACATCGTAGCGTTGCGTTTTTATGTCATGATTATTGTGTCAGAAGAAATTAACTATATGGAGGCTACTTTTTTCCTTTTAGCACGCGGGAGTAATCATTGTAACTAGGTACAAACATTACTTATTAAATTATAACATTAGAACTTAAGACGGGATATTTACCATGTTTATTTATGTGTATGAGTTTCCGATATTTCGGCAATGTTGCAAGCGCCATGATCACTGATGAACTGAACATGATAAATATTCCGTTGTAATTTCTAATGTTTTTTTTTTTATATGTTTATTTACATTTGTTCTCTACGGACTCTTGGTCCGCGCCCTTGTTATACAATTTAAGTTCTAATGTTGGTGTTAGTGACCATGTCAGTTTAAAAGCTTATTAAATTATTATAAGACATTGTTTTATAGTAAATGGATGTAAAAGACTGTTACTGCTAACCTACCCTAAGTAAACGGAGTGGACCTAAGTGTGGGTGACACGAGAACGTTTGAGTATTTCAGTTTAAAGCTCACTGGGGCTTAGGTTTAAGTTTCCGACGTCTCCTCCTTTGTAAGAACTAGATTTATAGCACTTACACTGGTTAGGTCTTTATTTTAAAACGGCACAAAATAGAGAACATCGAATATATTTCGTGTACTAGATTCTACCAGCGTACCCGTGGAATAAAAATGTACCTATGACCCAAGTTAGATCATACTCTATCTGTATACCAAATTTCATCGAAATCCATTCAATAGTTTCAGCGTGATTAACGGACAAACATGCAAACATCAAAAAAATCAAACTTTCACATTTATAATACATATTAGTGTGATTACACTAGTCTTATACCTACTTTGAACTTTAATCCTAGGAGTTAAGATTCAATTATAATTTTAACCAAGTTTCCTAGACAAGCCAGAATTAAATAGATTTACGACGAAAAAAGCCATGGAAACTCCTTTTTGTTTCGGTCGTTTAGTTTCAGACGGTCTTAACGAAGCGTTGCATAAAAAATTTAGTAAAAAATTGTATCTACTGCATCGCGTCCGGTCTTTAGTAGGTCAACAAAAAACATGATTAAACTCAATATTTTAGTTTTATTTTAGTTATTGTCTCCATTACAGTAAAAAAGCTGGATCGTTGTTTCTGAAAATGTTAGTGTTTTTAGACTGCTTTCTTGGTATAATGGTCGCAATTGCAACAGCTTCATAAAGAACCTCGGGTTCGATTTCCGAATCGGGCGAAGGAAGAAAAAAGGCGTAACGTTATGTGTGTATGTTAAAAACGTAAAACTATTTTTCGAGTTCAAAACACATTAAACATTTTTGATCATTATTTGCTTAACTCCAACCCTGTATACGAAATCATTCCATAAATACCCTTTCTGCCTTCATCTTTAAATCCCTCTAAAATTTATTTCTCCACCCAAAGCTCTAAATCCTGTTATTCATAGCGATATATTAATTAGTTTATACTTAGATGTTGAACAAAGCAAATAGGACACGACTGGGCATCAAACCCGCTGCAGATTGAGTTCAATGACCTTAATATCTATGATCAGCGTGCACGCAGATATCGTCGATCAATTACTAACTGTCACAGTCGTATGTCATTGACACGGAGTATTGAATCCATGGATAACTTAGTTCGTGTGTTAGTACAATGTGTGGTTTATTAGGTTTGTAGTATGACTGAGACAATGTGTGACAGTAAATGTGATATAAACAATATTAAGTTTTAGATGTTATTTTTTGGTTAAATACCGATTTAGTTCAACTTAACACCAAAAATATTAGTTAGGTATGTTCTCTGAAAAGTCGTTCCAAATAGGAATCCATATCTTGATATTCATCAAAAATAGTTTAAACTCAGTGAGAAAAAGAAGGTACTTCACTATATTATTTTGAAAAACCTCCAATACTTAAGAATCTGCAATATAAAATTCAATTAGACGTAGACACTCGTCACTTAACAAATCTGTTTCTACAAATAAAACCTATTTGTCACTATCCACTTAAGTTGCACACTAGTTTCACTGACGAACAGACTGACAGACAATTTATTTCTCTATTTGTTGATGTTTAAAAAGTACCTATTTATGGTTTAATTGGAATAAATGATTTTACTTTGACTTTAGGCAGAATAGTCGATAACTTTGTACTGGATTGTTGCCATCAAGAAAAATGAATAAAATCTTTGCCTTTGACACTCCATGTGTGCATTACTCTGTGTGCTTTAACGTCATTTCACATGAAGGTGATATCATTTATTGTTGCAGCTCGTTTTATTGTCCAAGACGGACGCATAAATATTTTCGCTTTGATAGTAAATATACTACGATAAACGAACTGATTAATATGAGTAGTAGGAGATATTATTCAGAATCGCCTCGTGTATCCATTTGTGTTAGTAATCTTTTGTTATTAATTATTTTGAGTGTGTTTGTGTGTGTGTATGCTACTGCCAGCGTCAAAACGGCTGGAGGAAGTTTGATACATTATAGTCTGGAATAACGCATAGGCTTTGTTATAACTTTCGTGAGGCGTACTAAATTAATTATAATGTTATCGGCTTACTCATGTAACTGTTTGACGAGGAACGCGATAGCCGGTGTCGATTGTCGCGGAATGCTGCTCATGAATATGAGCCTCTAGCATGGCTTGAAACTAGACAAGTTCCTCGTCAAACAGTTACTTGAGTAAGCAAGCCGATAACATAATAATTAACGCAAAGGCTACTTTTAATCCTACAAGAACGCGGGCCTAGTCGCTGGATGAAACTAGTACCTACACTCATAACTAAAATACATTTTCTTTACTTTATATTGTTATGACAAGACAATTGACACGTTGTTACAACTCAAACACACTCCAAACATATATTTGTGAACATCTAGAAACATTTTTTCTAAACCTTTTAAGATTATGTCACAAAAAATCCACTTATCTATCTTTACGTTGATAAAAAATATTACACGTTTTTTATGAAAATCTAAGCCCGCTACAGACTCGGTAAATAGCTTTCGAAACTACAGAATATAATGGAATTTTGAAAGTGAATTATAAAAGTACATACATACATATCGTCACGCCTTTAATCCCTGAAGGGGTAGGCAGAGGTACACATTAGGCATGTATGGCACGTAATGCCACTGTACAATGTACACCCACTTTTCACAAATTAAGTTGTAAGTCCCATGTAATAGGGGGTAAGCCTATTGCCATATAGCGGACATAATTCCAGACCCCGTGCTACTACTGAGAAATTTTTGAAAATCCGAAAAAAGTCCAGCTGTAGGTACTTTGCCCGGCCTGGGAATCGAACCAGAGACCCCTTGTCCGGCAGTCGCACTTGCGACCATTCGAACAACGAGGCAGTCTAGTCAAATAATAAAAGCTAGCTAGGTAAAAAGGAAAATAATGGTGATGTGGAAATAAAAATATAACTATATACGAATGTCATACGTCTTATAGTCGAATGGTTTCAGATATGTACAGAAATGGATAGATTTATTCTAGTAGGTACGATAAATACTGTCGATATGTTCAGTTTCATCTCAGCACCAAATATTTCCTTTTGCTTTCAACGCTCAACTGTTTTATTTCAAGCTGGAAAAACCGCACGTACGTTTTTTTCCGTTGCTAATAACGGAACCTCTAAAGTTTCAAGCGTTTTCCATCTTTTTTCTAAGTTCAAATACTCGTAGGTACCTAGACCGTATTTTTGTGCTCTAAAATCGGATAGATTTTCGTTACGTTCCTTTTTTCCGAAGTGTAGAAAAATTTTTGCGTATTCCGTTGGACAATATTTGATAATATAAGTTTTTAAACTGACATGGTCATTAACACTATCATTAGAACTTGAAACGGTATATTTACGATGTTCAGTTCATCCGTGATCATGGCGCTTGCAACAGTGCCGAAATATCGGAAACTCATAGACATAAAAACATGGTAAATATCCCGTCTCAAGTTCTAATGATAATATTTAACAAGAACTGTTCTGTGTTAGTAACAAAAATTTAATTGTTATATTAGCAAGATATCTTACAACATTTTGAGTACAATATTATAACTTTGTCTCGACAAGTCGACACGAACAAAGCCAAACTAGGTTATTGATAAAATAGTTCAAATAATGAATAAGTATGACGTAATCTTGTATCGCCCTTTGTTTTCTCAGACATATTTCGGTCTGCGGCGCGGTCCAATCAATTTTCGGAGTCCCTTATAAATCATCTGAGCCGTCATGGTGATCGGTTGAGAAGGGAGGCTGTTTGGGTAACCACTAGACCATAATTTCATGGGACTAATGTGGTTTGACTGTTATAGTTTCCGGGGAATATAATAGGATTGCTGTTGAAAGGATTTTAGCGGTGACTTTTTATGTTCGTAATCTTGTTTGAGTATGTTGTGTTTGGGGTTGAGTTTCAATAAGTAAATGTGTGTATATTATTCTTTGAAGAGGTAATCAGTGTCGATTTTGCATGTTCTGTTATGATATCCATGTACAAAAAGTTTGTAGCGTTACCACAACGCAAACCAGTTAGCGCTTCACTAAACAAATTCGAAATCGAATTATGAAGTTAACTATTATAATTTTAATTATTTTCCCATAGTCGTATAATTAATTTCATTATAATATTCAATTGAGTGTTTGTTCTACGGGAAAATAGATTTGTTACTGGGAGTACTGTATAAGTGTATAAGCATACAATTGACTATATTCATTCTAGAGCGAAGATTGTTTGTTATTGTGAGAAACGGATAGACATTCAATTTCTCCTTCCTGCCCTCATAAATCACCCGCGAAGCTGGAAATACAAATAACATAAGTTCACACCTCTTTTACAACGAAGGTGTTGCAGAAATGAAACTTTATAATATCTTGTGTATGTTTCTGTCAGATATATCATAATTTTTTCAAAAGTGGAATATTTCTTCTGGGAACTTAAGACCTCAATGCTAGACTTCAGCATAAAACAATTATAACTCTTTCACAATATAACTAGTCCCAATATCACGTTTTTGTAAAAAAATATTGCGCCTCAAACTATGCAATCGTGTTAGCGATCACTACACCGACTCACATTTTGATGTTTCAATGTTTCGCAGCAAAAACGAATGTATAAAAGCAATATTTCATTGGAGTGGTACTGTCATTTCTGTCAGCAGGATTGACGGGCGTCCCCGAGGCCCGCAATGCTGCGTGTCACTCACCCAAATATTAATTCCTTAAGTAACGCTGCCACGCTACCAGTCCCATACTTACATTTACTTGATGACTAACACCGTTATTGATGATCCTTTTACGTCCCAAGCACCTCTATTCATCAGACAAAATTTGCTCGTCTGACCAGAAAAAGCGAAATGAATTTCTGTTATTATTTTTCCCTTTATCGCTCTGATGCGGACGATTGGCCCTTACGAGTTACGATTCCAGTTCCTTTCGCTTCGAAAATACGTCAATGTGCCCACCGGCGATATTTCTTCGTTTGTTCGACGGCATTGAATGGCATTTCAAATTAAAATATCAATGAATGCTCCCCAACTGTCATGTGGCGGGAGATCTGTAAAGGCACGGACGTGTCTGGCACATTCCTGCAAAATACATCGTTTCATTTGTTTTGGCGAAGATGTTCGTGTTTTGACAAAGCCGGCGAGAGAGCGTGGATTTGTAAGGTTCAGAAAGGGATTTCGCTGTCGTACCGGGACGGTAGATAAATTGTTGAGAAAAACTCGTCGCTAAGAGATTTTTACTGGGAGGTCTTGTTAATGACAGCTCTCCCTCGACCCTTTAGGACTCAAGTGAGGTTCAATGGCTGGAACTGTTGCGGCGCTTTACAAACATTCAATCTGTTTTTATGTAACAGTTGTTGTACTTTGCTTACTTAAAAACCTTTTTCAAGTTTATCTTAATGGATCTTGTTGTTTTTGTTTGTTATTTCGAATAACGATCTCGCGATTCAATTTTGTTTTGCTTCGCTACCAACTGTTTAATCTGAGATCATTTTATTTTGATAAAGCTGAAAGAGTATTATTGCGGTTAAAAATGTTTGTCACAGACTCTAAATGTATTACAACAGTGGCTTATATTTGTTAGTTGTTTATAAACCGGAGTTTTTATATCGATCGGAGTGACGCCACGGCCTCAGAGAAAATCGACGTGAAACATCGCTTGCGTTGTGTTTCGTTGTGTGAATGAGGTTACCGGAGGCCCAATTCCGCGCCTAAAGGAAGGGGGTCCTATTCCACGATTCCTTAATATTTTAATTCCTAAAGGCCAGCAACGCACTTGTAACTTGTAACGGCTCTGATGTTTCGGGTGACCATGGACGGCAGCGATGGCTTAACATCAGGTGATCCGTCTGCGCGTTTACCGGATCATACCATAAAAAACTACACTCATCTATTTTTACTCTCTTAACCATTTCTAATCACAGTCTAATTTTGACAACATATCTTCTGTATCTACTGTCGTATTATCATCTGTAATAGCGTCTCCTACAAACAAGCGTATCTCATACTCGTAAGCTATTAAATTCTCATTTGCTATGCGTGTCAGTCCACAATTTCTTCGGAACACTCATAGTAACCTCATCAACTGTCCTTATCGTCAGTTTTTTTACCTGTCGCCGCGTAATTACGTAATTTCTCAACGTTTTTTCCATTATTCTCACGAATATTATTGGCCATAGCCATTAATCTTGGATTTAATGTGGTTTCTGCTTTTGTGGCGCTAGTGTCGTTTTCGAGATTATAACTTTTCCTTTTGTACCTAATTTTTATTTATTGTGCTTGTTTCAGCCCTTTTGTAATAGTTAACGGTTATACGGCTCTTTTGCTTTTGAGCTTTGAATTGAGCATCGAACGCACCCTCGTTTCGATTATGTTAAACGTAAAGCAAACTCGTAAAAAGGGTGCTGAAGATTGAGCAAAGAAATGCACTAGGTACAATTTTGACATAAGTTTCATACAAAATGTGAAAAATTGTATTCCTAGTAGGCAAATCTACAAATAGATAGGTTATAAGCTAACTTCTATAAGAGGAGAAAGGTTAAGGTTGTTGTCTAAAACATTTCTTTCATTATCCACCATCATTTTAGTTTCATTTTTGATGTATACTGTTCTTAAAACTACACCATACAATACCATTTAGTTAAAACACTCAATCATTTTAAAGGGACTGCAACGAAACACAAACTGGCACATTAAAAAAGTAAGAATGCTAGTCCGTATGAAATAGTCATTAGCAGTGTAGAGAGTAATGTTAATTACCACACTCAGACCTTATCTGGGTTCTAACGTTTTATGACGTCATAACCACTAAAAATGTACTTAAGTACAAAACACCTCTATTTTACAAGTGGTTAAATTAGCTTAAATTATACGGACACTGCAGCACTGGGTTTGGAGTCCGTATTTTATTTCCATGAAGGGACACGTCTAGAATTACGTATTAATTGTGGTTTTGTATCTAATTTGCTTTGTTTTTTAAGTGATTAAGTAACTGATGAGCAAGAGCCCTTAGTTTATTTGAGATTAAAAAACTATAGCTATAATATGTAAATAGATATCCTAATGGTGAAGGGCATGAGAGAGATTTGGAAAATTAATTATTATTTTCAACTCATCTGCTCATTAGTCTGTGTCTAACTAAACAGTAAAAACACTCATTTGATCCAAAGTTGCAAACGAAACGACAAATTCAATAGCAATTATAAATTTCTAGAAATATCACTTCATGAAACTATTTCAGATACTTTGTACGAACGGATAACTTTCTTAAAAGGATCTAAAAGTGAAACTAAAATCCGTTATTCTATCGCAGAAACCACCTGCTACACAAGTTATAACCTAATTACCATGCCGTAAACCATTTATTGCTGTGTCTGCTAAAAAAAATCAGACAGTCGTCAAACCGAGAGTAGGGAAACAAAGTATTACATTTTATTACTTTCGTTTACGATTTGAATGTAAGTGAGTGTCGGATAAAAGTCCCGCGAACGTCGACTGGACGTCGGCGTCGCGTCGGCACCCGACACTCAGCTTTATCCAACTTTCAACAATTCAGACTCAACTTTATCTAAACTTTTTTTAAAGTCTAGTGTCTGTTTAAGCTGGCAAATTGGTGTCTTAGAGCAGTAATGAAACAACGTAGAGTGAACTAAGAAAATTGCCGGGAACACAAACAGTCATCCGCATCCCCTTGACACAGCGTCAAAGAAAATGTTGCGCTCATTAAAATTGCTTCCATAATCTTTTTCTAAGAAAATGCTTAGCCAATAAGCAACGTTGTTTGCTCTTCAACAATTTCTTAAAGGAAAGCTACTTTCAACGTATGCTTATTTCCTTTCTATTTGATTCCTTTGTGACATCTAATTTTCGTCATCTCCGATTCTGAACGAATTTTCTTCTGTAAAATTCTGGTCATGAATCAAAGCAAAGCGTCGCGAGCTAGGATAATGTATGACTTACATTTTAAAACTTCAACGGACTGATAAGATCGAGAGATTTGATGGGAATCCGATACGACATATTTATCGGTGTGTCGTGACATGACTTTGACGACCTGATTCTGTGACCTCGTATGTTAAAGGTTTTAAATGACGATGTAGAAGAGTTGAGGGGTCTACGTAGACTGGTTTATAGGTACTTGACTGTATGACTATTGGCTCCGTGACTTTGGGTGGTAAAAATAATATGGTGAAGTTGCGACCGCGGCTTGTGAAGTGACAATGTCGCTCTTTCTCTCCATATAAAATGTTCTATGTTTTTATATCTAGTCTTTTCCTGTCGTACAATTTTCTGTGCGCCATCAAATTCTTTAACGCGATAATTCAAAAATAAACTTTCTTTCCATCAACGGAAATTTCGAACCGTTCAAATTTGTTTAACGTGTATATTCAGCATTTAATCTTTTAAGTGCCTATTCACAATGTACATCAAATGCGAATATATTATCGTATTACTCTTCATTTTTCTGGATTTGGAAATGCTCAGCCAGAATTTCGTATTAGGTTACTGCCGTCTACGGAAAATGACGAGCATTATTATTTTTATCTCTTGATTTCGTTCTTAATAAGAATTTGAAGAGATTCTAAATTAATGTTTGGTGGAAATCTAAATACCGACAGTTAAATATAGAGCTTAAATTGCTGATCTTGATATTAAACCCAGAGCTCCTGTTGGCGAGTATCTTATTACGAAAACATGAAGCTGCTATAATTCCGTTATCTCCTTAAGGGTAGTATACAACCATCTAACCTTCAGAAATCGGGTTAACAGTGTCATAACCTGGTCTCTAACAATCAGTAGGGAGTGGTCGGGCAGACCCCGCCGGCCCTCTGGGACCCCGCGCACTTCCATTTTCAAAATTGCAACGCAATAAAGGTCGGGAACTTTGTCTTTTGAGACTAGATTCCAAACTCCATATTTAAAATGGTTCTCTCAGGTAGATTTTTACCTATTTTTTTCTTTCAATGAATTCTCAAACGATTTCGCCGTTACGTAATCATGTGTTAAGGTTTGGTTTGGGCCTTGATATCGGATTAAAGTCGGTAAATGTGGAGGATATCTTTGTCGAACCTTTTCGTTTTGAAACGTATATTTTTTACATGTCACTGGAAAAAAGAAAGCTTATTTGTTGAAATGTGAAGTAGCGAGCGAAAGCAAAGGGTTTATGTAAATCATATTATAGAGTAAGTAACAACGAACAGATCGCATCAATCGAGTATAATATTTCATAGCTGACTCGATTTCGAGAGCTAAACAATATCCCTTTGAGAGATATCAAGTGGTGGCACAGGAGACGTTTTATTGTCTCGAATGTTACCGTTAGACAACGGATTGTGGGCAATCAGTGCAGAACAGAAACAAAACGGGACCATCGGAACATTGGGCGACGAAATACAATTGTTTTCGAGGAACTTTTTGCTGTGGAAACTTTTCTGATGGCTGTTTTTCTTAATGATCTTAGGGTTACTGCTCTTGTGAGTATCGTGTTTGAATTTAAAATGCTTAAGTGAATTTTCTTGGAGATAGAACAGCTGTTTATGCTTGTAGTCTGGGACAGGGTAGGTGTTATAGCAGGAAATTCTTAGTAAGGTCGGTATTGTATTCAGATTTCCTTTTACCATATTATTTGAAGCAATAACATGGATAGATACAAGTGGATGTAACCCCATTGTTTGTTTAACCTTTCGAAGAATTCAATCACAAAGATCAGCTATGAAATAACAGCATTCTTATATATACTTCAATGGAAATTGACAAAGACGTATAGAAATAGGCGTATAGATAATAGAAGTAACTGACGCTTTCCTGAATGATGTGGCATCACAAGGAACAGAAGAATCTACCTTCTATAATGCTGGGGCCACACTAATTGAATATGCCATTGATTTTGAAAACAAATGAACGATTATGAACTTTAAATGTTCGTACAAACATCAATTATCGCCATAATCAAATGGCATATTCCATTAGTGTAGCCCCAGCATAAGCTTTCATAGAAGAAAACTATCCCAAATTTTGTTCTTAAAACTCAACTTTCTTTTCTATTGTAAGTAGTTAATATCAACAGTCCTTTGTTCTTGCAAGATATGGATCTAATGGCGATTGTAGCACGAACTGCTTTCATAATTAGAGCCTCGTCATTACGGCTACTGACGTGATAATTAACTGAAACACGCCAAAATTAGTTCTACTATTGTTCCTATATCAGTTTCTGTATCTTACCGATCGATAGTTTTGTGTTACGTCAACGATAGTTTTAGTATTATAAGGCTCAATTACCCCCCTTCTCAATCCCCGATTCTTCAACAATTCTCAAATTCCTAGCCCCCCAAAAGGCCGGTCTGTTGACACAACTGTTAGGCGACTGATTTTACGTCTATGATGTCTAAATTAATTTAGGTTCTAGAAGTAGTAATACATTGTGATTTTTATTTTCGTCCTACGTTCATTGTATGATGTTATGAGACAGCCATTTCGCAAAATGAATAAAGAATAACATCCCTTGGTTCCTGGTATATATCCTGGTATATATTTTCTTCCATAAGAACCTTTTTCTAACAATAAGCAACAACTTAAAAAGAATTTGCGGAATCGAAGCAATCGTTCATACACTTTATACTTTTACCAAAAGAAGTAAACATTTATTTGTTAGTATCTATTTATAGATAAACAGTAGTCAGTCCTAACCACACATTCGTTGAAAATTCCAATACTGAACTAAAGATAAACGCAACTATATTTATTTTGTAGTATTTGATTTTTGACCTAGTAACATATGCTCAATAAGGGCCCCCGCGCACTAGTCAGCCTGGCTGCGCAGCCAGGCTGCGGCAGCCAGTAAAACATATGACGTTGTATAGGAGCCCGCGCACTAGGCAACCACGAATTCCCGGCTGCGGCAGCCAATACAACGCGCTTGTTTGCACGGCAGCCGGCTGGCTGCGCGCAGCCAGAACGTGTGTAGGCGAATATATGTGGCTGCGGTCAGTCTCCGCGCACTAGTTGTAGCAGCCAGACGTATTTTGCGTTCCGAACTTTGATAAGATGACTTTCGATACAGAGAAATTTATTCGGGAAATTGAAAGCCACTGACATCCTCGTGTAGTTAAAAAACCGGTCTGGGAATGCGCGAACATCTTTGAAATAGGTTTGGAATAAACCTTTTGAATGTCTTTCTAGAAAAAGAGGATGAATCCAGTATCTTTTCTTTGTTTTGCGTTTTTTACGAGATAGGTAAGCAATAATTATAAGTTCTTCCACGTCCATATCGCTCGACGGAAGGATCTAGACTAGTCGTTGATTGGCTGCTATAACTGGCTGCGCAAATATTCTGGTTGCCGCAGCCTGGCTGCGCAGCCAGGCTGCCCAGTGCGCGGGGGCCCTAAACTGAGTTTAAGCGTTGAGCTGACGGACGAGCAAATATTTTTAAAACCTTTTCATCGGTCCAATCGATACGTCGACGTATACCGGTAAACATTGAGAGTAAAGCGCTAAAGACTTTGATAAACATACGCTGTCTCGTTAATTGGTTTCTCCACTGGAAACTGACTGATTCGTTTCGCAGAAATGAGGCCATTTTTTATGATCACGAAGGAGTGAGAGGTTCTTTGTCTATTTTAAATATGGTATTGTGTAGGTACACAAAGGTGTTGGTAGTTAGGTTACTAGAAATTTTTCCATGGCTTTTTTCGAAAATTTCTCAGTAGTAGCAAGGAATCTGCAACTGTCCAATATATGGCAATAGGCTCAATCACTTAAAGTTAGATTAATTAACCGCCGTATTCAGAGCTATTCAATGGCTACTTAATCCAGTCGTAACTAAAGTAGTAACAATAGTAACTAAAGAATAGTTTAAGTAATCATTAAATGTCTCTGAGTGCGGCAGTATATGAATTAAAATTAATGGTTTACTTAAATAAATATACTGAGAAAAGCTCTACTACTTTCGAGTCATAGAGGGACTCTTCTCCACAAGCAGTGTGCGTGGTCGCGGCGACGTCGCGCAGCCTACGTAAACGTCACTCATATGGTTTTAACTTTGTAATTCCATATATTTATATGTTAAAGTTTTCCCAGGAAGCTCTAGAAGTGCCTTGGACTCCCAGTTAAAATAGATCGCATAATAACTAGTTTCAGCTTTCGATCAATAGCAATCTAATTAGGTCAGCTGTATAAGTTCGAGAAAAGGATGGTACGGCCGTGCCGCTTTTTTTTTTGCTCGACTTGGCGGGGGCACTGCCGTGCCCCCATATACAGTCAAACCCATTTCTAATTCCAGTCCATGTGAATAAAGATAAAAATCTTTTGAAGAAAATCCACCAAGTTCCTTATTCCGAGCACTTAGTGCTTCCGAAAATTAATGTTTAAGAAACAAACTTGGTGAATTAGTAGGCCAATAAAGCGGGGCTAAGAAATACGGGTCTATACTTTTTTGGCACTGACAGTGCAGGTTAAAAAATAAGTATTTGTTTCATTTATGCTCTAGTAGCGCCTGGCTTGGTTCCAAGGAATTTTCAACCTTTTTTACTTTAAACTGACTGTGAACTTAACACTTTGTTGTTTGTAGGTCAGCGTTGTCTTGACCTAACTATCCTTTGCCACGCTCCGAGGATTTTTGGAAGTTACCATTGTTTTTGTCAACTGACAACATTTCGGTTCAGTTCCTGCTTTGTCTAACAGTACTATGATTATTAACGTTCATGATTCACACTTTTATAACATGAAACAACTCCTTCCACAGCCGTGTTCCACAGAGTCACGACAGCTGTTAGTATCAATGAATTTGCATATCTTTTATACGAAAAGAATCTGAAATCCAATTCGAAGTAATGAATTATCTCAATATCTTTTTTTTCCGAAGCGCGTTGTATCCGATAACTTTGTAAAAACTTGGTGAACTCCTCGCTCGAACGCTTCTGAAGCGATATCTACTGAGTTCGCGTAAGGAAAATTTATAAGCAGAATATATTTTCATATAGAATTTGTTGGCTATATTTTATGTCAAACATTGGCCAAAGTTATGTTGTTATACCTGTTGACAGCTGAGTTGGTACGCGTTATGCGCACGAACATATATCAGTGTTCACTTTACCCATGGGAATACACTAAAACAAAACTGTGACGTCAAAAGTTACAACTGTATTATAATTTATTACTGTAGCACCTTACAGGTTGTAATCTATAGCAATGTTGTTATAAACTTGCAAGTTATCAAAAACATAAAGTTTTAACCCTTTACCTTATATCTAATCGGTTTTAGTATTAAATTCAAGACCGTCTTCAGATTACTTCGTCTACTGTTATTTTTAAGTTTTAGTTAATTCGTCTTTTAGATTTCGAGGCGGTTAGAAATTCAGTGCTTTTAAATGTTTATATTTAAGTGTGGGAGAGCTATGCTTCGGCACGAATGGGTCGGCTCGACCGGAGTGATACCACGGCCTCACAGAAAACTGACGTGAAACAACGCTTTCGTTGTGTGAGTGAAGTTACCGGAGGCTCAATTAACGCCACTTCCCAATATTTTCAATCCACGATACCTTAACAACCCTTAAATTCTTAACCCCCAAAAGGCTGACAATAGTGGTGGCAATTACTTACCGGTTTATACCATAAAAAACCATTACGTTCGTTTTAAACTAATGGTTAAATCGGAGATATAGTTTCAAATATCAGTATTGATTTCTTAGTTAAACCTTAACTGTGACCTAATCAATATCTAAGGAAGTTCTCTCCACCTTGAATTGGAAGCAAGCACAGGAGGATTGGTGTTACAATATTTAAGCCAATTACATACCAGTTATGCATCCTAACTCGAGAGGAGTTTCTCGCTTATTAGTCGTACAATATTCCCTCTGTATCCTGTGTATGGTTGAAATCAGATTTTCTATTCGTATCTATAGTATGTTCACCTTACTAAGCCTCGGGCTTGTCTGTATACATCGCAATTACATATACATGTTTGATTTAACAAGAAACCGGAGTTTGATTGTTGGTATCAGAATATTAGATGTGTTTCAAGACATTTGGTATTATTAGGACATTTTTGTTCTTTATTGTCACCTACAAAGTGAGTTATTATCAAAAACAACGTTATAGCCGAAAGAAAAGAATTTAGAAGTTTAAAAACAATGGTCCTCAATTAAAACTGTCTGACTGTCTTGAGTAAACAACCCTTTCTCTCATACCTGTAACCAAGCATGCGTACATATACATAACCTCACGCCTGTCTCCCATAGGGATAGGCATAGACAATGCAATGCCTAGTGTAACTAAGCATGAAGCCATTTAGCGCCTGTTTTACCACCTCTATATAAGTACCTGATAAACTTATGTGACAGATAGTTCATACAAATTACGTTCTTAATTCAAATTTATCTGGGACATAGCGGCTATCCAGACATTGTGAAACAGGCTCTTATTCATAGTACTTGATACAAATATACTATACATACAGTATGTTAACTAACAGAGGGCGTTCCTTTAAACTCGTTAATCTATATCATTGATAGATTAAAATAAAAATATCAGCATAGAAAAATAAGCAATAAATTGCAACGTTGCCTTCCTTCAACTACGCGTGCACAGAGTGTTTCTTTTACGTATCGATTTAAAAATTTTGGTGAATATTTTAATATTAAAAAAAATAAAATTGTTTTGTTTTTGAATGGTAATATTTTTTTAGCATGTATGGATGCTATACTATTGCGGGTTAATATGAACCCTCTATTAGTTAACATACTGTATATTTGGTGTAGTAGCAATAAATCTACATATTTAAACTCAATTTCGACTCATTGACTTTGATCATTGGCTCTCATCTGCTTTTCGTTTGCCATCGGGTCATCGACCTTCAGGGCAAACGGAAACATTTAGACACTTGTGTATATTTGTTTTTGCCACGCAATAATGATACTTATTCCGTTTTGTTTACAGGTATGTTCGTGTGAAGGTCTTATGCGTAGTCGTTGAAGAATTTCCAGTCAGGGTAATGTACTTGGAGTCGTTTTTCATTGAGATTTTTGGTGCAGAAATTATATATTTTTTATTGTACTTAAGTAGATATAATTTACATGCATTCACTTGCTGTGTCAAATCTGAACGCAACTCTATATCATAATACATATCTTGTTTTAAAAGATAATTTAAAAAATAATTTATTCCATTCTATTCATACTAACTAATACTTTTATAGACTTTATTACATACTTGGAGTAATAGTTCAATTTAAAAAAAAAGACGTAATTCATAAAATTAACTAACAAACGAATGAATTCAGCACCATTATAAAAACTAACAATCAAAATTATAATCCACGTTGACTTGACATGAGCACAAAGGTCCACATGACGTCTGACAGGGTATAATTCCAAAAAAAAAAAAAAAAAATTGTAGACTCCCTTCGTCAGAAGTATTGTACACACGGCACATCAAGCTACACCAACCAGTATAAACTGACCTTTGAACATGCGAAAAGGTCTTACAAAGCGAGAGCAAGATGAACTGGATATGTGTGCCATTTTATTTGCTCCTAAGTCAACGCAGCGGGCTTTTAGCTTGCGGGCACAATATTTGTAATAAAATGCAATTACGTATGAATGTTGCCAATTTCATATTGGTCCATTGTACCTCCCGAGGGTGATGCCCAAATTAGGGTAGATAGGGCACAATTGCCATATATTGGGCATGCTTTTCCCCTGATTTGGTCATTGGTATGTTAATGGCAATTTCGGTGTTCATTGTCGTATTTTTACTGCGTTAGTGTCGGTCTACTGGCTTTTTTATAGGATTAAGTTCAAATATAAATAAAATGTATCCATTATCTACGTACTATTTTTTTTTGTGTTTTAATGGATCGTGTCCGATGTCAAATTAATGCATTTTCTTCCTTTTTTTATAAAATTTGTGTTGTAGTAGTTGCTTTCATATTTCATTTCATGCTCAGTATATGGCAAAAGGCTCACCCCCTTTTACACTTAAAACACAAATGGTGAAAAGTGAGTGTACATTATATAGCGCCATTACGTGCCGTAATGTGCACCTCTGCCTATACCTTCAGGGATAAAAGGCGTGACGTTGCTCCTAGTTGCTTTCAGTTTCAGATTCGATTCTCGGGCCGTGTGTAGTGTTTGGAGTATCGATTGTGAAATGGTTCACGGTCGTTAACCCTGTATTTGTGCCAATTGTATGGTAATACATTCGGATTATACACTAAATTGGAGATATGGCTTACATATCGTTATCATGGGAGCAGCAGAGCTACTTAGTACCAAACAGTTTGTATCGATTTCAGCTTGTAAAATCTCTCATTGCTGGATAAAGGCTTCATTTCATATAGAGTAGAAATGAACATCAATCAAACGATTGCTCAAGGCGAATTGGCAACTTCAGATCTCTAATTCAATTATAAGTCTAGGGTATTAAGGATAATGCTTCTTCACCGTCTGCCAGTGACCACACTATAATAAATTATAATACCTATCATAATTGTGAAAGATTTTTTTAAATGCTGGCATGGCAATCACGTTGACACTACTGAACAGGGTATAAATTGGGGATTGGGAAGATTGGAAAGCGGTAATAGGATACCTACTTTTTATCCCACGGGAATGCGGGCAAAGCCGCTAGCAGAAACTAGTATCTAAATGAACTTAGAAAGTACAAGTGGAAAAAGGTATTTTAGTACCTACGTGCCAATTTCTAAAACCTCATGCTTGAAAAGCAGGAACCTTAACCTCTTTACACTGCGACCATTATCTTGTAACCAATAAAACAAAATCTTCACCTAAAACAAAACACAAAACAAATAATCTTAACCTCCAAATCGCAATATTAGAAAACAAGACAAGAATCCCGAACAAATGTTGGCTGGGCCCTCGACCAATGTTTGTGGTGTTGTGGCGTTTGGAAAAGCAGTGCTGATTGGGGAAGACAAACAAATTTTGCTACCAACGCCAACGGTTGGCACAAAGAGCTTTGAAACAATGAGGTCTTATCAATGTTATGAATGTACCTTTGTTTGCATGTTTGTAACTTGATCGTGCGTCAAATTTTAGTTGTAGAGCTTGCTTAGTCGTCTTAGAAAACCTACTTCATTTTTATAATAACTCTCGTGAGATATACTATACTAAGTTGACTAAAAATCACGGTTTACTCGTGTAAAGTTATGGAGAAAAGCTACTAGTTTCGAGTAGTAGACACGGTAACGTCGCGCACCCAACTGATGGAGCAACCGTGATTTTTAGTTAACCTACTTTTTAGCCGACGTTCAGACCTAACCTAAACTATTTAATATTTTCAAGGAACATATGATACATGTGTAATTTGCATGCATTTTGCATGGCTTTTTTTGTGACAATTACGTCTGACACAAATTGTCGTTTTCAATAAAATATATTCATAACCAAAAAACTAATAACGGCACTCTTCAAGCTAATAAATTACTCTTTCATATTTCCCTCTGAACTAATAACATCACGCCTGTTTAACTCTGGAGGGGCCGGCAGCTGCTTCTATTAATCTCCTGATGCACCCTATACCATTAAAATAAGCGTTATTACAATTTTTCTATTAATGTTATTGTACTGAGAACCACACATATGCTTAATGGCGTTAATGTACGTATACATACATATCAGCTAACCTGGCATTACTCATTCATTATACCCTTCACGGGAGATCTATAAAATATAAGCCAATCTGGTTATGTAAGAAAGCAAACTTGTAACTTGGATAGAAGACAAATGCAATGAATTTTTAATCAGTTTTTTTTAAATTGACAAAGTAATTACCTGATTAAAAGTTTGTTCGCTATATGTATTAGGTACCTAGGTTTGGGGTGTCTGACACTAACACACGCTTTCAGCCAGACATGGGAGAACTCATTCGATATCTTCTATCTAAAAAAGAGAAAGCTTTGTGATTGAAATATGCTCTTTTAAAATTTTACAAATATGCTCTTCTAAAATTTGACTAGAAATTCATTCCGACTGCGACGATCCTTACAGACAAAGAAAAAAAAACTAGAACTCAATTAATCTCCCAATCCAAATACAAGAAGCTTAATAAACCCCATAAATAATAGTCCACAATATTGTCCATTCCGGTCTAAATTATCGTCCGATCAAATTACATGATTCCCCCTCGCACATATGCTGTTTAATGACGTCATGCCTCTGATTCGCACCGTTAGACCAATGTTCTGGCCCATGAAATATCGAAGGGCCATGTTTTGCCAAACGTGCCTATTAATTGCTGTGTCCGATCGGAGAGGGTGCTTAGAATATATGTGGGGAAATGACCACAGAGCAATGAAAGCAACAGAAGCATTACTTTTGTTAATGGTGACGGATTTTCTTTATTGACTGCACGGTTGGCGCGGTGGCTGGGTGGATGTTTGTAAACGTACCCACGACACAGGAGGAAATACTAGTGTGGGGCAACGTTTTTCTAAAAAGAAAGAAAAGAAAAATAAATTTATGAGTGACGTAAATTTATTGATCGGTGCTAAAAAGATAACAAAGGTTTATGTTGGTTTAACTGATATCTTCTGCTAGTCAGCCAAAGATGTGATTTACTGGATAAAGAGACACACTCCTTAAAAGCCTTATTATTGAACAGCACTGCTGAAAAGTGTAGGTGTCACGTAATGTGTCTGCTTTTAAGACAAAACAAACGTAGCTCTTTGTTGATTTCATAATGTTCTAAAAAAAATTTAACAATGTATTTTAGTCTAGCGAGTGACACAGCCTAATAATGCACTATACTCGTATGTATCTATTATCAACACATACATTTCTCAAACACTCAAGTTACTAGTCAATGAACTGGCTTTGTGCAATCTGATCCGTAATATATCTAGCTGCATTAACGCATCACATTGCCCCTACATAGCGTAACTAAATCAATTCAATGATGCTACTAGCATTTGACTATCTCCAATTGACAACAGTCCAAAGGAGTAGGCCTTCTGTATTTGGTTACTCTGTGTCACCTCTGTGGTTTACATATTGATAGAGTAAGCTATAAGCTTTGAAAGCCTTGACCAGAATTGAGGCTGGATGGCATATGGGGGACTTGTTCACTAAAATCTAAATACGACAACTACTGGGAGTAATTACGGGTACATTGTGAAGGTTTGAGGTAGGATGGACGGTAGCTGTATGGAATTATATGATGATAGGATGAAGATGAGAATGATGATGTCTGATATGGGAAAATGGAATAAATACTATTTTGGGGGCGGTCGGTTGCGATCGAGATACTTAATACTTGTATAAAAACAGCATCAGAATTTATTGTAAGCTAACTACGAAATAAGAAAGGTTTTATACTTACTGCTTTAAATTCAACAGCAGAGTTTCAATGTGCTGCGGACTGCCTAGCGGGTTACTGGAGTATCTGGCTCTAAAAGCAGGAATATGTAGGAACGGGGTGGTTTTTAGTCAGTAAGAGTCTGACACTTCCTCTCGCCTCGCTCAAGGTGGAAGAAGACATTGAATGATATTTCTCCCCTAAAAAGAAAACGGATGCAAATGACGCGTTGTCAGATAGTAATATCACATAAGCCTACAGTATCTTCAGTTTCTAAGGCATAAAGCAACGTAAACAAAGCTGAGCAAAGAGTAATTCGTAAACTTACGTGTTTTCCTTAAAGGAGGGGTTCTAAACGGGTGTAAAGATCACAATAATCGTTAACTTAATCGGGTATGAACCTTACAGCGCTTGTTTCATTGAATCTTACAACTTGGTTCCTGAGATAAGCTTTATGTAGCCAATTATCTGAGTTTTTTTTTCGTTAATTCTTATTTTTTGGGAAGTGTTTTTGAGCAAGTATAGGTAAATGTGATGATGTACCTACAAGTGAAACGTTTTGTTTTTATTTTTATTTTACTGTTGTTTAGTTAATAGGCATTATTTTTCTTTAACCTTTTTTCATAAGATTTGCGAAGTCGTCTCATTATGTCTTTTTAAAATTTTCTCTGCAAACGTCATTCTATTAAGGACTCTTATAAGTATCATTCATTACACAATCTATCAGTCTTTTCTTTTTATGTGCTCGTCTGTTCGTTCCTTACTTCTCTGTCAGTCACTATTAAAAAATATATATAATACTAGCTTCTGCCAGCAGCTTTCAAAAAATTTAGTCAGATAATTGGCTACATAAAGCTTATCTCAGGAACCAAGTTGTAAGACACTAACCAACAATCCTAATTTTTAAGTTTCACTACAGACCTTAGAACGCATTACTCTTATTTATAAAACCAAAAACACATAAACCCTATTAATAATCTCCCCATAAATAATAATTCCACACAATTTAATAACTCGCTCCGTCTCATAAAATCCTTCTTTAACACGTAAACGAACGAGCTTTTAAATTAATAAAATATGACGTCATGAAAAATTACGTACGGTAATGAAATATTTCATGTTGATCGAAAAATAAATTCCGTTTAGGAAAATGCATTTAATCTGGAACAGTGAGGGTGCACGACCCTCTTCCTCTGCCCTCTAGCTAATCAAATAGTTGCCATCTTGTAGTTATTTATGTAAAAGTGGGGGTGTTACTGTGTTACACAGGGTGTAGTAACTCTGTAAGGGGTATTTTCCATCCCCCCTTGTCAACAAGGGTTCTCAATTGAAGGCTACTAATAAGAATTTTATAAGATGTCTTCCGGATGTTTTTTTCGAGGGGAGCATTGTTGCAATTGTATGGCAGCTAATCTTTCTTTTGAGACTGTTTTGATTTGGTTGGTAGATTAGGTACTGCGTTTATATGTGTACGTATGCAATGGTAGTGAGCTGCGGGCTACTTAGCGAGGGCTTTTTTACCGGGGCTCCGGCTCGAAAGGAGTAGGAACGGGGTGGTTTTTAGTCAGTAAGAGTCTGATACTCCGTTTCGCCTCGCCCAAGGAAAATGAAGACATAGGATGACTTTCCCCCTTAAAAAATAAAAAGGTGTGGTAAGCGGAATCCTTCCTTGTTAGTCAATAATATAACGAATGGTGTAGAAAAGGAGATTGCTTGTACCTTTTCTATGGCCCGTCATGTCGAGTTATCGTTGCACATTTTATAATCGTGTTTGATGATAAATTGGACGTTGAAAAGAAAAGCATATTAAGAGAACAGTTTTAAAATTTTACAGCTCTTAAAAAAGCCAAACAGGCAGAATCTCGAAAATGTTCAAAACGTATTCTCACTAACTTAAGTCAAAAAATAAAAATAATATATTCAAGTAGTAGTAATAAAGCTAAAAAATATGGTATTTGACCCCTTTGGCACTGTGCCTGAATTATTTGCCTGCAAGCCGGGAGGTCGGGGTTCCGTAGTCACTTGTTTTTGTCCCAACGTTGCGAGGCATAATAATATGTTAAATAATTATTATGTTCCTCCGCGCAATGCCTTTAAAAAGTAAGACGAAGTAGAGTTTTCATCAAAAATATCCTACAAAGGAGTCTTTATGGCAGATTATTTTTTTAAGACTGCCGAGTCGCCCTGTTGGGATTCTTTTTACGATTTTTCTAAAATAAGTGGGTTTTACATAGCGAACGATGATTGCTCCTTCGGGGATCAAAAGATGTGTCAATATTTCAACAGCCTTTACTTCAACAGTAAAGTAAGATAAAACATTCACATCTAAACACACAATCGTGTCGTATTCAGCCACAAACGTCACAACGACATCAAATATTGCCACATGAAAAAAATCAGCGCTCATAAAATCCAGTTGCGTACGAAATGCGATAACGGTGTCACCGCTCACCGAATCGCATTAAAAACCATCGGAATGCGTGTAAATACTCAATTCTGAATCAATTTCGTCATAAAAATATTACCTACTTATCTTATATGGGATTTTTATCACGTACCATAGAGAACTTCGGATCTGAGACCACGTACTGGCAACTCCGAGATTGCTCTATTCGAATGCGTTCTACAATTCGTATTTCGAACGCCACTTCACGGCTGGCTGTTGACTGCCAGTCTCGGATTAAAAAAAAATGGCAGATGGAATTTTCTGTAGATTGAATGCGTTTAACGGTTTTTGGTTTCTTTTTATAAAATAATATTATGCTTTTTAAACCTTGAACAAGTGTGAGTAGGATGTAGAGAACGCTATACGTATAATGCAACATAGACTTTACATCACGTGTATTAATGTTCAATTTAATAGGAAGTGAGCGTATTGCCAATAATACACTGAGTACAATTACAGGTCACTAAAACCGTCTATAATAATTTGGTTTTACCTCAGGACCTAATCCGAAATCCATTGCCCTATAGTGCTCAGCCGTATTTGCAAAAATTCGACCAACAAACACAGCCCTTTAATAAAAAGGTTATTTATTACTGGACATTTTGAACGTAACAGAGTAATTTATCTCAATACTTCAACCTCATATATTTTCATTCTTCAACTTAGAAGCCCAAAGCCAATTTTTATTTACATTGAAAACGATAAAACTAACGGCTTAGAACTTTAAATTCAATTTCAAAACTGGAACATCTAACTCGTACACCATCGTCAAATATTGCCCAATAGCATGACTGCATTCAACTACTAAAAATTGAAATTAGAACTTCGTGCCGTGACTGCTGCCGACCAATCAGACGCTTGCATTCTGCAGTCTATTGCTAACTGTCAATAGTTTCTTTCTTGAATAGTGGAAAGTGATAAAACTGGGGTGAATAGTAAATAGTGCCGCATTGTATTCATATTTTCGACGATTTATGTATTATGAAGAATGTTTCTGGAATACAAACAAAAATTGAAGATAAAATACCTCTGTTCTGCTATAAAAACAAAGCGGAATGTTGAGGTCACGTGGTTTATATGTGACATCATTAATCTGGCCCGCTGGCTGGGGCTTGCCCACGCAACCCGTCAAACGTGACATATGACGTCATTAAACACTATGTACCTACCAACACGCACTTTCAAGTTGGGGTAGGATTTTTAGACGCATTGCCCCACGTATTAACATACGTGTCGCGACAATGGAGTAAATATTTCATAATTCTTGCCCCTGCAGTGTACTAATTAATTATTAATTAAAACTGTCAAGTTGTTAAGCTTGGGGTGTCTTGCGCCGACTGGAAGTAGCCCCTGACACGCAACGGCGGCGGAATGGTAAAAACATTTCATTTCTTCAGTCTCCCTTTCGACCTTGGGTAAATTGAAATTCATCTAAGTTTTGCAAAAGAAAATTCTGTGGACATAACCGACATTTTTCCAAACCATTAGACAAATTCCAAACATCCCACATCCTTGTCATTCTGGAGTAAACTTCACACAGAAACTCAACTTTTAGCTCCATACAGTTTTAAGTGGTGTAATACTAGCCGTTATTACTGAGCATTAAGGTCGATGTTCGCTTGATATCCGTGTAATGGACACGGGTAGGGCCGCAATTAAAATGCTCATTAAAGTGTAGCTGTTAGGGTGACATTTTAAATTGCGAATGTCATCAGTTCAAAATTACGTGCGGCGGTTATGTGTCCGCCATTTTATGACGTCACAGAGGTAACAATGACGAAGCAAGTGAAGATATTACTGTGAGAACATTAAGTTATATAGCCAGACTGAATTACTTGGAAGAGCTCAAAACCTCTTAACTGTTCATAAAAATATAAGCTTCTATTTAAAAATTTGCGCATACGACGTTTCCGCCACAACCACGTTAAATTTTTCTCTATTTTATGATTCATGGTCTGTCTACGTATGGAGTTTCTTCTAAATCGGTTCAGTAGTTTTTGCGTTAAAAGTATAAACAGGTCATACTGTCTTCAACCTTCCATTTCACATCTTTAAACCATGACAGATTAATGATATTATAACAGACAATTTCATTAAACCAAGTCCTGATGCAAAGGGACCTGAAGATTTATTAAAATATTAGTTAACTGATTTAAGTGAAAGCATTCCCCTTCTCATAGCGGCGAATTGAAATGAATTTAAATTCTAAAATGTTCGCTTTGATACGGGTCCTTAAAAGAAGGGCCACTTGAAGAAATTAAAGTGCATTGTAGCCTCTAGATGGCTCAAAATTGCCATATTTTGAAGCGAAAATTTTCTAGGGAGACCAAAAATAATATTTGTGATCGATTCCCTTGGTGCATGAATGGCCCTTTGAATAAATATGCCATAAAGTAAACAGCACTCAATACTCATTGTAATCTCATTGCAAATGCATCTTGCACCTTCAAACAAATGTGGAGCTTATGTGAGGGTGGCGTGAAATATTGCCAATAAATAGCAGGGGAGGTGCAATAAACTGTTATTGGAAAATATAGACAGTCTATATAGCAATTGGCGATATTTTTGTTGAACGCCTTTACGAACGAACTAAGTTATTCTTGTGAGTTCATGTCCAAAATATTGTTAAATTTCACCATTACTTTCGTGGTTTCAATTTAACATTAATTTCAAAACAATACTAGCCAACAAAATGATCTAAACATCATACGCTCCCGACCACCGCAATAGTTGATCCGAATCGAAACCCAAACCGGATCGTTTACTCATTATCATATAGGGGTATCAAATCAAAATTCAGATTCACGAACGTGTCGGTTCGTGATGCCAATAAAAGGTTTAATGTACGGTCTCTCTGACCATCGCGTGAATTCTGGGACTAGCAAAAACAGCACTCGCACGCAAGGATTAATTGGGATCATGGGATCCAATAGAGCTTAGCACTCCACCAGTGCGTTTTCCTCAGTTATTTTAATAGTTTCCTCCTATTTGTCTAATTACACACTTTGTAAATCAAGCGTTACCCCTCTTGAAGTTATCAACATAATTAACCAATCTACATAAAATATTGTTAAGTGACGCTAAATTGATTTTTAATTAACGTCCTCGCTGATATCTCATTCCCCTTTTTTCCTTCTCAAATTCCAGCGAAAGGTCAAATTCTGTAATTTTAATCTCGACGAATTTTTGTATGAATATTTAAAAAGCCTTTTTACTCATCTACATAGGTATACGTATTCAATCGAGTGCGTTGGTCAAATTAAGGGCTGCCACTTGCCTTATTCCAAGTCCCAGATAATGCATCAATTAGATCTCCAATTTACTATCACGTGTGCGTATGAGTGGAGATTAGGCCGAGCCCGTTTTTGTCCGTCATGAATTATTTACTGAACCCGTTCTGTTAGGGTCTATTGTTTGAAGTGGTTCAATTCTTTGAGTGATGCCAGATTAAACTAGTTTTTGTCGGAGCTTTGACATACCACTGGGGTTTAATTATAGACCAGTTTTTGTTTCAACTGGAAAGGCTTATGATTGCCCTACATTATTTCGGTTGAAAGTTTTGGATAGTTTCTTTTCTGTTGCGAAAATTATCGGAAATGGCTTGACAGTGCAGAAATGTTATCCAAACCATCAGACTGGGTTGTATTGAGGAAACTCAACTTGAACAAATAATGCCTTTAGGAAGTACCGTATGGTGGAACCTATTTCTAGGAAAATACAACACACGGAGGCCCTTTATCATTCCACGGAAGTGGTAATGGCCGGCTGGAGTTTACTGCGGTGCATGAAGACAGCCTAACCTCAGAAATTTACGATCATGTAATCGTATAGGTCATTAGGGTTAAATAGAAGAGAAGTTAAAACCGTGCTCGGTAAAAAGCTGCCATAAAATATGGCGTGAAACAAAGGGTCTTGGAATATTTTTAAACGAATTTGACTGTGTGTTTAGAACTCGATATATACGGGGGCATAAAAATAAATTGTTCTTTACCCTTTCTTTCTCTAGCGTCGTTGAAGGCTGCCATAAAATATAGGAAAGTCCTTGAGCATAGTGTACGGAGTTCGAGCTAGTTTTTTTCCACTAGTGATCGTTTGTAGTTTGTTGAACTATTGTTTTAGTTCATAATGGTGGATTGTGTTACTCAACCTGTGTGTGTACAATACTGGTTTTTATTGCAATAAAATTGTGTAGATATTTAGAAACTCTACTTTCATTTTACATATTTTTGAAGAGCCATATATTGGCTCCTAGTAACATTCATTTTCTATGTTCGAATACAATATTGCGGCTTGTATTCAAGTAAGTTGTCCCTTTTATTCGAATGGGACTATGAAACTCTTTAAAGCGGTCTCCTTTACATTCCATTCAAATAGTGGTTTACGTTCTAATATTTTTTATGAAAGAGACCAAACATCCGTTTAACTACATAGTCCTCATTATGCCCCTGATTACAAAGTCCTTTGTGCCTTTAAATCTTTAACTGTGATCTCAAATTGCACTTAATTGAGTTCTCTTTGTATGGGGCTTGTTCCCCATGGTATATGGTGGTTATGGTCAATGAATCAAACGAAGCACGTGCCTTTGGAACATGCTATCGCTTTCTGCTCCTAACTACAATAAATATAGGAAGTTGGGTGACATACTGCTGTGACGTGTGAGCGGATCCATTTCAACGGGTCTGCTTTAAATCAAATCAGTTTTGCGATTGTTTTGGGTGATTCTAAGAGGGTGATATTGGTTTTAATATGTGTGGTGTATTGTGTATTATAGAATCTGGTATATTAACGTAGTAAACCTTTGTAACTTATTGAATCATTTAACGTTTTCACAGAAGGTCATTGCATTTTTTCCGAATCTTACTCTTTTTGGAAAGTTGATTAAAAAGGAGCTTATTCTAACTGTATAATGTATTATATATTCATATACATACAATACGAACCACGGTACCCAATAAATAACACATACCTATGTATTATACCTCCAAAACATCAACATAAAGGAAACGAGAGTAGGATCTGTAGCCATAAATCATTTTGAATTATCCTAGCACGCTGTATGTCGCGAATGAAGCAATCAATTGAAGCCGAGTGCTTTTACCAAGTGGCTGCTAAAACATTTCGCTACTTATATTAATGGGGTAGACAGAGGTCCAGCCTTCTAATGACATTCGGCCCATTGCCCACCCTTGTAATAGCTGCTGTAGAATTATAAGTTGTAGTTCCAAACACATGTTATTGTATTGTTTAATTTTTGGGTTTTATTATGTGGCAATGGTTTTTTTATAGTCCTATCGATCGCCCTTGAGGTATTTATTGGGTATAATGGTTTGATGATAATTTAAAATTCATTTACATATTATGTGTAGTGTTGGCTATTTTTGGAAAGGGTGTTAACTAGTTATCGCACTGACTAGTTTGTTTGTTGGTATGTTTGTCCGTCAATCACGCGAAACTACCGAACGGATTTTGATTAAATTTGGTATGCAGACAGAGTATGAGCTGACTTTGAAAATGTATTTAATTTTCTTTCGAAGTGAGTATCAGAAAATCCATTCTTTCACTCCAAGGGAAGAATGGGTTGAGCACTAGTCCTATCATAATTGCTTATCCGATAACGTGATCACCTCACACATTTTGACATAACCATCACTTACACCTTTATTACCAATAACCATAGAGCCTAATATCCTTTAAAATCCCATAAACCCATGGGCTGTATTATCATAATATTTGTTATGCTGATCCGTATATACTGAACCAGTGTATCTTGATCTCTGTATGCAGATTAAACACTTTTTGTACGAAACCTAAATAAAGTGGCTCAATTTTTATTATAGAGGCCTTTATTTGTATTGGGTCGGTTAAACGAATGTGATATTAAATTTGATAGCAATTTGTACGGAGTTGAGTATCAAGGGACTGTAGGGATCAGAGATGGACGTTTAACGTGTTTTCATTAGGAATTTTGTCAAATTTTGTCTACTATAGAATCTGTAATGAATGCTTAATTTAATTGGCGAATATAGTTTTGAAATATTAGGTGTAGAAATGACAAATCTGTGTTATATTTGGGTTAAGTTCTCATCACTTTTAATACCGTAAAAGACGGAACTTGGGGTGTCCATTTGCCTAATATTTTTATGATTTATTTTAAAAAACGTTGACCCTTACTATGATTTTCTCTTGTGTCGTGGGTGCGTTTTGTAAACGCATACACAATCACATTATTGGCATCTCCTCTTTGTACAAACTTGTTTCATGGTTTTCACAGACCATATTTTTTCTCGAGTTCGAGTTTCGATTTTAAACTTTTATTCACTACGTTAACTGCCAGTATTTTATTACATAGTTAATCGAATGGGTTTACAGCATGATACATAGCAAGCGTATAAACCTTTTCTCTTGTATATTTAACTTACTTTTTAACTGCATCCAATAGATTTAACTGCACATTCAAATATTTTGGGTTCGTTTGTATATTTTTACTTATTGATTAGGAGTTAAGTTTAACTTTTAACTTATGTTAATTAATTTTGTTGTTTTTTTTACTAGTCATTTGGTATGTGAAGCTGTAATTGGGTAAAACATAGCTATAAAATTTAACCGGTTTTTTTTTCATTCTTCTGCCCTTTATGGCAGAAGTTTTATACACTAGCATAAATATTTATCATGAAATATAAGAAGATTTTGTGGTTTCACTATTACGTTTTCAAACGAAGTCGACACATTATAAAATATTTATCAGTTCAGTACCTATCATACATACATACATATATAATACATACATAGATAAAGAATATGGCTGTTACCATATTACACATTCGATAGATAGAAAACTATCGACCGATCTCCGCGTCCATTAATGTAATGAAGCAATATGTAACAAAAACTTAATGATACACACTTTGATCATATCTTTCCCAAAGAAATACATATTTTCATATACTTGAAACAGAAAAGAATATCTTTATTTCTATACTATCTTTCTAGTTCACCCGACTTCAAAAAAATGAGCTGAGACGTGTTTATATGGTCGCTATAAGCTCAGAAACGGATACACTGATTTTCATAACGCACTTACTAAGTGTTATGTAAAAAGATTTTTATCCAAACATAATTGGATCGCTGCGACGTAGCTTCAAGGTAAATTGCACCATAAAAGGATTTATTTAAAGACGGATTTACTGAAACAAGTACTGAAATTTCACGAAGATAGTTGAACGATAAAGAAAGATTTACAGTGCGATGGTCGTATCAGTAATGTTTGGTTAAATACTGTTTTATTTTCGCCTCACATGCAGGAAACGAATATTTGTTTGTTTAAAGTATACCGAGTATAGTAAAAATTGCAGTAAAAGTGCCATAACGTGGTGTTTTATATTATTTCCGGCTTGATGAAGTACTTACTGTAGCTAGTGTTGTTCGGTTTTGAATTTATTTTTGAAATAGCTTGGTTTTAGTGTGTATTTTTGTGTTATTATTCTAGTTTCCATGTACAGTAATTTGCCGTCGAATAGTGATTAGTTTTGGACGATAAAAATTAAATACAACAATGGAGACTAAGACAAATGTTTAATGTTGGCAGTAAAGAAGATATTTGACAGAAACCGGACAACAGCGCTCTTTGATAACACTGAACCTTTTTAAACTGCGATCTGTAACCCGCCTGCCAAATATAGTCAACCAGTGAACTGTCTGTCAAGGTCAATTTAACCAAGACTACCACAAAAGTACACAACAGTTGCCAGTCCAAATACTGACTGCTTTTGACTCTAAGAGTAGGCAAAAATAATTCTTATTCAACAAATCCTACGTCTATCAAAGGGCTGTCAAAAACAAATATTTTCATTAGAATTGAAGGATTAAAATGAGTATCTTTATGAAGCCCTTCACAGGCTTAATTTTACTTCCCTTACGTTAAAAGGGCTAGGGATAAGGGATAGAACATGGATTATGTTGAAACCGGTCCGAAAATCTCATTTGTAATAAGGACTTTGATAAATTCAATGATAGGGGTCCCTGTTTTAGGTGTAAGGATTTGTTGATGTAATCTCTTAATGTTACCTAATTTATGACGTTGTTCGTTAAAAATTAAGCCTCGTGAAACATGGAGCTTTGTACCCTAATAAAGCTATTAATTGGAACCGGGATTAAAATGGACCTTGTGTCTAAAGGTCTGCGAATCCGGATGTTCGTTTGGATTCGGATTGACTCCGGATAAAAAAAAAACATCAAAATCAGTCCGCATAATAATAATTTACGAAGTAATCACGTAACAAATATAAAAAAATACAGGGTGAATTTTTAACCTCTTCTTTTTTCTATGTCGGTTATTTTAATACTTTTAACAGAAAAGCTAGCTTGTCTGTCTTCTTCATGCAATAGAATGCACTCAATACCTCCCAGGTCTATCAAAGCGACTTTAAACTAAAGCTCTATTGGCTTTAAATTCCTTTTCGTCTGTCTCAGTTTTTAATCAACGCATATTTTCCGACCGGTTGAACCGAAAACTAAGAAGTAAGAACATAATATTTTATACTAGCTTCTTCCAGCGGCTTCACCTGGGTAAAACAGAGCCTATGTGATCTTCCCGACTACAATCTATCTTTGTGCCATGTCCAAATCTGTTCAGTAGTTTTTAATTGTATGAATGAGTAACAAACATACATATACATACTTACTAGGGTTGCCAACTTTTTTTTACAACAATTAAGGCATATTTAGGTCGGATAAGTAAATTAAAGAAGTATTTTACAAAAATTTACAGCATTTTGTTTTTTAGATTTTTTAGTGCATCTCGCGCAAATTTCGAGTAAATAAGGAGTTAATTTTTTTGTTCAATTCAAACTTAATATTCGTCCTACGTTTTGATACTGAAAACAGTACTTTGTTTACTTTATTTTAATTAAAAAGTATAAGTAATGTAGTGAAAAACAGTATAATACTATGTTTAGCTACTGCTAACCATACTTGGTTGGCTACCCTAATACATACAACCTAACAAACTTTCTCATTTATAATATTAGTAGGATAGGATTAAAATAAGCTTTTACGGTTATATACATGTACATTGTATATGAAATAATAATAACGATCCTCATATAGTCATATGGAACCATAGCTATCCATAATGGGATCATTTTCGGCCACTTTCTGGGGGTCTAATGGATTTAGCTGGGGGTTACAATCATGCCCTTAGTTCCCTAAGTGTTATTGTCAAGTTATTGATATGGAGTAGTCTAGATTCAATTTGAAATTGTATTAAAATTATATACAACTATACTATAGTTTGTTTTCTAATGACAAGTAGTAATAGTCACTTATAACTTTTGAAACCTTTTTTATGGATGGAAATCATCCAATGATTTCAATCACCTTGGGAGAGACGAGAGGGAGTATTAGACTCGTACTGACTAAAAACTACCTCGTTCCTACTCCTGCTCTTTGAGCCGGAGCCCCGGTAAATTCTCTAGGTAGTCCACAGCTCCGAAACTTTTGAAAGCCTAGCCTTATACTATGTTTCATCATATTTTTTAGTATTTAAAAGTATAGTTTTATCTATCTCCAATACTAATTGGAAAAGTCCAATGTTTACATATAAACTATCAAAAATCTTTACAAAAAACTCATTTATTCATGTTCACAAAAGGATGTCTACAAAATGTTTTTAAATGAATATTTAAAAACTTTGAAAAACTCACTCAAACCTAGATCTATAAAGAAATATAATATTCAGAAGTATTTTAATAATTTAGTAGCCAGATAACTTGGTAACACTGGACTTATACTGCAGTGATCACAAGTACACTGACCTCGGACAAGACAGGGGTATTAGCTACTAAAATGAACGCTTTATGCAAAAATAGCTCATTGTCCACCTACGGGGCGAACACAGGTTCATACTTATAAAGTTTTTTTCTACAAAAAGCTTGAGGCTCTTAAAAAACCTTCTCGCATTGTCACAGCCGAGTATGGACCGTATAAATGTGTCCCCGAGTGATTGATGATAACATGCCGTGTCTGCGGCTTTATACCACAACTCGCTAAATGGATGACATTCCACGATATGAGAGAATTTTTTTTATTTTATTTTTTTACTAAGTAGAAAGACTCGTTATGAAAGTTCTGCTTTAATGGCCAAGTAGTGTTTAATCCGTGTTCGGAGTGCGAAATAATAGTAATCCATATGGAGCCGACCGTTAAGACGTCTAGAATGTTTTGTGTGTTGTTTTACTTTTGTATAGTTATTTTATGTATATGTGTTTAGTGTTTTTGGGACAAAAAAGTAATAACCTCTTACATAATGTACAGACTAATTTTACCCGTACAAAGCTACATTTAAACTGTATATGTAAACAATACATTGAGTAGTCGACATAACACAATTTTTATTCCACCAATCTTAGGGCCTCTTAGACCTAAAACTATGATTAACCATCATAAAAAAAAACTCAGATTATTTCCCATATGTAAGGTAATTACACACTTTACGCGCCCGGGTGTTGTACCTGCCGGATTTACATAAGGTAACACGTCACCATATAAAAATCGAGGGGTCGCGAACACCCCCAGTCATTTGAAAATGAATATTTATGCGTCGCGTGCCATTAACGCTACAAAATAAAATGCATTTACTTAATTATTATAATAATGACAAATCATCACGGGTTTTTTTTTATTCTGCGATGGGTTTGGTAGAGGTGGTCACTGCTCGTTAACTGTCATGATCAATCGTCTTCTGATGGACATAGGCATCTTCAACAGCTCTTCATATTCAGCCACTACCTTTTTTTGAGGGGGGAAAAATCATCCATTGACTTCTCCCGCCTTGGGCAAAGCGAGAGGGAGTGTCAGACTCTTAATGACTAAAAACCACCCCGTTCCTACTCCTGCTTTTCGAGCCGGAGCCCCGGTAAATCGGCTAGGTAGTTCGCACATCCGGATTCTTTACCCTTATATGAGTTCCCTTTACATTGAACGAAAACGAAATGAGAGCGCGTTCGGCACTCTGATTGGTATTTAACTAAGTCGTGGTGAGCTCTGGCATACTCTTGTTTTGGCTCCATCATTTATTTTCGATGTTTGTCGGTGGTTTAGTAATTGCAACTGGAACGATTGACTATTGTGCTCAATGACATACGATTCGTTAAAGAAAAAAGACATTGTGATAGATCAAAAAAGGTATTTTTTTAAAAGAGGCCGAGTCTATGACCTTACTTCGGGCTCAATCGTAAACTGTATGCTACAACTGAGAATTTTAGTCAAACTGAAAATAACCACCGAATAATAACCAGACATCACTTGTTCAACAGTATAGAGTACAATAATTTTATTTAATCTATCCTTCCTTATACATAATAATTCTAAGAATATCCAAGATACCTATTTGTGAATTTCCACAAGTAGACACATACATATTTGTGATAAACTTGCTTCTTGCTCAGTCGTGTGCGAGACGATTGACAGGCCTTCTATTTCTCAATTTCCTGGTGTCATATCATCATGTACAGGTTCCTCAAATAGTTCCAGGTATTGAAATAACCAAGTTGTAGTACTTTCTAAGATTATTTAGGCACCAGTGACATACGGATCGATGCCTTCACCGATCCGTATGTCGTGAGGAATCTTAAACTTCCAATTTTTAAATCGCTAGTCCGCTTTGAGCAAGCTTGTTGAAATCCTTTTTCGTGTGAGAAAAGGCCTTTGCTCATTAGTGGTCACTCATAGGCAGTTGATGTGGTGATTTGTAAGGAATAACTAAATGGATATCACTATTTGCTAAATAAATCTTACTTTTACATCCATAATTTATCGAATTTAAGACATTAAAAGTGTCTGGACCTGCGGACTACTTAGCGGGCTTACCTCGGCTCCGGCTCGACAAGTTGGAGAAGGAACGGGGTGGTTTTTAGTCAGTAAGAGTCTGACACTCGCGCCTAGGGGGGAGAAGGCATAGGATGATATTCCCCCTTAAAAATAGACATTAAAAGTTTAGTGCAAAATTCATCATGAACATCATTAGCCTGTACTTGTAAGTGGAACTAATTACTTTAAAAAATACCCCTAGGTCTATGTAGGTAACCTAGGTAATGGAAGTCATCCATTAAGTCCAAAGTATGTTTTAACAATATTTTTTTCGCATTACCGAGCAATCCATTTGCAACGAAATCAATTAACGTATGTTACGGCTAAAACAACAAATTTGACTAGTTGCAATATTGTTAAGTGCATCATTTACTAACTGCAACTTGATGTCGCACGTAAACATTACACTATAGGCTAAAATGAACCTTATAACGTATTGAAACAGGGTATGATATCGTGTGTAGTGGTTCTAAATGGGAACGTCATCAATCTTGAAGCGCGTCGGTGAACAAATAAAGTATTTGCTATAAGCGATGCGCACAAACAAATTTCACTTTGAGCGTGTTTTGACGTGTTTAAATACATGTATGATACTATTTCAATTGATGTGATCGCGCTGACAGGTTCCTATACAGCTGTCAATAATGTGTTTGATTGAATTATGTTGTCTTGTTCTTTTCATTAGGTTAAAACGGGGATAGAGTTTTGTGCGTTTAAGACAAGGTAACGTAACGTCACGTTTTTAACCCCGAAGGGGCAGGCGGAGCTGCTCATTATGGCCCGTAATGCCGCTATACAATGTCTTTTAGACAAATCTGTGTATAATCTAATTCTTTATTAGTTTTGCCTAGACTAAAAGTAACATAAAATGGAAATTATAAGAATTGCCACGTTGATACAATCAATGTTCACATACAAATATTTATAAATCTGAAAGTAAAATTGTTCGTATAAAAATAGTCTACAACCTTAAATATTACTTACTCACACACTAACATACACGTACCTAAATAATCCTAAGATAAAACAACTTGAATCTAACACTTTACCGCTCAATTGGTACAAATTCAAAGCCTCAACATCTCATGTACCCCTTATCTACTTTCTGAGAGACTGTACATATTACACCGTTGTCAGTACTCGTATTATTGTTGTTCTTAGAACTACGGTCGAGATTTCAAACAGCCTGTACTTGAGGCGACCGCGAAACTAAACATAGTTTGATTTACATTGCTGGGTGACACTTGCCTATTTGGATAGTAAATGTGAACCTTCTTGCTTCTTGTATTCATTATCGACAGTCTATAAAGTGGCCATTGCTGACAAAAGAGCTCTTCTCACACGGAGAAGGTTTGAGCATTAATCACCACGCTTGCACAATGCAGGTATTCTTAATAAAGCTACCTATTTAATTAATTGGCTACAGATATCGTATGAAAGGCATTTAAAATTAATTACCTTTAAAATGAGAGTATTTTGTTGTGGAACGAATACTTTTTTTTTAAGTTATAAAGAGTTTTTTTTGCTCCCAAATGTGTATCAAAGCTCCATACATTGGCGTTTTTATTCACTAAATTCAAATTCCTAAGTTATTTGTCGACTCTAAACAGGCAATGGATAACGTACAAATAAAAAAAGTAGTTTGTATACATGGTGTAGTGTATCTCACGGTGTTACGTTTCTTACTACTGTTAGAGCATTCGATATAAGAAACCGCAAGATGGTATTCAGGGTAACTGTTGAACTTTAGTAGCTGGTAATAAAGGTGGTTTTTGTAAATCAAGTCTTGTCAATTGACATGTCGTTTTTTTTTTTGTAGGAATCATATTCTAATCTGGAAATACGGGGTGATTGCGTTGTAAAGTTATGAATTAATTCTTGGTGAATTAAATTCTCATTATTTATTATTTTGACCTAGACTGGAGCTCTGTGACTGTGTGTAATAGATATTAAATATTTCTATTTATTCCCTCTGGGCACAAAATCGCGATGCTACATAATAATGAACTTAATATTTTAGATACTTTGTCACTTAGAAAGTCTACAAAAATATTCTAAAAGTTTAAGTTAAAATAATATTTTTACAAGAAAGCAGATTTTATTTGACCTGTAAGAATATTGAAATAGGCTGAAGTAGGTAACTGAAATTACATTAGCGTCGCTACAGAGAAACTTCTTAGTAGCTAGTAATAATAATTCAGTGTTTTTCTTTGACAATATTCAGGAGGTATTAATTTGAAGGCGAACGAGATTTATGTAATAAAGAATATTGGAATAAATGCTGAAAATCTGACGTTCTTTTGTTATCGACCTGTATATTTTTCTGTATGTGTATAATATTTCATATTAAAATCCAGTACCAGTAGGAACGGGGTGGTTTTTAGTCAGTAAGAGTCTGAGACTGCCACATCGCACATGGGCGGGAGAAGCCATTGGGTGACCCCCCCCCCCCCTTCAAAACAAGGCTGCGCTAAGTGTTACGGGTTAGATTCACAAATTGTTATTTTATGTCTGGTTGTTATGTTTGTAAATCCAGACATAAGAAAAATTCCTAATATACTTTAGTTAAGTAATATAATAGGACTGTATTTATACTTAACAAAAAATAAAAAAAAGGTAATCTGAATCTTTCATCCACTCAGTTCCACTCAATCACTATTCCAACGTTCTCGTGTCGTGACAAAAGCCACTATAATAAAAAAATAATAACGAAAACTATTTCATTCATTAATTTAATGAAGTTTTAATTGCTCGAATGTGTCATTATTTCAATGAAGCTTATGAATTTTAATGCGAAAACTATGGAGGGGGGAGATCTCTATAATATTAAGGTATATTAATTAATACTTAATTACTTTTCACCCTAACTTGGAATATCCATCTTTTTCAGTTAACCCAACGTGTTAACTAAAATTTACGGTTTACTCACTCGAAAATATTGAGCTCTATTAGTTTCGAGTCACAGCGGGACTCTTAGCTATGAATAGCTTGTGCGGATGAAGAGTCCCTCTATGATTCGAAAATAGTAGAGCTTTTTTCAGCATATTAACGTGAGTAAACAATTAATTTTAGTTAATTTAGGTATATCTCACGCTAGTTATTATCAAAATAGAACTCAACATACATGTCATTAAACCTATTTAATTAAATAGGTTTTATGTGTGATCTCCTTATTCCTTTCTCTTTCATTCTTCACACAATTTATTACTTTTTTCCTTTTCCTTGTATGTGACAATAAGCTTATTAGATTTTTTATTTGTTTCAGGTAAACAAAACCTCCATTTAAGCGAGGCTGCTCCTACAAGTAACGTATAATTACAGACTTTGTGCTATTACAGAGAATTTCCAGAAGTTACTTACCATCAGGTGAGAACGCGGTCAAATGCGTACCACTAGTTAGTCTACTATTAGATAAAAAAAGTCTAGAATACTAACGGATAACAGACTTTAACTGTTAGAATCAGGCTACAAACTAGCATTGGTATTCATCTAATGAGACTCGATAGTTCTCCTTGACAAATAGCCTAAACACTAGTCGAATAATGGAAATAGAAAAGTAGTTTTATGTCATTGACATAAGCTTTGATATCATTTGTCCAATTTCAGTGTAAATTCGATGCATTGTATTTGAAAAGAATTTAATGCATTCTCGTTTTCTAGCACATTGTACAAGGCCAGTGAAATAGTTCCACTCTCCTAAAAATACACCAATTTTGGGGACCAAATTTCCACTTTAAGCACACTTGACATTTTTAGAACGAAGCGAATACAATACCGGTATATTACTTTACAAAATTAAAACAATATAGTTTTAATAAAGCCGGTTCGTGATATATTACTGTGTAAGAAGCCAAGAGTTTAATATACTTTATATACTCTTACTCAGTGGCCTTCGTGGCAAGCTGAGAATATGAAATTCAATAGAGTGCATGCACGTGATTTTATCTCGAGATAACTAATGATAGTGGAAAGTTGCAGTCTTCGGAGTTTAGTGACGGGGTCATAAATCAGGGACAAGTAACAGGGGTAAATTGCCGGTAAAGGACCCTTTTTTCTTAAGCAGAACTTGAAATAAGTGTACAGAATATAACGATATTAAAACCAAAAATAATTTTCTATAACGCTCGCTTTTTCAAAATAAATGTACAGGCAGATTAACCCCGAAAAATTACCCAATTTGGTGTCGCAGCCGGCGAAAATTAACACAATACAGTTCCTTAAAAACACCCATAGGTATACTCAAACAGCGGTAAGTTGAAAGTGGTTCTTAATTTTCAATTTCGCTGAGATCTCCTCAACACGATATTACCCTGGTTTTATTAAATTCCCTGGCATACGGGCCCTGCTTATTTTTCACGACAAAATTGAAAACACCTCGTGTGCAAGGTAACGTTCTCACAATATAAAGATTGGGTTTATTGGATATCAAGATTGAGTCCGCAATGGCAGGTAAGGCCTAGAAAGCGAGAGTAGCACATAAATTCCTTTACGACAAATAAAAATACGCTTCTTTATAAAGCAACGTCAGGAATAAATCATTCAATCTTGTGGAATTTCATCCGTTTTTTCGGGGTTCCATATCGAGAATGTGTAAACGAAACCTTTTAATATTCCCCTGCCGGGAGTCGCGTTTTCTCCGCGAAATACTTTGTTTTGCGCAGTTTTGACGTGTACATGTGTAGCGATATTCCGCCATCATATTTTATTTCAATTCGTCGGCACTGCACCGGGTATTGGGTTCCGTTCTCGAGTAGCTTTATCCGTAGATGTTGAAGATTCCATTTGGAATATTGAGGTTTACCTACAAGGTTTATGAAACTCTTCAATTGAAAGTAATTACTTAGGCAAACACCTATTGTATCGTAGACTTAAAAATTGCAGCAATACTAGCAGACAATACTATTTATCATTATCACATATTAATTGAATTTGAATCTCTAACGGAACATTTTAAGTTCCTTTTGTAATGTACTTTAATTTTAATTGACAACAATTTGTGGTAAAAAAGGACTTACGTAGACTGCTTTTATCTAAGATCAAAAGGAAAAATGGTAATACAAACAGGGCCTCTAAACGTTTAATTAAATTCGTGGAATTTGTTCAGGATTGTCAGGGTTGCTTAATATTAATTTTTGTTACAATAAAAATATTGTTAATCACTGATCCCTTTGTAATTTGTTATAAGTTGCTTATTATAAATTGTCTTCTCAAAGAAACAAGTCGATTAATGTTTTGACCTAATATTAAAGTTACTTCAGTTAAATTACATCATGTTACTTGTTCACTAATTATAAATCTTCTCCTTAACTTCTGCCACACCATGCCAACTTGTCATATAATAACTATTATCCTAAATAGGAAGAGTATAGAGTATTCGGTTGAATCTGGACTCTGGACAAGTACATAAATTACCTGAAGTAATTAAATAATACCTATATTTTAACTGTGATCGTCCCACTGTAGGGCAAAGGCTCTTTCCACTCCTCTCTGTGCATCAAGGCTAAAAATAAATAATACAAAAATGAAATTATATTATTGCACATTTTCAATACCTACAAACTTAGGCAATAAACAATGTTGCTACGCGTGCTAGAAATTACAGAATTCCTAACCCCCGAAAGGCCGGCAACGCACTTGTGTTGTAACACCTGTGGTGTATATGTGGTGGTGGTAGCAGATGGCCAAGGGCGATTGCTAACCATCAGGTGATCAGTCAGCCCGTTTACCGACTTATCACATAAAAAAAAAAATATCTCTACGATTGCGACCACCAACCCAAGAAACAAAAACCTTATTAATACCATTATTAAATTACTTTTTCGATCTTTTTAAAGCCCTCCGCCGGCTCTTTATCCATTTTCGGGGTTGAGTTAAATTTTAATCTCCCAAATCCGTTCAATTTGCGTTCGCGAGTTTCTTTAACCCTTGCCCAGCGAGGATCCTCTGGAAACTAGATTGTGACAGATTGGATGCATTTGTTTTTGTAGCCCTGCAAATCTTTTAATTAGTTGTCTGGTTGTCAGCCGTTTTTCTTCGCCGTTGATTAAGAAGGCTTGAGATTAAATAAATGTAAATAAATGCTTTTTGTTCGCTGGTTACTCGTTTCCGTGGAGTTTGTTGGAATTTATATTCAGTACATCTTGTTGATAAAACTTAACCGCTTCAGTGATAGTGGGGAAACTGAGCTGTGAGCTCTTTTTATAAAGTAGTGGGGGCGTTTGTGTTTCTGATGTTTTCCTGCTATGGAATGAAGGTTTATTTAGTGTTTGGTTTGTGTCAGCCATGAAGCAAGTGTAAAGAGGAGATGCTATAATGTGATTGGGCACTGATACACAAAAAAGGGCACAAAAATGTGTAGATAGGATATAAGCGCTCAGAAAGTGGCACATTAAATTGTGGACAATTGGCAACATTTTTGTAGTATGTGATTGTTAGATGGAATATAGAGAGGGTATTTGCTTCATGGTGAGAACTTTGTTTATTAGCTTGAAATGTCTTATTACTTTCTTAAACCATTACGTTCTTATATTTTAAGTGCACGTAAGTGTCAACAGTTTTTTAATTAGTAATTATTAAAGATTGTTATCTCGATAAACAGGTGATAAAAAGACCCGTTTACAAACTTTCACTTACGCCGATAATTAAAAACGTGGTCAAGAGGTTACTTGTCAACTTCAATGAGAAAAAGCAGTGAACTTATTAAAAAAAAAAAGGAAAAAGACTACCTTCTAAGTTTCACATAGCTTTCCCAACAAAGAATAAAGTTAAAAAAAGTATATATCTACAAGAAAGTCGTAAAATTGTCGTCATCAATGCGGGACATCGGGAATTCAAGGAGGCATATAAAAAATAATAAGCCCCTGCCTACCAAAAAACAGTCTGCAACGGCTAAAACATTTTTACGAGTTTTACGAGACCTCGTAATCTAAGTCCGGCCAAGTTGAAGGTAATGGCGTCTTCGGTCTCCGAGCGTGTTTAAAATTTCATGAAAACGCCATATTTTAGAACTAATAGATAAATTCGGAAGTTCGGACTACCTCGTTGGTCGAGTGGTCGCAAGTGCGACTGCCGTACAAGGAGTCTCGACGGGCCGAATTTTTAGGGCTTGTTTCGAAAATTTCTCAGTAGTCGCACGGAGTCTGGAATTGTGCCCAATATATGGCAATAGGCTCACCCCCTATTACATGGGACTTATAACACAAATGGTGCAAAGTGAGTGTACATTGTATAGCGGCATTGCGCGCCGTAATGTGCATCTCTGCCTACCTTCGGTGATGAAAGGCGCAATGTTAATAACTTTGGATTATAAGGCGGCAATGCCTGCACATTATATATTCAATCCGTGGATCGCAGAAAGCATAAATCTTGGTAGCCATTTATAAATCAAAGTTTTTGTAGATATCTATAATTCAGAAGTTTCGAAGACACTCTTGTAAGAAGTCGAAAGTGAAATAAATTGGTGAAGGATTTGAAATTGAACTCTGTTACCGAGTCCTAGGTTAGATTTTTATCTGTTTCTTCTAGTAATGATTGACTGTTACTAGAATTTTAAAGATGTATTTTTGTGAAATAGGTCTACCATAATTCACAATTTTCTTGACATAATTATTGGGTAGGCAGTGTATAAAGAACAAAATTCGTGGTCTTACTATTCTTGTCTATAATAAATAATCCCATCAAAAACATCCTGTAAAAAACCCAAGTCTCGCAGCTCAGTCTTTCTACCGTCAAAAGTTGTGAGATCCATGTAATACCAAGTCGGTTAATCTATTTAGTGTCTACTTGAAGGACCTTCTGTCTTAAGTTATTACATAAGTTATTATCATGCCAATCTTAAAAATATTTAACGTTTTAAACAAATAGATCGACTTGGACATCGCTTGATTTGATTATTAGTATGTATCACACTACACAGCACGACGGGCCAGCGACCAACAGGAACGAGAGTTTCAATCGCGTGAGGCGCGAGAGACTAAAGAATCTAATATAATATTGTAATATTCATTTTGTTTTCATGCGATGTCCAAGTCGATCTATTTGTTTAAAACGTTAAATATTTTTAATATTGGCATGATAATAACTTATGTAATAACTTAAGACAGAAGGTCCTTCAAGTAGACACTAAATAGATTAACCGACTTGGTATTACATGGATCTCACAACTTTTGACGGTAGAAAGACTGAGCTGCGAGACTTGGGTTTTTTACAGGATGTTTTTGATGGGATCTCACTTCTTTTTGTAGAGCCTTTCTTTTTGATACCATCTACTTCTAACGAATTTTGTTAAAGGTCTTATGATATTTTCTTATTTTTATATGTAGTCTTCCTCTTTTTCTTTTTCTTTTTAATATTGCTGCAATAGTCTATGATTTTCGTACTTCAAGACATGTCCAATCATGTGTTTTTCATTACGTCGACCATTTTACAAGTAATAATGTTGTTCAGTTTCATGGGCTAAACACACCCTTACCCACCCTATACCCCCCCCTTGCCTCATATGGTAGGTACCTATCTACACCTATTAAATTTATAACCACCACCAACCACCAACTGCATCAATAACTTTGTAATCCCATATAAATATATGGGATTACAAAGTTATTTATGCAGTTGGTGTATTTGGAAAACTGGACCGAAATTACAAAATATTTAAGTTTTCCCATGATTAAGACACTAAACTCTATATGTATTCCAAATATGAAGCTTCTAAGTCTGCTAGAAGTGCCTTGGACTTTTGATGATCGGTGAGTCAGTGAGTGACAAAATTTAGAAACTTTAACAAGTTGTCATTCTTAAACTACTGGTTCAAATTGACTGAAATTTTAAATATTCCGTGTTTATACAATGCCGGATTAGTTACTGAAGATTCAGGTTTCTTGCTTTATCCACAACCGAATTATAGGGGGTCGAAAAAGGCCCGAATTGCTTCGAGAAAAGGATGGTACGGCCGTGCCGCTTTTTTTTTGCTCGACTTGGCGGGGGCACTGCCGTGCCCCCAGATGGTACCATGCAATCTCTCATTTTTAGCATTTAGACAGAATCAAGCAAAAATTTATTATACACTTATGAAATCTATATTTGCTTAGCTACATTAGACTAGTGTTTCCGTAAATTACTTTCATGATAAACTAATTGCCATACTCAGACACATTTAATGATTACTTAAACTATTCCTCAGTATCAATTTTGTTCCGAAAACAATTGCACACCGAAAACAATTTTAAAAACAAGAAACCTATAAATGGTTCTGAGTACGGACTTTCTGTACCTAAATATTTTAAATAACACTAGGTTCTGACTGACGCATCATCAGACTGTACCTTTCCCGTTGCTAAGCAACGACTTAACACGGAGAACTGATGAACCTGGACGAAATGGTACATCAGTAAAGTCACACCAATCAATTTTTATAACGAACTTGCTCATAACAATAGCCATGAAACATAAAATCTTTCGATATAGTTTAGAGGGTTGAGGTTACGAGTTAAGAGACAATACTTACAATAATCTAGAATAATATTTGCTTTGTTAGATGACATTTCTTGTTCAAAAATCAGCGTTGCAAAATACGTCAAACTTCCACTGCCGAGTGCGTTACCGGGGCTCTGGCTTCTAAAGTAGGAGTAGGAACGGGGTGGTTTTTAGTCAGTAAAAGTCTGACACTCCCTCTCGCATCACCCATGGCGGAATAACTTATTGCATGATTTCCCCCTCAAAAAACAACTTCCTATAGACAGATAAGCCATTAAAACGAGCCGAAGTTTCTCTTAACTTATCATCCTTTATATACAAAATATAACCATATTATATGCATGTATGTCTGTCCGTATGTTCACGGTTAAATACGAATGTGGAGTATGGATTGTTAATCAGATCAGTCATGGGAATAAATGTCGGAATCCGATTGGAATCGAACCGATAGCACAGTTCGATTCGCCTGTTAAACTTCAACATACGGGCTGTATCTGTTATCTTTACTTATCATATGTAATTTACATACTAACTTGATATAGCTGTTTTACCTGCATTATATGTAGCATATAATTGATGTATGTGCTATTTAGTACCTAATGTTTGTCGTACATAATCACTTCATTACCAAACCTCAGTCACATAGGAATATAGGATTTGTTTCTTGAGCTAAATATTATTACAAAAAAAAAGTGTGGGAGAGCCATGTTTCGGTATGAATGGGCCGGCTCGACCGGAGTGATACCACGGTCTCATACAAAACCGACGTGAAACAACGCTTACGTAGTGTTTCGTTGTGAGTGAGGTTACCGGAGGCCCAATAACCCCTTCTCAATTTTCTTAATCCCTGATTCCTCAACAACCCTCAAATTCCTAACCCCCAAAAGGCCGACAACGCACTTGTGACGATTCTGGTGTGGCGAATGCTTACCATCAGGTGATTCGTAAGCTTGTTTACCCGCTTATACCAGAAAAAAATAATAAAAGGAACATACCTTAAAACACATTTAATTTCGTCCTTTACATTGTTCTTAAAAAACATCACGGAAAATTAAAACGCGTCCCAAGTGCACTTAACTTTGATAATTCGCTTAAATAACTGAAAATTGGGAAGTAATGTACACCCGCGAGCACTCTAAATGTAATACAAACGTTTTGATTTTAAAATTAGTGAAGTTTCATTCCTTTGGGAGGGAAACGAAATAAAAGGATGAAGTTTACACTGCGTGGCAAAGAAAAGGGGTCATTTTGTAAATATTTACTGAGTAAAGTACAAATATTATGAAATGCTTAGAGTGATTGCCTTGCGACTGCTGAACAAGAGGTGTCTGGTTTGATTTCCGATTCGGGCAGAGTATAATTGGGTTTTTTTTTAATAGAATGTGATAAATATAAAAGTGACAGGGAATCACTGGTGCGCGAATTTAATTTGAATATGATGGATGTTGGGCCTCTTTTAAAGACTTTAGCAAATCCTGTTTCATCTGCTGCCATCAACTTATTTAAGGTGTTCACGCGTCCGTGATATCCTGCTACTTATGCCCTAGTATATAAGGTGTGGTTGTATTGCTTACTTATGAATCAACGGGGCTGGCATGTTCTTAGAATAAAAGCCCCTTAAATAAAAGATAAAAAAAAATAATAATTGGGTTTTTCTAAAAATTATTAGTAACGTGAAGGGACGTCTTTTTGGGAACGGCTTTAGGGATTAAAAGCTATATTATGTTTAGTTCGTCTTCATATCAGCCACAAGATCGACTGCTGAGCCTATACTCTGTAGTATTTGACGTTTAAAAGTGCCTTTCCGATCTATTTGAAATAAATAATTTTGATTTTGACTTAGACTTCTCTCAATGGCTCCCAATGGCAATCCAGACCAGCTATATAATATGGAAGATAACCTCCAATATTATGTATTTCGTAAAATGAATATTTTATGAAATACATAAACATTATGAAACCAGTGAGACGTTTCCATGGGCTGCTATGACTCATGGTGTCGGGGTACCGAAATGGAGAGATATAATGAATTTTTAAACTGTCAATTTAACTTTCTGTTGGTATCAGAAGTTTCCAGTGAAATGTGGAAGCAAAATATTATGTTCAATCTAAACCCGGTTTTAAAATTAAAGTTAAAAAGTTTGTTTTTGTATGTTTTCCGTTATAACTAAAGGGTTTTGATAAGTTTCATATTTATAAAAAAAAAAATAGTACCTAGTGAAATTGTCGCGCAAATGTTATCTGCTGAGAAATTTAAGTTACTCTATAGTAATTACACTATGTTACATACTATACATACTACTATGTTACACTATGTTTTCATTAGTTTTTTTACATACACATCTTCAAATGTAGATCTACGTACTACACTATCAACATGGTACCGAACTCTTCAAAAACTCAAACATCGGGTAATCAATAAAACTTATGAGCTTGAACCAAAAATCGAAAGTTATATTTTACTTCTCATTTACATAAAGCCGACAATCTTATTTATTTCACTATAATATTATCCCATCAAAAACATCCTGTAAAAAACCCAAGTCTCGCAGCTCAGTCTTTCTACCGTCAAAAGTTGTGAGATCCATGTAATACCAAGTCGGTTAATCTATTTAGTGTCTACTTGAAGGACCTTCTGTCTTAAGTTATTACATAAGTTATTATCATGCCAATCTTAAAAATATTTAACGTTTTAAACAAATAGATCGACTTGGACATCGCTTGATTTGATTATTAGTATGTATCACACTACACAGCACGACGGGCCAGCGACCAACAGGAACGAGAGTTTCAATCGCGTGAGGCGCGAGAGACTAAAGAATCTAATATAATATTGTAATATTCATTTTGTTTTCATGCGATGTCCAAGTCGATCTATTTGTTTAAAACGTTAAATATTTTTAATATTGGCATGATAATAACTTATGTAATAACTTAAGACAGAAGGTCCTTCAAGTAGACACTAAATAGATTAACCGACTTGGTATTACATGGATCTCACAACTTTTGACGGTAGAAAGACTGAGCTGCGAGACTTGGGTTTTTTACAGGATGTTTTTGATGGGATCTCACTTCTTTTTGTAGAGCCTTTCTTTTTGATACCATCTACTTCTAACGAATTTTGTTAAAGGTCTTATGATATTTTCTTATTTTTATATGTAGTCTTCCTCTTTTTCTTTTTCTTTTTAATATTGCTGCAATAGTCTATGATTTTCGTACTTCAAGACATGTCCAATCATGTGTTTTTCATTACGTCGACCATTTTACAAGTAATAATGTTGTTCAGTTTCATGGGCTAAACACACCCTTACCCACCCTATACCCCCTCCCTTGCCTCATATGGTAGGTACCTATCTACACCTATTAAATTTATAACCACCACCAACCACCAACTGCATCAATAACTTTGTAATCCCATATAAATATATGGGATTACAAAGTTATTTATGCAGTTGGTGTATTTGGAAAACTGGACCGAAATTACAAAATATTTAAGTTTTCCCATGATTAAGACACTAAACTCTATATGTATTCCAAATATGAAGCTTCTAAGTCTGCTAGAAGTGCCTTGGACTTTTGATGATCGGTGAGTCAGTGAGTGACAAAATTTAGAAACTTTAACAAGTTGTCATTCTTAAACTACTGGTTCAAATTGACTGAAATTTTAAATATTCCGTGTTTATACAATGCCGGATTAGTTACTGAAGATTCAGGTTTCTTGCTTTATCCACAACCGAATTATAGGGGGTCGAAAAAGGCCCGAATTGCTTCGAGAAAAGGATGGTACGGCCGTGCCGCTTTTTTTTTGCTCGACTTGGCGGGGGCACTGCCGTGCCCCCAGATAAATACGTAAGTTTATTAGTCTGTGTGTGTTATTCTAATACGTCAAAACGGTTAAAGAGATCGGGATGAAATTTGGATCAATGTTACATTATCGTCTAGAACAACACATAGGATATTTTTTATCACACAGGAACACAAGCAAAGCCACTGGCACAAACTAGTAATCAAATAAAACAATTATAATAAAACAGTTTCCTGCAAGATACATCGTGATGATTATATATAAGGCAGTAGGCACCCCAATTACATACAATAACTTAGCTAAATAATTCGCTACGTGTGGCACATAGCGACTGTGTTTATATCTATATATAACCAAACGAGTATCTGTCTGTACGTGAGGTGGGTTCCATATTATCTTAACTATAACTTTAGTGTCTGACTATCTAGTTTGAATGGCAAACAAGGAGTTTTGAGTTTGATTTCCTCAAAAACTTGGATCGATATAGAGATTTTGGAGTAAGATGTGATGATGGTTATTAATTTCGGCAGTTAGATACATAACATACACAAATAGCCTTGAGTTTTACTTTTTTTACATACTTAAGGCATGGAAATTAAAAATCTAATAATTTGTCAGTTAGGAAATAAAAAACTATTAGACACGTATTTTTTTTATCGTATAAGAAGACAATACTTTGATAAACCGAATTGAAGGTTAGAATTGGGAGCTAGCTACGTCATTTCTACGTATAAAATGTACCTAGAAGTGACGTCACGTGATATTTAAAATCAATATTAACGTCGAAAGTATTTCTTTCTGTAAAACAATAAAAAAATACGTGTCTAATGTTTAAATAATCTATAAGACTGACAATAAAATCAAAATTAGTAATTTTCCCTATTAGATCAATATACTTCACCAATATCACCATTAGCAACCGAGTGAAATCAAACACCGTTATCAGTCACTGATACAAAGTAGACAGTATTATCAGACCCACCTACATGCATCCAGTAATGTTCCTATTGCCCTTATATTTGCATAACCGATAGAGGAAGGTTATTGAATCCTTATCAGGGGTTCCTGACCCCTATGTTTGCTGGGGTTTGTACAGACAAGGGACTTTAAAGCGACTAACTTGAAACACGAACCACTTTTTAGCTGAACTTTAGATGGACTTGAATGATTATTTAGATGTGCTGAGTAACAGCCAGAATAAAATAACGATTTTAATAAAAAAATATTTTAGGGCCTTTTAAATAACCCTATGGTATAGTTGATCAAAAGTAGCTCACTGCCCGACCGGAACCAGACCCTCAAAGAGTCATCCGACCATAACATATGAGGCCCAGTAGGGCTGATGCCTAATCCGGAGCTGCGGCCTACCTAGTGAGTTTACTGGGACTCCGACTCGAAAAGCAGGAATAGGATCGGGATAGTTTTTAGTCAGTAAGAGTCTGACACTCCCTCTCGCTTCGTCCTGACGAGAGAAGCCATTAGCTGATTTTCCCTCCTTAAAAAAATGGTACAGTTGAGCCAAGTTCTTGGTGGATCTTTTTTCTCAAATGAAAAGATTTTTATCCTCAACGAACATCAGTCTCTCGTCTACTCCAGCCCTAAGTATTAGGAACATACAGGGTGTGTCGATAATATTACTTGTTCAATATTTAACCTGGCTACGTAATATCACGGGTATTTTGAACTAAACGTGATATTTTTGCGCTTTCAAACTAGGTCACTGATAAGATTAGTTTTTGAGTGGTTTTATGGTATTTGATGGCTTTTTTATATGGTTTTTTTTTTTATTTAAATGAGCACCGTAGCAGCACTAAAGCAGGAGAAGGAACGGGGTGGTTTTTAGTCAGTAAGAGTCTGACACTCCGCTTGACGCCTCGCCCAAGACGGGAGAAGACATTAGACGATTTTACCTCCTCAAAAAAAAAAGACTATACTACATTACTAAGTACTGGAAATTAACTAAACGCTATAAAAAATATTCAATAATACATCGAACCCGGGAACAGAATCAGAGACCCATCAACAAGGCAATAAAATATTTTTATTTAATTTATGGAATATTCCGTTTGGCGCAGCGCCAGTCGTCAGTCATTTGTTTGTTTAATATATGTATTTAAATCAATATTTTCTTGTTTTGATAGCTCATAATTTATAGAGCGTGTATGACAAATCAAATATTATATTTATGATTTAAACGTTGGCCTGTTATTTCTGCAAGAATTTGTAAATGATAGGAATGGGTTAAAGAGACGTCTTTTGAAAGATTATACCTTTGGTTGAGTAGTAAAATCGGGTATTCACATGCTATTTATCATATCACATAATTAATAATTTTACTACCTTACTTTTTACTAATATTATAAATGTGAAAGTTTTGTGTGTATGTTTGTTACTCAATAACGTCTAAACGACTGAAAGGATCGAGATGAAATTTGGAACAGGAGTTGATTATGGTCTGGAAAAACACATAAGTTACTTTTTATCCCACGGTGAAGCCGCTGGCTAAAGCTAGTTTTATTTTGAACAATATATGTAGTACTTGTACCACAATTTATCGCTTAATGCACTCCAAATGACACCATCTTTATAACCTCTATAGGTACACCATATTACGAACAAACATACAAACCTACTATCACAATCATTCCAAACCTAGTTCCCACTCGGAGCACTAAATTAATCAAGTTTAAAACTTACTACAGCACTACTACATTTAGCTCTCAAGCTAAACATTAGCACTAAGTACTAGTTTACAGCGTTCTAGGTCATGAACCATAGTTTTTGTGCGGGTTCCAACCCAATAAAGTGGGTTAGTTGGCCTTATTTGCGACCAACATTTGTCCCATATGTTGGTTGAAACGTTGGCCCAAAATACTGCGTTTATTTTTTTAATGGCATACCGGAGTTATATGACGGCCTCAAAGAAAACCGGCGTGAAATAACGATTGTGTTATGTTTCTTCGTGTTAGTGCCTAAATCTTACCCGACGTAATTCCCAAATCTCTAAAAAGACAGCAACGTACTTGTTACTCCACTGGTGTTGCTCAAGTCAGTGATCCATCTAGTTCATCTACTACCCTATACGTATACCATAACAAAAAGTCTGATATACTAATATTCTTTACGACAGGAACTGGTTGTTTGTTGGACAATTTTATTAAAAAAGCTAACATTTGACCTAAATCCGTCCAGCAAGTTGGTGGAAAAGTTGGCTCCATACAATCCGTATACTTACAATTGCAACGTGTTACCACTAAAGTTTCTAAAAGCTAGATTTGTTGGGAACGTGCTTGTGGGAAGTTTAGGTACCGACCGCTTTTTATTTGTACGATATAGGAAAAAAGTTATTTGAGTTACGGAGGTCGCTATTTGAATTGGAATATGTTAGATTCTTGGATACTAGATTCTCAAATCATGTAAAGAAAATGGGAATGATGACGGGGTATGAAAGTTAAAAATCTATTTAGTCCGTCTGTTAGCTAATGAAAAAATATTAGACACGTATTTTTTCATATAAGATAACAATACTTAGACAAAACGAATCAAAGTTTAGGGGTGGGAGCAAATACGTCATTTCTACTTATAAAACGTACCTAGAAATGACGTCACGCGACATTTTAAATCAATATGTCTTCGAAATTATTTGTTTCCGTAAGAAAATAAAATACGCGTCCAATGTTTTAAAATAATCTACAAGATGGACATTAAAATAAAAATTAGTCATCTAACCTATTAAGACTAATATTAAGGTGGTATAGTTGAAATTAATCTGTCTCGCATATCCGAAATGGACGAAAGTGCGGTGCCCAATAATCACAAATAAAATACTGATTTCACAGTATGAACTATAGAATCCGCTTCCAACCTAATCTGGCTTAGCAAGGACCATGAGGAAATAAAGCAAAATACATAAAACTAAAACTAGTTACTAGTTTTAGTTTTATGTATTGGTCAGTCCCGAAATCTAAAGGTAACTAAAAAGGTATCAACTGAATGGCATTAATTAAATGGATCAACCTGATCCTCATTCGGAACTCTTCATTCTATCAAAAAGCCCTCAAATGACAAATACTATTGTGTACCTCTCGATCTACAGGGCTCACCTTTCACCTTAAAGTAAGGTCAGGATCACAGAATAGCAAATCAAGGTACACTAAAAATGTTCATTGAATAACCGACTTTATAATCAAAATGATAAAGTTGAAAATGTAAACAGAAAGGGGTAGGTTGACCTGCTGGTCACTACATGGTCGGTATTATTCAGAAGGGGACAATAGCGCGGGTTTGGACTTCACATCGTGACATTAACCCAAGCCCACTGTTGGGACTGGGGTCCCGTCCTCACATAAGCACATTACTTTCCCGACTTAAGTATAGTTATTAATAGAATTTGCGGTCACTTGAGTTTCTTTAAAAGTAAATCTCCAGTTTGTAATCCTACTTTAGATGTTTGGGGTCTTAGTTATTTTTAAGTACATAAATGTGCGGTTCTGTGACCTGTTTTGGGATTCTAGATGTCAAGTTTATTTAGTTATGTATTAAGATATCAGCGTATCTAGCTTCTAAGATTATACATTTGTCTAGGAGAGGCACTCCATACTTATCAGATTATATCATCATACGGTATCAGTTCGTGGAAATAGGTACTTATATGTAATGCCTCCAAAATCTATACATAATTGATCCGGAGCTGCGGACTGCTTAGCGGGTTTACCGTGGCTCCGGCTCGAAAAGCAGGAGTAGGAACAAGGTGATTTTACTCATAGTAAGAGTCTGACAGTCTCTCTCGCCTCGCCTAAGTCATTCGATGATCCCTACAAAAAGTGAAATCAATACATAAACGAAAATAAATCACCATAGTTGAATTCCAGAAAACTAAAGTACTCCCTACCGCAAACAGACACATTCTTCAACTATCAAACATATAAATAAGACCTACACAAACCGTTAAAAAAATGACCCATCATCCGTCAGCTTCACTCGCCATTCAGCCAAAAATACAACCGCGAGTAACGGTACACTTCTGGCCAAACGAAATAACCCACTTCGTAAACTTGTATTTACATTTCACATTTACATCATCGGTACTTAATTGATACAGTCCGTCTATCCGTTTGTAAAGGGTGATTCAGATGGTCTATTTAACGTTGAAATGAAATTGGAATCAGATTATCGGTATTTGGGTGAACCGGTCGGCGGTCTGTGTGTGCTGTTTTTAAACTTCATTGCGAATTCCAAAGGAATTTGGTTAAATACAGTTTTTGGTAGTATCTATATCTACTTTGATCGTTTACGCGTATTGTATAAAAATCTTTTTTCTCTACGTTAAGGTCAAAATATACATTAAAGTGATTTACATCGCTATATTTTAAATAATTTCGATTCTAATCATAATATCTTTTCAGTCGTAAACAAGTCGTGTCAACCACAGAGTTGAACATTAATTACTTAAAATATAATATAGTCTTTGTCACGGTCATAAAGAATAATTACGTTAACGCTTATCGTGACAGTTTTGTTAAAAATAAATTACGACCAACTCTTGTGTTAAACTAGAATTAGTTTTGAAAATGTACGCACGATTTAAAACATGATTAAAATCGCCCCTTTACGGCGCTAACCTTTGAGAATTCGAGTTGGGTTCACGAAATAATTTCACAGTTTAACGTCGTCGTCGCGTCTGATTTTACTAAGCGTGACTTTTGCGCTCAGATCCTGATGCATAACCGTAAAAACCAGGCCAGATGTTTATTATGCTGACTCACTATCCATAAAATGAACCTTAACCCCCAAGCTTAAGGTCTTGGACAATAATACGTGACGATATGCTCTGAGCTGCATCCCCGTTCGATTTGAAATTCAATAAAATTATCTGCCAAGTCACATAGAGAGGAGTTTTTAAGATCGCGTTCCGATTTCGTATAAGTGGATTGTTGTCGTTCAATGGGGTTCGGAAGACGTGAAATTTATAAAAAAAATGGAACTTGAATATATGCTGTTGCACTTTTGTCTGACGGGGTTTTTTATTAGGCTCGACGTGTAAATTGTGGTTGCACTTTTGGAGTGGTAGACGCAAATGTTACAGTCATGCATATACATAGTCTATTTTAAATATTGTTTTAATAGGTATATCCAATTAAACCTGCTCGCAACGGCCAAAATATCTTTATCCCAAAAACTAGTATGTTAGACATTTAGACAGTTTCGATCTGTCGCGGATTGCGTCATTCGAAAGGGCCCACAAAATAGAATTCGCGCACCATTTCCAGTGTAAACATAACTCCCCAAACAGCGCAAAAAGTGTCCAACAAAAGTAAACCGGTTTGTATCACCATCTGCCTGATAGGCTTGGATCCAAAAGATCGGATGAACTTGCATATGTTGGACCAAAACACCTGTCGTCCTCGATCAGGTTTGAACAATAATGGAATCACCATCTGGTATAGTCCCGATTTTTTCTTCACGGCATATGGATTTTGTATCAGTAACCGGTTTGAATTTGATCGTAACTTCGCCTCCTTGGGCCGGATTTAGGCTGTAGTTGCCATGAATATTTTAGGAGCAGAGCGCGTTATAATTTATCCCTTTCTGGGACAGACTATTTGTATTTCCATCAGCCTACATTCGCGTGTTAAGGATCCTTGTACATAATTGCTACATGAATAACTTAGTGGCTGTCGCCCCGTGATAAAGACTCAATTTTTTTGTTAATTAAATATTTCCCTTTGTTGCTTCTATAGCAGCTACAATAACCTTAATTCCGTCAAAGAAAATTCCCGTTCAATAGATAACTGAGCTCATTCAAAAAAATATTTTTTATTTATTTTCAATATAAGATCGTCTGAGAAATTAATAATTCACCATTTTGGCTCACAAAGGGGTCTAATACAAAGTGAATTTTAAATTGAAATTGGTCTTGTACAACGGTTTGAAGATTTTAAGAACAATATTGATTGTGTGAAGGCATCAAGCGTTCGAAGTTTGAATGTGATAATCGGTTTTATTAATTGGAATTATGCAAACGAGGGCAAGTTCTGTTTGTGACTGACAACCGCCAAGTTCTTATTTCAAATTTTCGCGGCAAATTTTTGTTTGGGCTTAATCCTCTTTTGTTTATTGTATTATGGGCTTTTTGTTTTGGTAAATACGATTTTGGGGTTGTAACAAGAAAAAACTCTTGGCTAAGTACTGAATTGAGCTTAAAAGTTATTTCAACCTAAGTAAGTCTGATATTCTCAGTCGCTAAACAAATTTTTATATTGAGACAGCATTTCGCAGCGTATCTTGAAGTGACAAATAAAATTTTATTCATTTCATGCGAAGTGGTTCTCGTGAAGTAAAGTATTTTTTTATAAATCTCAAAAGAACAGTTTTATTTATTTATAGTTCTACAAATTGATTTAAGTGAAACAGTTAAGAATAAATCTTTATGCTAAGTTTATGAGTCTCTAAAATTCTTAAGTTTATTTATAGAACTAAGATTGAAAGAACATCATAGATTCTTTAATCCAATAAATACCTAATATGTCAATGGCTGGATAAATAAAAATAAAAAAAAGATATTCCAAATTCGATTTCAATTCATTCATCCAAAAAATAATTCCTAAACGGTTTTATTTTTAGAACGAACAGTCTAGCCAGCTCGATCCGATACTTCCCTTTCATTCGACTATATTATTTAGAAAAAAAAAAAATAGCAACGATAATAAAAGCAGGTTTTATTCTTAGTTGTTTCCGAATAACACGGAATTAGAACTTATTTTGCACGGTGTATGGTAACAGGTCCCTTGCTAAAGTCCCTTACTATACTTAACGTAACTGATAAAATGTTTTACTTTGTAAATGTGCACTTTTGCCAGTCTCCTGATATTAAAATATCGTAATGTAATGTAAAAAGAGTAAATGGATTCATTCTAGAGCAAGGATTCCCAATCTTTTATTGATGAAGGACCATTTTTTGTATTTACCCGACTGCACCAGAAGGAGGGTTATGTTTTATAAGTGTGACCAGATTGACACCACGGCCTTACAGAAAACCGACATAAAACAACGCTTGCGTTGTGTAAGTGAGGTTACCAGAGGTCCAATTACTTTGCGAACTTGGTTGGATATTATCGTGCGTTTTTGTATTATATCGCGAGTCAAATTTTGCCTTCTTCAGACCACTAGTGGTCCACTAACCGACCACCAGTTGGAAACCACTGTAGTCTAGAATCTAGACGATAATATATTTACATTAAATACTGACAGTTCTTTAAGTAAGATTTCACAACTTTTCTAATATACCTTCTTACCTTTATGTAAGTATTTTTATTTCACGTCAAATCGACTCGAGCTTTTTTGTCGAAGAAAGAACATTTTATTTAGATATCTTTCTTCCATTTTAGTTTTAGGGGTAGAAAAGTATTTATTGGTTTGGTTAAAAGGCTTTTTGTCTTAATATGTTGATTAATGATTTTTTTTATTGGTCGAATTGTTATAAATATAAAAGTTAAAAAACACACAATATAATACAAGGTATATACATATATTAGTAAATTAAGCTTTATACGTACTTTTTACCTAATCGATCATTATTTTTTAAACCAAGGCCAATTAATATTAAACTTACTTCTCCTTGACTTAATGCATAAATTAGAATGTCGTAATTGACTTCTAGTATTATCAAGTAGAAATAATTATCACAAGTTCAATGACCTCAAATTACTTACAAATTGTCATAACAACTACTACATAATTACAATACAATTAATTATCTAATCATGGTTAAAGAATTAAGCCTTTTAATGAGGCACTACATGTCCCTTATATATATGGGGTCATAAGGTCGCTTTTACTTTGTGCACGTGTTTATAAAGGATGTTCTTTGTTGCAGGTATGTGTGAGTCAAGGGTGATGCATCTTGATGGAATGCAGTGGGCTATAAAGGGTAATGGACCAGTCCAGGTCAACGCTAACATCGGCTATATAAAAGGTTTAATGTATTAAAAGATGGGAATTCTCATATGACGTCATGAGGTAAAAATTTAATCGCTTTTTTTTGTTTCTTGCAAATATTTCTGTGTTTTGCGTTTTTTTGTTCTTTTTCTTACTCTGTGGTGAGATGTGACAAAGACGCTAAGAGTGCTTGTAAACATTATATCGTTTTACGACCGAATTAAATAATAAATACCGTTCTTCAAATTAAAAATGTTCGGTCCGATCTTATTTTTACCGACTTAAAAAAATGGAGGAGGTATTATGTTCTAATGTTTGTTTGTTTTTTTGACAAAAACTTAATAAAACCAATTTCAAAAATCGATCTCAAATAAAGATTTTACATTGAGATCGGCAACTAATCTCAAAAATTAAATCTTAATCCAGAGATATTATATATTTTGCTTTATACACGTTTAATTTAAAACACGTGTAGACGATTTGGTTTTAACTGTAAGTCTATATTGTTGTTAAAATTAGGAATAAAAGAATGAGTATTGGTTTGAAAATCGGTTATTCTAAACAGCCAATATAAACCACGGGTTAAAAACACCAACTAAAAGAACTATCAGAATGAAAAAATAGTTCGATAACTTACCTTACATTAAGATTATAAGACTCCAATTAATGCAATGATCGTCTATCGGTACCAGATTCCTTTTTATCCCCTTCCGTTCTTTTATCTCCTGAGAACAATTACCAGCGATTTTCTGTTATCTGACACTGGGTGTCCGGTCACCGGGAAATGGAAGGATCAATTAAAAATCTAGGTGATATTCCAGATAGTAGACTTTAAAGTAAAACTTAGTCTGATAGCTTTAAGGTTTTATTTGTTAAAGAGTTTGATTCAATTTTGATCGATTTAAATCTGCCGGTTGATTTGGCTACATAGATTTGGAGATATAAAAAAAAACAAAATGTTTCAAAATTGTATCTATGACAAATACATATGTGTGTAAAAAGTGGCCTACTCTGGTTCCAAATTTCATCATCATCCCTTCAGCAGTTATGACTTGAAGGAGAAACAAACAAACATATAAACTTTCGCATTTGTAATATACGCATGATTAAGACTAACCGTCAGTGACTCTAATCACATACTATTCAATTTTGTGATTATTTAATGAAGACACCGATGTATAGTTAAGGTAGTTATTATACGAAACTTGGTTAGGAATTCAATGATTATGTTAGTCTACATAATAGTTAAATTGATACGTAACATCTTGGTAACGAAACATAATATGAAATGGCACAGTGAAACAATTGCATCCTGCACTCAACCGCCATGCCAGTTCTCGATAGATTCCAACTTAACCGATTCCCTAGTACCATACAATCTAGAAGCCCTAAGGTACTAAGACTAAACTGCACGAAACACCTGAATGCCTCTTGATAAGCTATCAGACGCTAAGCATAATAGGTCTGACTTCACAGAATAGATCTATTGTTCAGACACGAGTATCAACGTCTAATCTATTCAGACCGTACGAACGACTCGAAACAATAAGTGTACGTCCAAGTAAGCCCTCATACATTGTCTTCCAAACCCGTCCTCTATATAGCCAGCAATGTATACCGCACGGATTAAATCTTCGACGGCTCTCAAGTTTAGAAGGTCTCGGGACTTCGGGTGTTGAGGTCTTAGCCGAGTTTAATAAAGACCTTTTGATAAAGTTAAAATTTATTACAGTTTACATTATTTTGGTTTATAAAGTTTCTGGTGGACTGATCTTGGAGGAGATTACTTTATACTGTTCTGGATTAATGAGGAAAGTAACCCAGAGTTTAGAAAAATGAAATAAGATACCATCTTTTTTGTATTAGTATCTTAAGTCATTTAGAAAAAAATCAAGACGAAATCAGGGTCGACGTAAGCAGATGTTTCGGTATAAAAAGAAAATAATTCTTTAAGCAGATTGTTGCGATGTTACCAAAATAAAAATGGCGGAGATTTTGCGATGTGCGCGACACGTCGCCGTCTCTGTTGAAGACAGGTGGTTCGAGACACAGAGCTAACAAACTTCTACAAGTTCCGAGGAATAAATTTATATTCTGCAACTTGTGACTGTAGCTGACTTGTGAAGAAGAATGTGTGCCGTATGCTAATTAAATAGAGCATCTTATACAAACACAGTTTAAGATAATTTTCCATCTTAGTAAATTAACATAGGGCAGTTCTTACGCGAGTTACATTATGGAAATGAGAACGTTTCCCGTGTTAGTCTATTAGCTTAACTAATCTTCACGCTTAAAGCATCGACAGAAGAATATCTTTAAGCCAACTATGTATTAAGGTAATAAAAAAAAAACACAACATCCCTTTCATTACAAATTACCTTTCGTTAACAGATAGTGTTCTACATCTTAAAAGCTACCGTTGACTGTTAAGCAATTCAAAATCTGTTCCTATCTAAACGTTCTTTGAATGCCATGCCACAGCCAGATGCCAGTCCTCAAGTGCACTCTTCTTGACTCCAGTAAACCATCTGGCTCACAATCTTATTTCATGATTTTATTTACGTCTTTCTTATGAGCTCACCTGTTCAAATATCTCGCTTTTGTATGTACGAGTAGAATTTCTTTTTTTACTTTTATTATTTTTATGAAGTTGTATTTCGTTGGTAGGTATTAACATAAAATGTGCTGTCTATTTGTTTTGTAACTCTTTTGCTGGTATAGAGGAATAGTATTTCTTTTTTTATTATAATAGAGGCTGGATTTTTTCTTTTCATTTAAATAAATAATGTTTCGTTTGTCTGCGGTTGTAGGCTTAATGTTCTTTATTCTTGTAGTAGTTCAGCGTTTTATTGGGATGGGATTGAATTTTTAATATTGCTTAACTTACTAACTGAAGGGGTAGACAGAGATGGATTTATATTTTAATGTAAACAGCCACTTTTCACCACTTGTGTTATGAATTTCTTGTAATAGCGAGTAAGCCTATTGCTCTTTTTTTTATTAAAATAGTAGATTTTAAGAACAAATTAACGCTTAGTGCCACTCGGCTTAGACTTTCAATCTATCATTGGACCTTCTAATAGCTATTTCCTATTTTTTTGTTTGTTTTTTAAATCTATATATGTCGAGGTTTTTCGCTAAACTCTTTATTATATTGTTCTCACCCGACAAAATCATATGACATATTTATTTCTATAACAAAATGAACCATATCTACAACCTTTATTTAACAGACAAAATCAACCACATAACCACATTGACGGAGGTAATTCCTGGCTTCTGTGTCTTACATAGAAACCCCATTATTCGTTTTATTAACCCTTTCCCAGCCACTTATACATATTCTCTTTGATGGATTTATTTAATTTATTGCAGAGCGAAATGTTTATTTATTAGAGTATGAAAGTTAAGCTTATTGTGGGATGTAGTCTGGGCTCTTTGGTTTCTTAAGCCTTTGACGCTACGCCTTTTAACCCCGAAGGGGTAGGCAGAGGTGCACATTACGGCACTTAATGCCGCTGTACAATGTACACTCACTTTTCACCATTTGTGTTATAAGTCCCATGTAAATAGGGGGTGGGCCTATTGCCATATACTGGGCACAGTTCTAGACTCTGTGCTACCACTGAAAATCAGTAAAATCAGTAATACTTTGTTCGACCCGGGAATTGAATCCGACACCCCTTGTCCGTCAGTCACACATGCGACCACTTGACCAACGGGACAGTCCTTAAGCCTTCGACTGCCGATACAAAACCATTGAAAGCCAATCCTCCGCTAACGTCGGTCACTTGTGACCACCATAGCGTGTAACGTGTTAAGCCATGAAGCAAATACAAAGAGGAGATGTCTGAACTGGATTTCCCTTTAACATAACGCGTGACATCCCTGTCACGCGTGGTGTCAGACGTGGTTTGTAACGTCCCGCACTCCCGTGCGGGACGCTACAAACCACGTCTCTCTTTATTTTCCATCTAATGGTCCGATATTAGAAGAATGTTGCCAATTGTCCACATTTTAATGTGTCACTTTCTGAGCGCTTATAAGTTTATAACCTATCTATACCTTTTTACTTATAATATTATTGAAGAGACCCAGATGAAATTTGGAACAAAGGTAAATCTACCTTTGTTCCAAATTTCATCTGGCTATCTTTTTTTATTATAATAGAGGCTGGATTTTTTATATATAAGTATATATTTTATATATATATATATTTATATGATATATTATAGATACAGACTATAATCATATCAGACTATGTCTATAATTTTATCAGACGTTAACGCGGGTAAAGCCGACAGCAGAAGCTAGTAGCCTAATATAACAAGTTTTCTAACAAAAGTGCGAGTACCTAATACCCGTACACCGTACAATTACGAATGATATATTTGATATTTCAGCGCAAAGCTAAAATACCCGTCCTAATTCCTGACGGCTGGATATTTCCTTGCTTGCTTATATCCGGGAGATTTACCTGTCACTACAAATAGTTATTATTATAATATTCTCTAAATTCTCGTTGGTACCTTCTGGGAAATGAACTGGATAGAGTTACGTCAGAAGCCTGGAGCACTATTTAACAATGGAATAGGGTTAGACTTAGTTTATAGTTTTTTATGTATTTATCTATGTAAGGGTGACAAGAAAGGCTTTTGTAGTGTTAAGAATTAAGTGAAGCTACTTCAATCTGTCAAATGGATTTCAACTTTATGACTGAGAGTTAGAGTCGAAAATTGATTGGTGAAATGTGACAGTTTGATGTAGCTTCGTGGAAACGTAAATATTTCTCCAATTATGTAATTAGTCCCTCGTATGTAGGCGATACCACAATCTGACACAAATCTCGAGTTTCGTTCTACATCTGAATTTCGAAATTCGTTCCTATCTACATGTACATTTGGTCCAATTTGCTTTAAAAACCTCTCGCCTAACGAAACATTTTTTTAAATTATGCAAATTGCTTCATGTTCTATTTTTAAAATTCAAAATTGAGGCGGCCAGTGTCATGAAGCTTTACTTTTTCTGTCAGTAAAGTCCTTAGTACGCATTTCACTATCATTAATCATTTTCCATTACTTAACCCTCCTACGCATCGTCTGTCAAAATGATCAGAGTTAAAATTAAACTCGTCTGCTTAAACTACACGAGTACATAAATATTAGAGTGTACCCAGTTTAGTTTTCATCACAGTTTCGTCATCAAGTAACCCTCTAACCAAACAGTTGACTTGCTGTATTTATTTTTTTTCACCTAAAGTTTGTTTTCTTAGCTTGTCGGGACTTTTTTGGCCGGGCGACGGCAAGCCCGGGCTTATAAATGTCCGTCGCATTTGAAGGGTTAAGTGTGCAGTTATTTCGGAGTTCAAATGGTGTTTTTTTTGTGTGTGAAAAGGACTGAAGTGTTTTATAAAAAAAGAAAATAATGAAATGGAATATTTTTCTTAAATGGATCTCATTAGCTAAGTCAGTTATGTTAGTTGACATAAGAAATTATACTTAGAGAAACTTAGTCCAGAACTTAGCTGTAAAGCTAATGTTCTCTTCTTAGCTCTTATAAAACTAAGGCTAAGTTAGTGCTCATTCACATAAATGCGTCAAAAGAAAAGTTTTTTTTTCTTTATATTTTGATTTGTATGGGCGATTATACATTTTAATTGCCCGTGTTCACACTATTACGGAATCATGAAAAACGGAGGATACGTTTCACCTTTTTTTAGAAACCTTTCTTTCCTTTTAATCTATGCTTCATATCTGTTTACCTGTTTGCGAACACAAGATAGTGATATACACATCTATCGTGTTGGATAGTTCGTCCAAGACTGAAGTCTTAGTCACGAATTCAATTTGATATTTATTCGGATATTATTATAAATCGTAAAAAAATAACTCGATTCCGTAAAGCAATGTGATCATTCATCATCATTACGTATCGTCGTCGACGAACCCAGTGTGAACAAGCCCTTACTTATGTCAAAGTAAACATACTTAGTATTGATTCAGCTAATCTAAGAAGTAAGCGGTTGACTAACTTAATTCAATATTCCCTCCATATAAAGTTGTAAGAAACAACAATGGCGGAGGAAAATAGAAATAGAAATGTTCGATCTGGCAACATTCCAGACTGTAAATGAATTCTATTTGATAGAAAAAAGTTTCTTTGTGGGCAAACGTTCATTATGGGGCACGTTTATGAGGTCATTTGCATCGTACTTACTAAGGAATAGGGACTAAATTCGCTTGGCAGGATACGATCAGGTACTTATTGATATCTTTCTAAGACATCGATCATATGTTTGATGGCTTACTTCTATGTCATCATTGGTTATTTGACTGCTTACTTCTGTATTGCTAGAAGTGAATTATAATGTAATTGTAGATTTTTAATGTTAATGAGTCCTATAGTACGCACGGAACTCTGTAAAATAATTGTGTGGGTAACGTTTAAGAAAGAATTGTTCATGATATATCGAGATTGGTCATTATAGTCACATCTCATATGCGTTGCAATCAGAAGGTAAACCAGGTAGGTCGCCACTTAAGGAGCGGCCAACGAGTTACGCGCGTAAAATAAAAAGACGTTTCCAAATAATTGTATCTTTATTGTCTAGTTCTAAAGCTACCATCTATGTATTATCAGTCCATCCAACAGTATCTCCCTAATAGACTCCACTCATCTACAAAAAAATCAAAAACAAAAAGCAAACAGTAACAATCTCCAAAAAAAAAGGTTCCAACCCCATATTATTTACTGAGCACAACGATAAACCTTCCGTTACGAATGCGGTAGCAAAATAACGATAGAACACTCTCTAAACACGGTTGTATCGTTAAGAGAGGGGGGTCTTATAAAAACTTGGCACACATACAATGTTGTGGGCTGTTGTCTCGTATCGCGAATCTAATAAAACAATGATTGACTCCATACAGGGACAAGAACGTGACTTGAATTTTACGGTACAATTTTATATCCTTACATAAAAAACAAGGCTCGACAAACGTGAAAGATTCATAATACTGTGTTGTGTCTGTACACAGTTGGAATTTAGCTTAATTTGTTAGATTAATTGGGGATAGGAATTGGAGATATTGGGTCCAGACCTGTGATCGGTTGGTTTATTCGAGCCGGCCAATCAGAGCACCGAAAGCGTTCTCGTTTCGTTTTTATTCGACGTAAAACAAAGTTGTACTAAGGGTACTGGGTCCTTAGACAAAGTAACATCGCTTGGTAGCGAAACGATATCTAAAATCGTCATCGTCTCAACGATAACGACAAACATTTCTTAGCCAAAGTAACATCGCGATCGTTATCGTTGTGTCGAATCGATTGTTCGCTAAAAAATAAAAATATTGTTTATGGTAACGAAAATTTAGCTGTCAGTGTCACTCAAGAAGTTCAAATCGGATTATTCCCGCGAGTTATTACTGTTTTCGAATTTTACTGATAAGAATAAGTGAGTTGTTGGCGATCGCCGTACTTCGTGAGGGTGATGTTATCACAGTCAGCGACGTTGGAGTGCTGGGTGACGTCACGGGATCGGCACGGTGCCGGTGGTCGCCGCGCCGGTGGGCTTCAAGTGGTTGTGCTGCAATGTCCTTAGCCCAGACGTAAATATCCGAAAACTGCTGGGCTCAAGTGCTTCCCAAGAGAAATATGACTTTATTAGTTCAATTTCGAACTAGCCCTCGCATAAGACAGTCCACGTTATTTCTAGTAAGTAATATAGTCTTTGTTTTAAGTAGTCGTTTTACTTGAGTGAAATCATAGAAATAAAGAGTTGCTAAAGTATTGTAAATTATAATAAAAACAAAACTTTATACCAGTAAGTAAGTGAATAGAGTATTATTATTCTAAATTGTTGTTTATATTAAGTTTTAATTATCATTAACTTTGATATTAAGTTTTAGTCTTAATGATAATCAATATAGACTCATTTTTATAAATTACTGGTGTTCTAATCTATTATAATTTTTAGTGATAGTGATGAAACATGGAATCAAGAGTGCGAACAAGTTCCCAACAATTGTCAATGCTGCTTGAGGATATGGCAAAGTAAGTAAATCCCAGTTGTATTCACTAGTATGTAATGTACGAATGACGCAATCTTAAAAATGAAGTACTTATATGAATCTTTGTTTGTTTATGTTACAGTCATGGTGACCCGGCGAGGCCTCTTGCTGCATCACTAGGTTGGGTACGGTCAGACCGACTGTGGACTGAACTGACAAACATATTGAATGCTGTTGGTGGCGGAGGCAGCAAGACTACAGACAAGTGATAAAAAGTAAGGATCTAATGAACATTTTTGGAAAGACTGGTGTGATGGTAGAACGGCTAGCAAGCTATTTTCTAAAGGGTTTTGGATAAGTGGACACAAGCCAATTTTCATAACCACAAGTTATGAAAATTGGCTTGTAATAATTTTCTCTGTTATAACTGGACTGGGGACTTTTTATAATTATAATGATGATGATCAATCTCTGATACCCATAGTAAGAAAGAAACAAGAAATGTTTATTGGCATATACCATAAAACATTTGCTTTCTTAGTTGTAAGTTTTCTTTTAAGCAAATATGTAAAAGAAAACTTACACTAAACTTACATTAAACTCCTTACTACAAAAATTCAAACAAGTACATATAATAGTATAGTACAAGCTATACTTTGGTGTCCAAACCTGCATGTTATTGTTATTTTTCAAAAGTTCATGCCAAATTGGCTTTTTAATCTCTTTTACACTAAACTTATAACATATACATATATATTATACTTATAACTATGGACAAGACTATAGAAAAACTAGGATTTAATGTAAGTACTAGGTATACACCTTCAAGGGATCTGCTCAAAAATGAGCTACTTAATTGTCTCTAGTAGGTAGATGGCAAATAAATAAATCGAAATGTTTTATAAAGTATTCTTAATAACATTAGTCAACCAAGTAACTTCACTTACATGAAAGACACCATTAAATTTTTTGATAAATTAGTTTTTAACTTGGTTAATCTGGTTATGAATTATTATTTATAAATATTACCTATTATATAAATTATGCATTATTATTTATAAAAAATCTTATACATAAATATTTAATATAAATAATATTTTTCCATCCACCAGGCGTGGTCCGCGGTTGAGATCGCCAGCGACACCGCAGTCTGCTGTTTCTCCCGACCGTTTGAGCGACCTCCTTCGAAACAGCGGCAAGCGAGTAGCTAAAAAGCTAAGAGCACACAGCACCTGAAAATTATAATAATACAGATTTAGATTATGTGGTTTTATTTTTACTTACCTCTACAGCAGTTAATAAAGTACTGTGTCGTATTTTTGTTATATAGTACCTATAATATATAAAACTATCCAGACGAATAATGCTTTAACTCAAGTTATTAGGATCAATAACCAACAACATAAGTATCTGGTTGCCTGCAATACATATAATTATATTGTTTAATTAATGTAAAATTTCTTACCTTTAGTTCCAGGGGAATCTCAGTAGAACCTTTTAATCGTGCATGAGCTTCTAGGTCCTTGCATAATTTCCTAAATGCTCTTTTATTAAGTCTGAAATGTTAGATGAAAAACAATTCAGGCATTTCTCCAATTGTTTCCAATAGCCGTCGCTGATTTATCGGTTTTGACGCCTCTCCCAGGCGTTCTCATTGTGCACAGCCCACAATAAACGAAGAGAATGCATTTTATAATTTATTTAACCTGCAGTAATGCCTCTAACATAAAATAAATACTCAAGAGTATGTCATCAACCAAGGTCAAAAATCAGCTGTAGAATGAAATCCGGCCATATTGTGTCGATATTAGTCGATAACTACAACGTTTTAGCGTTCGTTTCGTTATCCTTAATGACGATCACGATCGAGGCGAAGACGAACACTGAAAGTGCTGCTTGTCTACGCATTTGTATGGAGTAAACACGATAACGTTCGCTAACGTATTCGTTACTTTATGGTTTCGTTATGAAATGTTACATTGTCTACCAAATTGCGATAACGATGTCGATTGACCACGTGACTTAACGCAGCTCCATACATTTTAGACTTTTCTAACTTCGTTATCGTTTTTAAATTGTTACTTTGTCTAAGGCCCCTGATCTTAAGAAAATATAAAATTGGTTGGCTACTTGATAATAATTGTTTAACTGCCAAGTTCCTCGAGTGGTTGCAAATGCGACTGCTAGGCAAGGGGTCTTCCGTTCGATTTCCCGGTCGGAAAAAGTATTAATAGGCTTATTTCAGTTTTTCGAAAATGTCTCAGTAGTATTCTCTGCTTGCTCCTTCGGGGATAAAAGGTGTGATAATATTGGTACATCTCCTATATCAGTTTTCTCCACTCTATAGACATAAAAAAAACTATTTTCTTAGTATACTTTCTTATTTTTTGAGTAGCTATAGTCTGTAAGAGCAGTTCTTGTATGAGTACAGGCGATGCTCACTTTATGCTTCATTATTTAGGTCGTCCGCTGACGTTGTTATTTATAGGAGATCACATTGCCACAGAAATGGGCACGCTAAATTGAGCTATTCATTTTTCACCTTTACTTTTGTGGATCATCAGATTAGGGCAACTAATTTGATAAAGGATTGCACGTGCGAAGTTAAGGAGTGTTTTAGAATAGTGTGCTTATTTTTATTTAAATCATAGATTTTAGCGTGAATGGCTTTTTGTGCCCGGTAAATGGCAATAGGCTCACCATCAAAAATGTGAAATGTGGGTGTACATTGTATAGTAGCATTGCGTGCCATAATGTGCCCCTCTGCCTACCCTTTCGGGGATAAATGGCTTCACGATAGGAAAAACATGATGGCTTTTTGTTACACCTAGTATTGCCCAGTTATGTTATTCTATTAGTATACTGAAGTGAAACTACACTTAGGAGCCAAAAAACCGGACCATTAGTGTTTTTCATTTTACATATCCTTATAAATATTTTATGTTACAAATATTTTCTTAACTGGTAATGCAGGTCCTATGAAAGGTAATTTCATTATCTATGAAATGAGAGTATTCTGTTTTAAAACAAGGTTGTATAAAATGAAAAAAAAAAAAAAGCTAGTGACTCCGTTTCTTTGCTCCCAAGTGTATTAGGCACAATTTTTTAAATTAGAAAGCTCTATTTTACTTTGGCTAGACTCGAAAACCGATGTCAAGGTCTCCAGAAACCAAAAATCTGCTTTTTTGTAAAAGTTGAATAAAACTAATGAATATATCAGTTTGAAGAAAGGGGTAGATATTTATACGATCCCTACATGAAACCATCAGCGAGGTAACATAACCATTTCATTCCTACAAATTAATTTGATGATATTCGTCGTATTAAAAGCGGGGATCGTGATCAAATTAACCTTATTGAGAAGATTAGTCGTTGAAATTTGTTTACCCAAACTGTTGATAGGTTTGTTATAAAGGATTTAATAGTCAGTATACGTTTATAGGAATGAGGGTCGACTATTTGATAGGATTCCGGAAGAATCCATTAACGAGAATAGCGGATTCGCTTGTGTATATAGGAAATATGTTGTTTTGTCAATAATTTCTACGTTTCCTTGTGTGTTTCTATCATTGGTTTGTGCTATAGTAAAGCTATTTCTACTATTACTTGAAGTAAGGTCTTGATAAGGTCTTGTTCTTGCAGTAGTTTGGATTTAAAAAGCACCTTATTATTTTATGGTATAAGCCGGTAAAGGAGCAGACAGATCATCCGATGGTAAGCAATCGTTGACATCCGAAACACTAGAGGCGTTACAAGTGCGTTGCTGGGAAGGTGAAAAATTGAACCTCCGATAACCTTACTCATATAACGCAAGCGTTGTTTCACGCCATTTTTGTATGAGCCGTGTTATCGCTCCGGCCGAGCCGACCCACTCATGCCGAAGCATGGCTCACCCTCATTTAAAATTAAATAGATATTTTTATTTCCCCTACAAGTACTCACTACTACGTTTGACTTGTCAAATCAAGAGCCTCATATAACAGAGGGACTTTGCACGAGCTTATACAGCCAAAACAGCAAAACCCCTAAATTAAGTATTGCCATCAATTAAACGATAAAAAGCTAACAGTAACTTAGTAAAACACGTAGTATCCACAATTCTTCGGCCTCCAAAAACGTACTAAGGCTACGGGCATTTAATTAAAACTGTGAATTGAAATTCCCGCGTTTCGGCTCGTTCGCTTTGTTTCCATTATCATTAACTGAAGTGCTATTAATCTTCGTTACATCCCCAATTATTGTGGACTGCAAGGAACTCTGCAGTGTTTCAAATGAAACGCCGAAGGTGGTGTGGAAGTTGTGTTGGATATTTTCGTGTTATGTAATTCTGGGACGTCTACTTACAAGGTTAGATGAAAACATTATTTTGTGTTGTAAGTATGCGAACTGTCTTGACTGCTAACTGGGAGCTTAGTGCGAGTTTGTTTTACGCTTAACGAGTTTGAACCGAGACCGCGTTCGGCGCTTTGATTGGCCAGCTACAATAAACCAACCAATCGGAGTGCTGATCGCGCCCTCGTTTCGATTTCAAACTCATACCAAGGGCACTGGTTGGTTGGTTCATTGGCGCTGGCCAATCTCTGGTCTGTCTGGGCAAGTTCGAATAGTTATTGCTAAATAATAAATAACACTCGAACTTTTAGAGTGTTTTATTATAGAACCTTTGTTCTAGAAAACAGTTCGGGTAAAACGAAAAACGCTTTTCGTTTTAGTATTTCTGTTTTGTATTTGAATAAAATTTATTCATTGTCTTCAAGACCTATAAATAGGCGTGATCTTTCATGAATATTGTATCACTATCCTATTTACTAAAGAGGTCTGGCTGGAGATAATTTAAATGAGGAAGATGCGCATTTACATTAATGTTGCATGAGGTGAACCCTTGCGCCGCCCACGTGGGACGATATTGTCCTATACCCTTGTTGGTTACGTCAACTCTATTCTGTTTATGAGGTAAACATGATTTTAATATCGACTGGATGGTGATATTTAGGTTTTTGACTGCGTAGGATAAAGGAAACGTCTTATTATTAACTCGAAATTCCGTCACATGTTTAAAATAGTTAAAATTTTCGTTTTTTTTTAAACATTATTTATCTAAATGGACTTTAAGTTCTAAGATCTAAGATATAAAGTCGTTTTTAAATTATTGTGTGCAATAAAGTTAATGAACAAAATATCCCTATTCCATAATTAGTCAATCTTGCAGAACGATAGCCCAACGTCTGAGATATTATGTATTAGGTACGTACGTAATAAACAGGAAAGCAGTTTCCCACTATGTAAACGGCGTTATGAGAAAGATAAACAATAACTTCACTGGGTTTGCGGAGGACAAAGTCCACATGATGACTTTGGACAAATTCAAGGTTTATTATAAACCCATTTTTATGGAATAGGGGTAAAACGTTGCGGGTCTTCGTGCCTCAAAGAGCCATCAGACCACCACAGATGGGGCCCAGTAAGGCTGATGCCTGATCCGGAACTGCGGACTACCTAGCAGGTTTACCGGGGCTCCGGCTTGAAAAGCAGGAGTAGGAACGGGTAGATTTTTAGTTAGTAAGAGTCTAACACTGCCTAAAAAATTGAGACTAGCCGTCTACGGAAGATCAATGTAACCATCCATATTTAACTGAAATCTTTCTATAACTTTAAGGACCTTACCGAACCGAACATTTCCAAAATAAATCTTCAAACAATAATAAGGAAGAAGTAAATCTCTGTCAAATCAAAACTAAATGGACGTGAAGTTATTTACGAGACAGTTTAAACTGAAGGGTGATCAGTTGTAGGGTCATTAACGTTGATGTAGCCCTTATTAGTTGAGCTTTAAATGCTTGCATGGCAGTTATTTGTAACTGCTAGTTATTTGTAACTGTCACTCATTATGTTTCACTAATCGTTTTGGAGATAGTCTTGTTGTATTTTTATGTTTTTAGGCTTGTTAGCATATTAGTGTTTGAGCTGTTTTGGTTGGAATAGCATGTCTTTTTGTTGTGTGTGTGTGTGACCTATAGACTGTTTGTTTAGGTTGATTGTAAGCCAAATTGTAATACTGGACTACTATTTTGATCAAACAATGGCTGATTCCATGTTACATTTCAGAATAACAAAGTTTAATGGCTTTAAGATGAATTTAGTTTATGTCTTCTTAAGCAATATAGCATACACCTACAAAATTAAATCAATCATAATACCAAGAGAAAAAGCCGTTGTCAAAAACTAATTGCGTAAATTGCGTACAAAAATATCTAACAAGCTCAGTTACTAAACAAAATAGAAACAGGTCTAGACTTAGGTAACCTAAAACACAACTAAAATCACAAAATACCTTGTTATTGGGTAACCACGAAATATCAATCAAGAACTTGAAATCACCTACTTATATATTTTAATTAAAGTAGAAAATCACACTTTAATTTGAGCTCCAAACTCATTTTATACAACAAATATTACTTAACCCTTGAAATGAGGCTTGGAAAACAAAACTAGAGCAAAATATTAAAACTTTTTGGGTCCGATATTATTAACCAACTACCTAGCTTACTGCCCGCGACTTTGTCTGTGATTAAACTGTTTTTAAAAGCTCCATTGTAAGAATATTGGTATAGTAAATAGCCTAGTGAAACTAACTTGTCTAATAGAGAAATATTGTTTCAAAACAGTCTAGTAGTTTAAAGTTCGTTCGATGCAAACACAAACGGACTTTAAAATCATTCCTTATTATAATATTAGTTTAGATTTTCACTTGAGTAGGTTTCGATTTCTAGGAAATTAGGTAACGAAATACAGTTTAAAAAGTGAGCTAAACAATGATGATTTTGTCAAATCGCTTCAGTAGTTTCGTAGTCTATTCAATGCAAACAGACAAACAAACAATTAATTATTTGCTCGTTTTATAGTATTAGTCGACTTTCACTGGGGTAAAAGTGGTGCAGGTTAACGTCCGTGACCCTCGAAGGTAACCAACCGTAGGGTACGTGGGAAACGGAACCCTAGATTCATTCTTCGCTTAGTGACCTTATCTACAGACATTCACATCAAGATATACTGATATATTTAAAGAATTAGTGACTTTATTACTAGTAGTTATGGTTGAAAATGTAATGATGAAATTAGTTAGATTGGGGTAGGTTCATGTGCTAGTGTCTTGTATGTTTTGCAATAGGTTTTCTACTCTTTCTTGCCTTGTGATAAAGTTTAAATTGTATAATTTAGGGTGTATGAACATGTTGGCATCAATCATAGGTAATTATGAACGATATATCTATACAATTCATCAAATTATAATGAAGATAACACTTTTAATTTTAATTTCTTGGTGAAATGTGCAAATTAATTTTTAGTTAAGATAATTATCTAGGTACTTCACACGAACCTTAATTCATGGTAACTACTGATTAAAAAACCCAGCGTCCAACATTCCCGTGGGCTTTTAAAAACCGTTGCCATTTGTCCACATTTTAAAGCGCTAATTTCTGAGCACTTATAACCCAACTACACCTTTTTACTTATAATATCATTCGGCAGGGCCGATTTTGTTGTCACAACCATATTATGGCACCATCTCATCTCCTCTCATCACCAAGTTCAGGGTGTAGCTTATAGCTAGGTACATACCTAATTATTTATTTGAGGATAGTCTAAATAGGGAAGATTCTCTGCAATCTGACATTCAATATCGAAGTCTCAGGCGTTTAATTGAAAGATTGTATATAAGAATTGAAACCAGCTTCATCAAAGGACTACATGACGACAAAATATATACCTATGTTATGTACAAGCCATTGTGAACCTTAAACACACTTCAATGTAAGAAAAGGTGATCCAATTTTCCTCTTTGTCAAATATCTCGGCTTTTAATATCACTCTCATCTTGTGACGTGTGAAAATCTGAAGTAGGTGTAAGGCAGAGTAAGTTATTGTCCAATTTACAAAGACCTCTTATTGTATAGACATTTTTAAGCCTCAGAGGTCAAGTTACATTGGAAAGTATATCTTGATGTGCCTTTTTCAAGATTAGGAATCCAATTAGAGTTTAAGGTGAGTGGTTTCAGGTGTCCTGAATATTTCGTGTACATTTTTTTATGTCTAATCCAATAGTAGATATTTTTTAATTCTGTCTTTCTTCATTTCTTTTGATAGCTTTGTATTTCTCTTTCTGGTAATGGTTTTACATTTATCGAGCGTGAATAATTTATGAGTTGAGACAATTATATTGAAGGTTTGTAAATGTGGTTTATTTTCTTTGCTGTATCAGCATTAAATATTAAAAACTAACCATTTTTTGAGGCGAAAGAATCATTATATAACTTATCTCGCCTTGGGCAAGGCGACAGGGAAGTATTACACTCGTACTGACTAAAAACCACCCCGTTCCTATTCTAGCTTTTCGAGCCGGAGTCCCGGTAAACTCGTTAGGTAGTCCATAGCTAAAAACTATACTAAAGTGTAATGTTTCTGCTTTACATGTGGTATATGGGAGTTCTGAATGCCCAACCTGTTTGATGGACCCATCATTCTTTGAGGATTGCCCCCAGAAAATTACGCATTTAAACGGTTAACATGGTCCGCAACGCACTTGTAATATCGCTGATATTGAATAGAAATCACTATTTTAGTTGTACCATACCTCTCTTTAGTTGGAAATCCCTCTTCTCCGAAAACGATTGCGTAATCAGACAGTTTCCCACAATGTTAACCGATCTGTCGCCAAGCGGGAACGTTCGAACACAGATAGTATTATAACCCTACAACGATACATATAATAGGCATATTGGGCATATACTATATAGGTAGTCAATAATCGTGGTCGTCCGCAGGCTAAGACGTCAGTTTTTCACGCATGAGGGTGCGAGTGCTAAACCTACCAAAGGCAAAGTACCAATGTGACCTTTTTCGAGTTAAATGTGTCAACTTAACTAAGGGTAAGTTTGAAATCGCAACTTACATTGAGCAAACGTGGTGATTAATGCTCCAATCTTCTCCGTGCGAGAAGAGGTTTTTGGTCAGCAATGGCTACTTATAAGCTGTGGTATGGTATAGGTAGGAAGTCAATAGTCTGATTTGGTGTTAAAAACCTATTTAGACAACGGTGCTCGTTTACCATCAAGTGAACTGTTTCCTACCTAACAGTAGTATAAGAAAAAACAAAAGAATATCTTGAAGATAGTCTTAAAGCTGATATGCATTCAGATTTAAATGCAGACTTTAAAGTAAAAGGAACAACTAAGAAACTTAAAGAGTTAGTTGTAAAACTATGTTGTTCAGAGTAGAGTTTTTCTTAAGACGATCCCAAAGGAATGCTGTTAAGAGAATTGTTGGAATAAAGGAATAATCTCCATGTACTTATGTGAATATTTTTTATTTAATAACGCGACGGTTTTATCTTATTATAGGTACCTACTTGTAGTTTTCTTTATTGGTTTTATCTATACGTAAAATAACTTATTATGATTTGTGGATTGGTTTACAAAATGTTTTTTTATGGAAATGTGACAAAATTCAAGTCTCTACTATTCTTTATACCTTTAAAAAATCTTCATATAAAAATCACATGATTCGTTGATTTTAGATGTATATAAAACATACACAACCACTGTTGATAATATTAACAGAACTATGAATAGTAATGCTATTCTGCAAATCACGCACACCCATAAAACACACTCCTTAGCCCAACCCTTATTTCAGCTCCTGAATCCGACTTCCTCTAAACAAAACCGTAATTACATGACCATTAATTTGTGCTCACATAACAGACCTTTGTGGGTCCATAATGGACAAAAAGAGGCCATTGTATACACGTCAAAACAGCAGTCGAAAGTCTACGGAAAACAAGACGCAATTAATAGTATGTTTAATTAGAGACGTACCTACATTTGTTTAGTCGATTATGTTAATCGAGTGTGGAAATCGACTAAACGATTGGGCTTTTGTTTTTTTTTTTGGGTTGTTGTAAAAGGGTTGCGTATTGTTGGAGGATTTATGGGTCATTCGTTTTGTTTTGTGTACGTGTTTGATTATCTATTGGTAATAATGAGTAATTATTATCTGTGTAGCAGCTATGAAATAGAAATTTAAATGGATTATAACATTTCTTTCATTGATCCGATTATTTTCTTCACGCTTAGTTTAATATGGAATACTTTTGTAATATATTTCCACCAGTTAATATCTCTGTAATGGCAATATATGTATCGTGAATAATATTCACTTTGAGGCTCAGACTGTCGAACAAACTTACTCATAAGTTAAAACGACTAATGTGACTTGTTGTTTCTTGTATAATAAATTATTGCCTGCGTTTACGCATCATGAGACTTACATGTTTTCCCGAGTAATAAAATTGACTAACTGATTTAGTCGAGTGAAATGTGAATTATTGCTGAAATCTTATCGATGTCTTTTTCCGGACAAAATAAGTTTTATTTAGCATGTCCATTTGATTATATTAGTAACTAATTGTATTTATTTGTTATGTGCGTAATCTTTGTCACAATCAAGTTTGTGCTCTATGCTCTATGTAAACAAGAACCATTATTTAAGTAACTTATTTTAGGTACATAATGTTCAAGTAATTTCTGACTATTAATTTTGGTTTTACATTCCCATTCGCGGCGTCTGTCTTGTGATATTAGACACTATGTTAAGTTAACAGCCTAACACGCGTTTCTTATTACTTTGTACACGAATTATTGGATGGGAGAATAATTTTATTATTTTCAATTAGTCTGTTGTGAGGAACTTCTTATTAGAAGCCAAGGTTGAATATCTTAAACTTAGTGCTCATTTAGGTACTTTGTTAAGTGGGAAATGTGTTGATATGTTTTTAACTTAAGCTTTGGTAGTAGGTATCAATTTAATATTGAACATTGTAAAACTATTATTCAGTAAGCAACTTTGAGAAACACTTAAAAAATATTAAAACACTATACGCCCTGTTTTAACTTAATTTAATTTATTCAACACAAAAAAATATCCCAACTCGACTAAAAGTATCGAGTTGCTTAGTTAGCTACTTACACTACACTAATTTCTCCTCACTATTATTTCAAACAGAACAAAAAAGTAGTGATGGAAACGTCGGATCAATTTAAAGCGAGTTCGAAGCTTGATTGATGGAGGCTTTGACGAAGTAAATTAAGAGACTTTCTGACATTTTTTTTCTTTCTTTCTTTCCCTTTTTTTTTAAACTGCAGGGCGTAAATTAGGCAGCTAGATTTATCTAAGGAAGCCGGTCTGTCGGTCAGAGTGCTAATTTGTTTCTGAATAGAAAGATAAAATGGAGTTTTTGGAATGAAGTTTATCTGATCTGATTTAAATTTTAAGTTGAATTTGGAGCTTAGATTTTTTAGAATTTTCAAGTGAGTTTTTCTTATAGTTAGTAATGTATTATTGATATTAGAATAAGTTAGGACGTACGTATTTTCATCTTGTCACCCAGAGGACGTCCACTTCCGAACAGAGAACTCTCCTAATGACTTACAGATCAGCCGGTTGGAAGTGACCTGCATCCAAGGGTCCCCCTTTATTTGATAGGCAATCAAATAAACTACCTATCAACACGAAACAAATTATTCAAGGGATTTCACACCAAAACAAAATAAAAAGCCCCTAAAAATACATCCCTACTATCCCGTATCAAACGATCAAACTACTGAAGATATATGACAAGAACATTTTTACGGTAATAGTGTAAATAAACAAGTTTTATTTATTTTACATTTCAAGTAACCTACTTTATACTTAAGGGGAGTTTATGAGCTGTAGACAAAAGCACGTCGAGCTACCCTTAAACCTGTCACAAGGATTTCAACTTTATCACTCAGTGATACGGTTGGAATTGCTTTGGGGGAGTTTGGTAGGTTGGGGTAGCTTCAGCTGCTGGTCTACCTTTAAGATAAGCTTCAGAGGTATTATCGTATAAATGAGGGTGAACACGCGCGGACCTCAAAAGGATAATACGAAATGTTCCCGACACGTTGTCTTTGATATCTTTGGATTAGACACTGAATAATTTTGAATTTTTTGTCCGTATTGTAGTTCAGATAGTACAGTTTTCTTTTCTATAAAGTCTTGTAAGGATACTTAGAAGATTACTTCATTTAAAAGTGACCAATTCTGTTGCTAAAACAAACGTACACTGTACCCTTAGTACGAGTTTGCTTTACGCGTTCGACGCTTTGATTGGTTGCCGATTTAGTGCCGAACGCGTTCTCGTTTCTATTACTTTAAACGTAAAACAAACTCATACTAAGGGTACTGTATATTGAATCTGTATCAAACAGAATATTCCGAAAGCATCTCTTGTAAGCAGCAAATTACGCTTCCCCTTACCCCCCATTTCAGTAGATAGAGCTACGTTTATATATAACCCATCTACATAATCTTAAGCTCATGTACTGCAACATTATCACCCCGATCCACAATCACTCGTGTATCTATTAAATATTCATCTCTAAACTCTCGTAAACAGTTAACCGTGAAAATGCGATGTGGGGCCTTAGCGACCCCGGACCATGTTCCATACTGGGCCATATAGGACAAACGATCTCCCATAGGAACAATTCGTAAGGCCATTGTACAACAACGGGCCATAATTAATGTATTTGTAACACGAACCTTATTAGGTTCAGTTCCCGTGATAGTTTAGAAAGCATTTTTGGTATGTGTTCTGGCTTATAATAAAGTTATGCGTACCTATATTGGCTAATAAGTCTAGGAAAATGTCAAGCCATTTTTGTGTAAATGCTGTTGTAAGTCTACCTTTTTTCTGAAATAAAAATGGCAATATAGGCTATCAGATTTCGGTCAACCATTAAAATATTGTAAAATAAAAAAACTGAAATTGCACAATTAGCGTATGCGAAGCGTTTCAACCGCTAAAGAACCACACATTTCAGTTTATAGTTAATCAAGTTTATTTCAAATTTGAACCAATATGGCGGACATACTCGTAAAAACGCAAACATTGGTAACCACAACAGTTAATCCAGTGTACAACGGAGAATGGTACAATAGCCTCCGCTTCTATATTTCACAGCACAATATACGTTCGCACTTAAACATAAAACGGGGAAAGAATACAATAAACAAATTTATTATCCTCTACGGGAGAATAAAACTAGGTGAAAACTTAGGTGCCCATTCAAAGGGGCTGGGGGCATGTATCGCGTGCGACTGACACCGGAACCTTAGCCTTTTTTCTCAGCGTTCCTTTGTTGGACTTCCTAGGGAGAGGTCATCTAAGAGGTCCATTGTACCAGGCCAATTTGAATATTCAAGCATGGGGGGCGCTCAGTAAACGATGTCAATGGCTCGCCCATTGAGTGCTTTTTTCTAAGCAACCCGTTGCGGTAATTAGTTTTTTTAATATGTGGTTTGTTTTGGTTGTTCGTTGCGTTTGTAGGGTTAAGTTATAGGGGTGTTCTATTTCTAAATGATATTTTCTTTAATTGATATTTGTAATTTGGGTGAATGTTTTAACGTTTTGTCCATCTTTAGTTACATTTATCACAAAAATATTTAACTGTAACCTGTTTTAATTTAAACGCATTTTCAACGCAAACATTTATTTTTGGTCAACAAACTGTCAGTTTTGGTTCCGCACCCGATCAGCTTTACAATAAATAGTCGAAAATGCGCGGCAATTGTGCGCCATCATGGATTTTTATTCATGCCAGACACGCCACCACTAATTGTACGGTTTTCCGTTTAAGTAAATACTTTTCATACTTAAATAAAGTAGATTGGTATGGAACATCAATTAAAATTGTACTTTTTAACAATTTACTGAGATATTATTATAATAAGTACCGTGAGACATACTAAATAAACTAAAAATCACGGTTTACTCACGTATTAATAAATCGAGAAAAGCTCTACTAGTTTCGAGTCACAGAGGGACTCTTCAACATGAGTAGCGTGCGTAGACGCGGCGACGTCGCGCAGCCTAGTAAGTTACTTTATTTACCGAGATTGTCTTACATTTATTGACTTAACATTATATTACAATAACGCTTGCATAACCACTCAATTCCTAGACATCAGTCTTAAAAATGTACAAAATATATAATCTTCGGAGCTATATATACTCTACGTATCTTATACAATACAATTTGAAGTTTAACTTAACATTAAACATATAAACATTATGTAAACAGTTCCGTATCTAAGTGATATTATAGCAATCTGAGATTAACTTAATGTATGAGACCGTGGTAGGAACCGTGCTTAGATTTTAACATAGTAATTGGTTGCATTTATGTATGTTTATTTACATCTTAATGTAGCTAGTAGCTAGCTACTGCTTTCTGACGGAGAATTGAGATGGAAGATTCTGAAGTGTGTTTGTGGAACATCTTGATTAAACTTACGAATAAGAATGAATATAGTAAGTGAAGTAGTTAAAATAAACTATAGTTTTATAGGGGGGATAAGGGACAACTATGCTTCTGCCAACGGCTTCATCCACGTTTCCATGGCATAAGAAGTAGTATATGTGTCATTCCATATCATAATCTACCTCTGTTCCAATTTGCATCCCGACCCATTCAGTTGTTTTTACGTAAAGGAGTAACAAACAAACGTACAAACTTTCGCATTTAAAATATTAGTAGAATTTAAAATTTAAATTGATTTTTGTAATATAAAATAGAAGTTCATGAATATGATCATTGATTTTAAAGAGCTCAGAAGTGATGAGTTTTGTAAGATAAATTGATTAAGCAACGATTGAATAAATCCTCTATTTACTGTAGAAAATTAGGATCCCGTAAACACATACGCATTCATAAACTAATACACCAATCAATAACCCTCACACGTCCGAATTACCAACCGCCATTTAATTTTCAATTACCCAAGTCAGTTTCGGTCCCATGGACCCGATCTGTCCTGTACCCTACGTATCGGATGAGCAATTATATTGACGACTGCATCGTGGTCTAACAGACCGCGACTAACGCGAATTCAAACGAACAGACGACGCATTTAGATGTATAGGGTAGGGTTGAGTATAGACTATATACTATAGATGGTTTTAAATGGACCGAGATTAGAATCTGAGATTTTATAAGCGCCTTCATAAAGCGCCTAGCTTTTTAGGGATAAGAGACTAGGGAGTGTGGGATTTCCACCTCACCAAAACTACCCAGGTGGACCTTTCTGTACCTATAAGGGGCACAGAGTCCTCTAGACCTGCTCCGGAGCCTCCACGGTGCAACGCCTGTTATGGCACATCCCTTAGGAGATGTGCTTGGTAGACCTAAGGCAGCTGGGAGATGTACATTACATGCATTTATAATCATAATTAACATGTTGATTATTATTCTGCTGTCTCCCTATTTGTGACTGGTCGCAATTTCGGTATACTACCATCATACTATATCCGATTCGATACCCAACAAATTAGCTTCAATAGGAAGGTGTCCCATCTCTAAATAAAGACTTTCCTTTAGACACCATAATCCTGAGACTGGTAAGCTTGAGAGTCCCAGTTCGGTGGCTGATCCTTTAGAAGAGTTTCCTTTGCTTTATGGTTCAATCGAATAGCGTCGAAACCGAAAATCACAACCAACAGTTCCTTAGTATAGGAGCTTTGTGACACCCCTAATTTAAACGTACAGACAGACAACACACAGAAAGGCATAGAGACTCATTGCTTTGTAGAAGATTAGAATATACTATGCTCCTCCTTCGACCTATTTCTCTGAGGACGCAGATATCTAATTCTAGCTAAAATGTAGAGCGGTGAATTAGGCCATCGATTTTCTAGTCCTTTCTAAATACAAGTACTAGGTTATATTGAATGGGACTTATACTTTTATATTTTCTTGTGAAATGTTGTCATGTTAAGATACTTTACCTATCAAAATGAATTTGCAACTTATTTGCACACTGATAAGGCTGAAAATCCATCAAACTTCACGCGAAAATATTCTAGAACAGTGAAAACAAAGCTCCAATGTCGTCGACCTAACACATTTGAAAAGTATATTAGCAGAAAAGCCGGTAAATTGAATCTATAAGGAGAAATCTAATTTCCATTTTTATTCCACAGCTCGGGAACACACGTCACATCACGTAACAAGATTAAGGCACTCCAGACATCTAGAAGGGTACCTGCCTATACACACATCTTCCGTGAGTACCAGCATTAATCACCACGCCACTTATAATACCTCATTAATCACCATCACCACCCTGCCCCCAAAAGCTTTATCCCCATAGATTTCGTGTTATTTTAACGCTTCTTTATTTATATACGATTACTATGAATATAAATTATACCCTAGATGTTTTGCATGACTTAATATTTTAATGGAATTATACATATAATGTATGGGTGCATATACTGAACATGCTTTTAGCAGTCATGGAATAAAGTAAGTGTAATTCATTGTTATAATAGATTGTAATACACTTTCCACATAATAATTTTCACAATTTTAATCCAAAATAAGCGCTTCCCGGAAAATATTCAGGTATTTTACAAATAATACAATACTTCTTACCTACGTGTATTTTATTTATTGTAGTTTTATTATTTTATCAATCATTATTATATTATCAATAACTATTATTTTAAATCTCGCCAGATAATAATACGCATTCCATTTTATTTTAATCGTTTATTTATTTATGCCTTTTCATGTTTATTTGTTATTCAAATTGTGTTTATTTAATTCAATAATTATTTGTTTATTTTGTGTTAATTATAATGATAACATAAAATACGTCATTGCATGTTGACTGACAAATTCTGTTAATTCAATTTGCACATAATTTTGAGAAAGCGTTGCGTTGATAAATGAGTTTTTTTACTTAATTGTATGTTTGCGTGATTAGTCATTCTTTTCAAGTAGACAGCATGCAAAATAATTAATGTTAAAAAAAGTTGTATTTTCTTTTATTTTTCGCCCATTTCTTACAGTATAATGTAATGTATCACTTTATAAAGTTATTTCTAAGTAATTATATCGTTTTTTATTATTATTTATGTTAATGTTTGAGCTATAAATCAAGTTAATGTCGACTTATATTATGACTTAATAACGAAGTTTCAGAAACTAATTACATAAGTGTCTAAGACACAGTAAATAGAGAGTACACCTTACATTGGTTAGTTATATAATATACCTAGTATCGTGGTAGAAATTTGATTACTTCGCCAAATTACTTTAATAAATTATAACGAAATAACAAGAACATATTATATACTGTATGAAATGGGCAATAGGGATGATGACGGGGTATCAAAATTAAAAATCTGTTTAGTCCGTCAGTTAGGTAATGAAAAAATATTAGACACGTATTTTTTATTTTGTCATACTTATAAGATAATAATATTTAAGTAAAACGAATCAAAGTTTAGAAGTGGGAACAAATACGTCTTTTCTACGTATAAAACGCACATAGAAGTGCTGTTAAGCGACATTTCAAATCAAGTTTCCTTAAGAAACTAAAAAATATGTATCTAATATTTTAAAATAATCTACAAGACGGACATTAAAATTAAAATGAGTCATCTACCCTATACTTTGTTCCTAGACGATGTTACGTAGTGTCCTAAATTGACGTAGAGGCATGGCCTAATACCATTTCAGTTTGTACCTGCGACGGTTCCAAAATTGGCGGTTAAGGATAACCATAAGCCGCTGTTCACCGAGTGCCTGAACTACAGGCCCACTGTCAAAGAGGAACAGCCTGTAGGAACCTATGTGTTCACTGTAAGTACCCTTTTTATATACACCATACATTTCTATAGGTTAACAAACTATAAAAATACAAGTGCATTTGAATAGAGTCAAAATAAAGGAACAATTTGTAACCTACATTTAGGTCTTGGAAGACTGAGTAGGGGGTTGTGACTGGAGATCAAGAAATATCAGGTTCGAATCCTGGACAAATAAAGTGTTAAATGTACAGTTTTTTTGACTGAAAACAAGTTTCTAAAAATTATCCTATCATTTAAGTCAGCTCACACCCTGTCTGTATACCAAATTTCATAAAAATCCATTCAGTAGTTTCAGCGTGATTGACGGACAAACATCCAGTCATAGTATTTATTACAACAGTTATACTGAAACAATCCTCAAAATACTACATGTTTAAGTAATCTAAATAGTAAGAAGATATATTTAGCTGTAGAAAAACAATCCACTAGTTAAAACACAATCATTGAACAACATACCATTTTCCTTGAAAATAACAACATAGTTCCAAAACGGTCCAAAGGTCCAGATTACAATAAATAAGACCCCATATTTAACAGAAGACATAAACATGGCCGACCCAAACCAGGGGATGATTGAAACAATATAATAAACGATGACGTAGTAAAAGAAAGATACTCCAAAACCCAAGATTCTTATACTGACTTAACTTCCGAAGGATTGAGGAAAAAATACAGTCTATCCGTTTGTGAAATCATGTTCCGATTTCGTTTGATCAATCACTTAATATTTTATGCGTCAAACGTGTACTCTTGTGTAAATATTGGCTTCTTATATCTTTCTGAATATATTTCGCTCAAAAATCGTTCCTCAATCCTCCTTCTTTGAAGGTTCGGAAGTGTGAAGTGCTCTTTTGTTAGTCCGCCATTGATAAGTCATTTATTTTAATGTTAAATTAACGATGAGAGAAGAAAAATCATTTTAAAATAATTCCAAGCTACTACTGAAGATGAGGAATAGAAAAAGTAAGTTCTAGAGGGATTTTGGCAATGTCTAACCGATTTTAAAATTCTAGGTACACGCAGAAGACCGGGATCCCCCAGAAATGGGTGGGACGGTCACATACAAGTTCGTCTCCACTCCTGGTGAGAAGGAGAGGTTCCACGTTGACCCTGAGACAGGGAAAATCACCACAGCCGATGTAAGTTGAACTTTAATATTGTAGCAATAGAAGTTTATTTTCTTTGAAAGGTTAAAAGAACCTGTGAGACTAAAGATTAATTTTTACCTTGATGTCATTGATATAACAATGATTTTTTTAACTATTCTTAATAAAGCTAAACTAAGGGATAAAGAGGTGGGTATACTTGATAATGAACTCAATGATGTAGAAGATACTGATTAAAATGATGTAACACAGATATTCGACCACGATGAACCGTCCAGAGAAAAAGAAGCGTATATAACAGTTCGAGCGAGTGATAATGGACAGCCGCAGCTTGACGACGCATGTACCATCAAAATACTGATAGAAGACATTAATGATAACCAGCCAGTGTTCGACAAAGTTGTAAGTATTGCTTTCGTAAATAAAACTAAAGAAAAAATACAAGATTCACACGTAACTGTTCAGAAACTAATATTTATTGTGTAGTGGGAATCATGATGAATGATACATCTCTGTGTCTAACTGTAGAATAGGGTTTTCAAGTAAATAAAGACTTATTTGAAGCTAGTAAAGATCTAAGGCATAGTAAGTTCCATAATTATCACATTGTTTTTTAACTTTGTGAAATTTTATTCTGTTTTATGTTTATTGTAATTGTCTTAACCGTGTTTTATACTTATGACGTCCCTAAGCTTCCTTGATGGTTTCCTAATGAAGTCTTTCCCAATACTGTGGCGTGTAGCTTCGTTTTACAGCTGATAATTTCCTCCTAATTGTGACTAATTAACTGTTCGTTCATTAGCCTCAAAACGTGGCGCAGACTATATTAACGCTTGCCTGTTTTTCAAAGGTCTTCCGAGGAGATGTTTGGAAGGTTTGTCTAAACGAGAGAATTTCACAAAAAAAGAGAGAGTTACGCACAAAAATGAAATAAAATTGCAATTATAACTTGTATAATATGTATATTTGTTCGATTGTTACCATTGCTGTTGTTTTAAACTTGATTTCGTAGTTCTCGGGCCATGGTACCAATCGATTGAGATAATTATTTTGAAAAACATAATATTTCTGTACTTGCATGTTGCTGCATGTCTGTGTAGGACCATAAGCCGCCGCTCAAGGCGTTATTGGTAATAATAATTTATGTGTTTTGTGTGTTTCAATACACTTTCTTTGCACATTTGTAGTTGGTGTGTTTTCTTTAGCTAGGCTGCTCTTTCCCCCTAGGCGCATTTTATCACACTGCACGATTATAATTATTTTGGAAAAAACTTTCTCTAAGCTTCGGGCATGCTTCGCGTAGAACATGTCTAAATAGGTTTATATTTGATGCTCTCTATAAATCTGTAACGTGTTTAATGATTTATTCAAGGTTTCAAAGAAGGAAGGAACATGGATTGTGAAAGCTAAAAGTTATTTCGAAGTTTTCTGGAAGATTTTCGTTGTGAAATTGTGCGGTGATTTTTAACTTTGATTTTTATGTATACAGTCGTATTCGGAGTCGGTCCCCCAAGACCTGCCGAGTGGGAGGGAGGTGATGAGGATATCTGCGACGGACATCGACGATGGCAACAATTCGATAGTCCATTATAGTCTGGACTCAAACTCTCCGGACCAGGCGTATTTTTACATAGATCCCGACAACGGTGTCATATTTTTGAACAAAACTATTGACGTGAGTATATTATTTGTTACTTTTTTTATTAAATGAAACAATATAAATTCATTATGACATGTATAATATATTACTATGCTGTGGATTTTTCTTCTATTTAGTTTTTAACACATTGGTATTTATTTTTACTCGTAAATTATTTACGAGTAGATTCCCTATTGTTATCTTTCAATACTTCACACAACTGTAATACAAGCATTTACAATATAGAAACAAAATTTGATTCCATCTGATAGGCAGGCTTCTCGGCTTCGATTCCCGGGTCGGGCGAAGTATTACTGTTTTTTTTTTCGGTTTGCGAAAATTTCTCAGTAGTAGCACGGAGTCTGGAAATGTGCCCGGTATATGGCAATAGGCTCACTACCTATAGTACCAACATAAATTGTGAAAAGTCGGTGTACATTGTACAGTGGTATTACGTGCCATAATGTGCACCTCTGCCTACCTCTTTGGGGATTAAAGGCGTGACAATATATAAATATATATATTGCATCTTACGTTTCAAAAGTGCCTAATTTAGGATTAATTGAAAATAAATGCTTTGACTTCGACTTTGACTTATTGTAAACACATGTCTTAATGAATTAATTTTCTTTTTTTTTAAACAGAAAGCACCTGGTTACAAGTTTAAGTTAAGCGCCATAGTAAAGGATATGGGCACCCCACCGCAACAAAGTTCTATAACTTTAGACATCCAAGTCGTAGAGTCCAATAAGAAGAGCCCATCATTCATTGAAGTGCCGGGCGAACCAATCAGATTAAAGGAAAATTACTCGGATTTCAATACGCCTATCGCTACTGTGAGAGCTGTGTAAGTATACTAGGTGTTATTTTTTAATTATACCTTTTATAATGTAGTGTGGTTTGTGTATGGTGCGAAGTGTAGCGGGTTCGATTGCTGCTCAATTTGATACTCGTCTGTTTTATGCGGAAACTATGTTACACTCTTGTGACTGCACGTTTAGTGCGGTGGCTGCCGTGCAACGTATAGCGGGTTCGATTCCCACACGGAGAAAGTTTTATGTGATAATTTTACTTAGGAAATGCCATCATCACTTTGCTACCAGGTCGGTGTAGGAATCGAACCCACTACACGTTACACAGCAGCCGATTACACAACCACTGCACCAACTCTCATCTACTATAGTAATCAAAATATTACTGTAACTAACTAAGTTAAAAGTTAAATTCTGATTTGGTAACAAAATAGACTTCTCAGAATCTAAATATAGGTTACATACTATCTCTACTGACCCATTTAATCTCATAGAACTTGAATTCAAGTCAAATTCTTAGATTGCTCATAAGATTTCAGACCTCAAGATTAAAACCAAGTAACTTCGAATACCGAGTCATTCAGAACTTTAAGTAACACTTAAGTTAGACTTAAGTTAACCTCAACTTGATTGGGATAATTTTTACTAATGTAACTTTTATATGTTACTTCGGAACTTTACTATGAGTTTATAATGTGTTCCTTCTAAGTCATTTGGTTGATATTAAACCTAATGCTTTTAATGTTAGAAGCGATTTTTGAATTGGCAAAAAATATGTTTATGTGTGCGGGGATGTTCCTTGCAAGCTTTGGTTAGGTAAAGTAGATATGTTTTAGCACTTTACTATCAATTAGGTATCTATTTGTAAAACTTATTCTGAAATGTTAAGAGCTAAACAGTATGTTTTCAATTTACTCGATTCTCGGTTGTGAATTCGATTCTTGTTCACGACACATTTTAACAAGAACAACATTCGTGTTACGTCTGCAATATTTGTGAGAGCCACAAATTGTTATCAGCATAATGTATGTTTGTAAATACGCCTGTGAATAACTTGTCGTAGTCAGTACCCTTAGTACGAGTTTGCTTTACGTTGAACGAAAACGGCGGCGTTCTGATTGGCCGGTGCGGAAAAACCAACCAATCACAGCGCCGAACGCACTCTCATTACAATTACTTTAAACGTAAATCAAACTCATACTAAGGTTACGGGGCGGGCCATTAGTATAGGTCTAAATTATTAAAGCAATGTATTTTAATCACAAATTACCCAACAGCTCAAACATCCCTGAAGAGAAGAAGCTCCAGTTCGAGCTGGTGCAGGGTCAGACGGAACAGACCAATAAGTGGCACACCTTCGTGCTGGAGCCTGAAGCTGACTCCGCCTACATCAAGCTTGGAAACCACCTGGATTATGAGAAGATCACCGATTATACCCTTACTGTTCGGATACAGGTAATATATAAATGTTTATTTTTTATTAAAACTAATCCCAATAGGACATGACAGGGTGTGAAAATCAAAATTCTAATTTCATTAGCCAATGAAAGAATTTTAGACGCGTATTTTATTATTTAAGTTTGGTTGTTTAAGAAAATCATACTTAAATGAATTTAGGTTTAGTTTAACAAAAAATTAATCGTGTAATAACTCTACAATCAAAATTGGTCAGACTTGTATTTTTACACCTCTGCCTATCACTTTTTGGAATTAAAAATCGAAGTAATGCTATTTTACTCTCTTTTTTCCTAAAATTACTTCCAACTTACTATTATGTTCCAACTTCCAATTAGCTATGTACTCATGTTAATTGCCCAATAACTGCACCTAATTAAGGAACAAAAACCCAAATAAATTTGACTAACATTTGATACAATGACAGGCTAATTTTATTTACACAACTTTGTTTATAAATGCTTAACATATACAATGTAAACATCAACTTGATAAATATGCTAAATCCACAAGTAAACATGGCTACAAAATCAACTAAAAAACCTACTATTTATCAACAGAACAATTACAAATTGGCAGCAGAAACGATAATTCAAATAGAAGTTGAAGATGTTAACGACAATATACCAATATTCAGTGAAATAAGATCAGGTAGTGTACTAGAAAACGAGAACCCAGGCACACCAGTGATGCAGGTCCGAGCCTTTGACGCAGATGGAACATCAGCCAACAACCAGATCACATACGAATTGGGTGATCCAAGCGACCCGTTCGCAATAGACAGCATTACTGGAAACATTACCACATTGAAGATGTTCGATAGAGAAGAGAGGAGTTTTTATAACATTAAGATTATAGCGACTGATAATTCTGAGTCTGCACTGATACCTGGCAAGCATAATGCCGGTCAGCAAGTGTTCCTGATAGAGATAGCTGATAAGAACGATAATCCTCCACATTTTACTCAAGACACTTACGTCGCTGAGTCTATTGCTGAGAATGCTAATATTAATGAGCTGGTTACCGTTGTCAGCGCTTTGGATATTGATACAGGTGAGTTTAGAAATGGATTCTGTTAAAATAATGTTAGAATTGTGATTAATTTTAGTGACCATACGGTCTGAAAGTGAACATTAAATTATCCAATTACCGTCGGTGGCGGCGATTGCTTACCATCAGGTGATAGTTTGCTCGTTTACCATTTTATACCATAAAATAAATTAAAAACACTCAATAGTTGAGGTCATTGATCATAAATGACTGTTGAGTAAATGGTTTCGGGTTCGAATCCCGGATTTAGTAAAGTTTAGGATTGTGCTCAGTGTATAGAATTGGTATGTCCTCTTTGTACACGAGACTTAATGCGTAACTTTTGAAAAGAGGATAGTACATTGAATATCTGGTTTTTTTTTCGGGAATACCATTAATTGTGAACACTGCCTTTTAAAATATTTTTTTAACAATATCGAGTATCGTTCCATGAAATATAAAATTAAGTTAAAAATAAGTAGCAGCAAGAAAACAATTTATATGGTATGAACGAAAAGCTCTTAATGTTTTTTTTAACTCTCCCATTTTAGTGCATTCATTTAAATTTTCACTTATATTGTACTCTCATGGAGGTATAATTTTAAAAGGAATTAATTTAATATGAAATAAAGCTTCGACTTTGAATCTTTATTGTTAATTTTCTGTTAAAAGTATCATTTTTATTGATTTCATTTTAAAATTTGTTAAAACAATTTTAAGTGCGTTCCCGATGAATATTAAATTCTACGTGGTTTTAATTTTCACCTTAAAAGCCTTCATTTTTATTAAAAATTGTTCATACATAACTTACGGTGTTTTGGTATACTTTAATTTAATAATAATGGGATACTTTTAAGTTCATATTTTCTGTTTATAACATAGGTTCTAATTAATTTACTAACTATTCTATGTTATTCGGCTTACTCACGTAATTATTGAATATAAGCCTCTAGTATTGCTTGAAACTAGTCGAGTTCCTCGTCAAATAATTACGTGAGAAAACCAAAAAAAAAACATAATAGTTCATTCATATTTTTTATAGCTGTTTCGGTCACCGCTAACGGTGTAAAAACCAATCACCTAAAATAATGAACGCATAGACAAAACCGCCATCTTTATTATTTCATCCGTCTATTACTACCTAACTAATAAACACCCAAATTCCACAGCATCCGTGGTAACATACAGCATCGTCGCCGGGAATACATACGACGCTTTCGTCATCCGAAACTTCACTGGAGAAATACGAGTTAACAATGAACTGGATTATGAGAATATCACGAGCTATAGCCTGGACGTCAGGGCTTTCGACGGCATCTACGAAGATTATGCCAAAGTCATCATTAACATTGAGAACTTGAACGACAACCCGCCTGTGTTCTTGGCTAATTATACTAAGACTATTGAAGAGGAGAAACTGTATGAAGGGTGTATTGTGAAGGTAAGGAATTTTTATTTATTACTTTTGTTCAAGGCAGACTCGTGTCCGTTTTCTTGTCATACAGTTATCGTATTTTGTCATACAAGATAATAATACTTAGATAAAACGAATCAAAGTTTAGGAGTTGGAGCAAATACGTCGTTTTACGTATAAAATGTACCTAGAAGTGACGTCACTAGTATTAAAAATTAAATTAAAAGTTTTTAAAATTACAAGACGGACATTGAAATAAAAATTAGTCACCTACTCTAGTATTAGCTGGGTAATACAATTTTATGTTTAAAATTATTGGTTTTTGGTGTTGTTTGATTACTCACCAACACGTACGCAATTTACATGACACTTTCTTCTAGATAAACTAATCCTATCTTTACCTCCCCAGGTGGAAGCTTACGACCCTGACATCAAAGACAGGAATGCTCCTCAAAACATCGTCTATTCCCTGGTTAAGCACGAACAGAAAGAGTTTCTCCAAATTGACAACGACGGTTGCCTTCGCCTCACCAAGCCTTTAGACCGCGATCAGCCGCTAGGTTTCACAAGATGGCAGATTTTAATCATGGCCGCCGATCATGGCGGGAGATTGGGTTCTGACAGCCTGAGGTCAACGACCGAAGTCATTTTGGAACTCACGGACATCAACGATAATGCACCGTTTTTGACTAATGTAAGTACTTTTGTGCCACATTCAGAGTCATTTAATGGTTACTTAATCCAGTGCTTAGCAATTTATTTCGAAACAAAATCGTTACTAAGGAATAGTTTAAGTTAATCGTTAAATGTCTCTTTAATTATGCAAGTTTTAGATTTTGTCTTTTGTTTTGTATGTTGCAGTTTGGATCTCTGTAATATTTATTCTAGTATCTCTAGTAAATAAGCAATGATATTGATTTAACGTGATAGCTGGTTTATTTTATATTCGTAGAGACACTCGAGTTAAGTTATTGTGAATATAAAGTTGAATAATTATCACCTCCTTTTACATGGGACTTATAAGACAAATGGTGAAAAGTGGGTGGACAGTGGAATTATGTGCTTCCTTTAGGGATAAAATGCGTGACGATACTATAAAGTTTAATAATGAAAAAGAGAACATCTCTTTCGGATCAGTTAATTATAAATAATAGTTTGTTTATCAACTTTCTTATAAAACTTTCAGTAGGTAATTCTAAAGAAAACGATCTCCCATTTTCAGTTATTATATTCTAATTTCTACAAGTTCTAAAAATAGTTGCAGCATTAGATAATAATAAATAAGTAAAATGGCCGTCTGAATAAACGTGATAGTCTTCCAACATATTTCATTATGCCTACCCTGGCTACCCTGATCGGATGATTGATGGGGCGGTCGATAGAGTATGCATAGACGAGTGGAAGAACCAACTATCTATCATATCGGACGTTGAAACAATACATAAGAATACTTAAGAGGACTTGACACGTTTTCCTTATAATATTTACCAGGAATATACGTGTATTATGTAGGTATAACTTATCTATTTTGGGATATATCAAACCTTACCTAACTATTTTTGTTGTATGTGTTTTAACGTACACAGATTAAGGGCGTGTTTTACAGTATCTGAATAGTCGCTATGTTCTAGATAAATTTGAATTAAGAACGTAATTTGTATAAACTATCTGTTATATAAACTATCTGTTGACTGCCTCCAAGGCTGGGTTCGATTCCCGGGTCGGGCAAATGACTGGTCATTTTTCGGATTTTCGAATATTTCTCAGTAGTAGCACGGAGTCTGGAATTGTGTCCAGTTTATGGTAATAGGCTCACCCCTATTACATGGAACTTATAACACAAATGGTGAAAAGTGGGTGTACATTGTATAGCGGCATTACGTGACGTAATGAGCACCTCTGCCTACCCCTCCGGGGATAAAAGGCGTGCCGTTGCTAATTTGTATGAACTACATACGTACATAAGTTTATCGGATAGTTATACGAAGCAGAGACAGGCGCTAAAATAGTTACGTTTGACCAAATAGGTTGAATATCTGTTTTTAAACGGCTAGTAGCTCAATGTGTTTATTTAAACTTTACAGGTTTTAAAACTGAATGTGTGTCTTTAGCACACACTAAACATTTCCTAGTAAATAGTCCTATAAAAACTTCATTCGTTCAGACTAGACTAGACTAAGACCTAAACTTTACGACTAGTGCTAAATATCTTCCCAATAATTACAACTAGAATATTTATTACAATTTAAGTTATTTGAAAAGTGTAATGAAACCGTAATTCACTAGTAAAGTGGTGCTAACATTTCAACGGACATTTTAAAAGATAGCTATCGGTAAATTGTAGTATCAACGTCGGAGATTAGCGGAAACTATTATTGCGACCATTATAGAAGGATTATACGGCACTTAGATAAATATATCTGCAATAAATACGTCGAGTTTTATTTTTATACTTCAGTGTGGGAGAGTCATGTTTAGGCACGAATGGACCGCATTGATACCACGACCTCACAGAAAACCGACGTGAAACAACGATTGCGTTGGATTTCATCGTGTCCCCAATCTTCCCGATCCCCGATTCCCCAACAACCCTTAAATTCCTAACCCCCAAAAGGCTGGTAACGCATTTGTAACACCTCTGGTGTTTCGGGTATCCGTAATCCGGCGCTCGTTTACCGACTTACTGTAAAATAAGTAATTTTTATATTTCTTTTTACAACATTTTCATTTTTCCACTTGATCAGATCTTTTTGAGAAGTTTTGAATTGTGTTTATAACCCACCAAACGATAATATTAAAGGATAACTAAGATATCGTATAGAAATCTCCCAAACCTCATACCTTACAATTCAATAGGAGCCCAATATAAACCGAAGCGAAGACTCGAAAGGAAATAACCTATTCTCATTATTTTTTATCGAAATTGCTGAATAATGACACCAATTTCGTTCCCAAAAACTGTCCTATTTTATACTATTATCGTGCCATTCAACAATTACTATCGTGAGATTTATCTTGGCATAAATCTCCTACGTTTGAGCTAGATTCCTTTAGAAATGTGTTTGTGTAGGATGGGTCGACATTTGTTTAGGCTTATGTATGATTAATATCATGTTCCCTAGGGGAAGGGAATAATCATTCGTACGTCAAACTTGCAACGTGAACAGTATTGTTTTGTTATTTATGATGGTAGGAGCGTGTTTGTGACTTACGAGCTGTGAGGGGGAGGGGGCTTTTTAGGAGTGCTTGTGTTGAAGTCCTAGAAGACTGTTATTGATATGGTATGGAAGAGACTATAGAAAAAAACTCAGGCATATTTTTTTATTGAATAGACAGAGATCATTAATGTAGCCAAAATACTAGCCATAGTTAATTTAATTAAACTAAATTCCAAAACGTGAGATATACAAAACGTTTATAGGTAGTTTAGATTTTAAAAAGCATTTTCGCAACACCAAGTATGAAATGAAATACTTTTTCTACGCGATCTTTGACCAGCTTTAACTTTCGACCTTAATCCTGTATCGAATGCTAATCCGAAGCAATAACTCATTTAAAAATCCAAAATGGAACCGTTTTACGAGCATTGAATTAAACAGAAGCGTTCTAGCCCTCATATCCATATTCTAGCTCGAACCGGGAGCCACGGCAGCTTATTTTGAATGCGGCCATCCGGTCCGGCTGATCGGCAACGAATGCCGGATTAAGTTCCAATGTTATCTGGTGCCGCAGAATCGTTTGCTCAAAGAATCTGTGGTTCGTTTCTGTCAGCGTTTATTCATTTCGCGATAACGTCACCTTACTAAGCATTATCTATGGCTTAGGGAATGTTAAGTCGGGTGATTCTTGTGTCTCTTTGTGATTTTCTACAATGGAGTTGTGTGGAAGATTAATTTGGCTAATTTGGGGGAGATTTTCGGATAGATGGGTTCGTGTTCGTTTGTTTTTTACTTTTTTTTTCTTTGGTTTGTGGTGGGATTTTTGTAGGCGTGAATTAAATTGGAAGGGAAAGATTTTTCCGTTTTGGGAAGTCGCTAACAATATTGTGTACCTATTTTATTGAGTAAGCTTTTTAATAAAAGTATGTAGGTACTTTCCTTTTAGTCATTCAAGTGTACTGATGTGTTAGCTACTGTATAAAAGGAAAAGTATACAAGACCCCAACCATATAAAGAGTTAATCTAGTCTTGGCAACCACCCAAAATACAACACTGAGGTCCAAAAAGGACATCCGTACCCTAAGGCCACGAAAATATCAATTATTTCGTAAAGCAGCTAAGAATATATGTTCTTATTTTCATTTCGTAAAAGAAACCTTTTTCATATTGCCAATAAATCAGCTAGGTAGAGTAAAGCTACCTTCGTAAACGGCCCGTTACATTATATTATGGAAATTTGCCGCATTTTTCTATCTTATATGTTTGTGTGTCTGTCATAGTCATAGAGGCCTTTTGATGGGGGTAAGGATGTAGTGTTTATATTGCCGCGGACATTCGTCTGGTTTTTGTAGGGAACCTGAATGAAAAGATTGACTGAGTGATGATATATGTCTTATAGGAGATGAAAGAATGTGATGGACGCTGAAGAAATATGTAAGGGTTATTGTATGCGGTGTTTGTATCTATGATAATAAATGGTAAACTTCTAAATCCTTGACCAAATTTCTTTCTTTTATGTAGGTAATATTCCTTTTGAATGATTCTGATTTTTAGACTCCTATATCGGACTACAAGTAATGAATATCACCTTCATGATAAGTTAGGTCTAATAAGAGGACTCGGTGCCTCCTTTAGATGCAGATGGCGATCACTGGGAAGGTTTTAGTGACGTTAAAATTTAGTTTTCTCCCCAAAAGCTAGGCTCTTTTGAAAGATTTCCCCGTCCACAATAAAATAAAGGTTAGGTCGAGAAATCTGTCCACAAATATAATTTAAAGTTCTCTAAGTTTACCTAGAGAACTAAATTAAATACTCCCATATAAAATACCTGACTTCCAATATGTAGTAATTAAAATACTCCCTAACAAAAAGGTATCACATTTTAAAGAAGATCCAAAGCAAAAAGATTGTAACTTTTCGTAAACGGTTTTTTTATAGGATTATGGGCACTCAATAAAAGTGAACGAGATTCAATTAACACACAACTTTTATACAAGTTTTAATTTACTTTCGCGAAATTACCTTTCGATAAATTTTCTTTAAGTAACTCATATTCTGTCATTATTTTTTAATCGATTTTAATATATCTTACGAATTGAGCCTGATATGGGTAAAGATCTTTTTTAATTTTATTAAAATTGAAATAAAATTGTCTTTTGATTAAAAGCATTATGATTTTTAACTAATTTTTTAATATAAATTAACTTTATTTCAAATATTATTCCCAAGATAAGGTGCCATTTGTGCAGTTTACTAAATTAATTAGGTACATAAGCCTAAACTACATTTTTTTCATAACCCGATAAGAACATAGAACGGAGATTTGTCACTTTAGAAGATCCCAATCACAATATACTTTTTTTACGAAGACATTATAAAAAGAAAATGTGCGTCAAAAACACGTACCTATCCACCAATCCTACACACACGTTTTCGAAATTCACAACCGAAATAAAAAGAGAAAAACCTTGCTCTTTTCCTACCCACTTTTACGTAAATACAAACTCACGTTGGGCAGGCCCAGTTGTCAATTTTTTATGCAAATCCACTACCTATGGATGTTCAATTTCTTATTTTGGATTGCGATCCTTTGGTCCTATAATCCACGAAGGGTTGCTTTAATTTCCATTTCGGAGATCCAAATGGTCCTCAGGAGGACTTTAGACTCCGGTGATGGTCATGTGACGGCGAAACTCGTTGACATTTTCTTGAAAAAGGTTCTTATTTAGATGCGTCTATCAATGTTTTTAAAGACGATGTGTGCGAATTTGGCTATTTATTTAGGGATCCATTTGGCTTTTAATATAACGCATTTTTTTTAATATCACGTTGTTATATAAGAGCTATTATTTATCTACACGACTGTATTGCTCCTGTAACATTTTGGAAAAGATTTTTCGTTCGTTTCCACATTTTATTTAACCAAGCGATTTTCGGTTGAAAAATATGGTTCGTCGTTCGATATAGCGTATATTTCGACCAAAAACCCGAAACGCGAGACCGATATTCATAATAATAGTATTATATTTCCTTTGCAAAGCTTAGTACTAAAGTTACCTCGTATTTTGAAGTACCTTTTTCGGTATTCTGGCATTACAACGCGGTTTCTAATACAATATCTTAAGCCGCGAGGAATAATGTAAGAAAATTTATTCTCCTGTTTAATATTCGCTGGGTTCATTGGGATATCGGAAGTATTTTTTGCCATATTATGCATAAATACATATAGAATAGCCGTGTGATAAGAACAAAGTTATATGAAGGGGCTTGCTAATTTTTTCAAAGCAGAAATGTCGATTTCAATTTTGATTATTCAAATACGATCTGATTGGTGATCCGCAGAATATGACGATGTTGTGAACTCGTCTTTATATCGGTTTTTAAAACCATCCTTCTAGATGTGGTTTTTTCAATAAGAGGGAAGAAATTTGTGGAAAGTTTGTAGAATAATTAAATACTTTTGTAGGTAAATGATTATTGAGGTATGTAATATTCGTAGCAATTGACGTTCCATTGTCTCTGCCTACCCCTATAGGAGACAGGCGTGAGGTTATGTATGTATGTATGTAAATGAATAATTTATTTAGGGAGAGGTAAGAGAAGAGATCCACACTGCAATACTAACGAAACTATATTTAGTTTTTCTTTAAATTAGAACTAGAAAAACATAGTAAATATCCCGTTTCCAGTTCTAATTCTAGTTTCTATAAATTATTTAATGATTTTAGTTATGTATACTACTTAATAGATTTAATTTTGTTTTCCTACTAAACAATTTTCAATACATGTTTTTCTATTACAATATAATTTATACGTACTTAAATACTAACAAAATATTGTCCCAACAGACCCAGCCCGTTATTTGGTACGAGAACGAGCCTCCGGGCCAGGTTGTGATCCTGACTGCGAAAGATTACGACTCAGCAGAAAATGGCCCGCCTTTCACCTTCGCCCTAAACGAATCCGCGTCATTTGATATTCGCTCCAAATTCCATATACAAGGTAAGTCTGGAAAAATATTAAATCGACCTAAATCAAGTTCCGTTTAAGCGTGCTTTTCCACCAGTGTGCTATGCTACGCTGCTGTGTTTCGTTTGACTTCCACCAATCTTATTCATTGGTGCTCATGGCTTAGCACTGAGAAATGCGTGGCTATGGATGTGTGCTATGGATACGTGCTATGGATGTGTGCTATGGATACGTGCTATGGATGTGTGCTATAGATGCGTGCTGTAGACGGTTTCCCTAATATTGGTACATTGCGTACTCGAGCTGCTATTTTGCGGCGGCACATTTTCATAGCACATTTTACTCGCACCGCTGTATATAGCACATCTCTGGTGGAAAAGCACCTTAAAGAAACCCTGTCTCTGTCACTCCTTTGTGTGTATTTGTCTCTTTCACTTAGGAGTGGCTGTCAAAAGTACTGATTTGTCCACACCTCAAATATCTGATTACAACAGCTTTAATATTATAGCAGTAAAGACTGTTTTCGTTTACAATAGATATTTGTTCTAGTTTTATTGTCGAACTAAATTAGTATTTTGTATCTATTAATGGCTTGATTGCCATTCGTAGACTAAAACTATTGTAGCATTGAAAGTTTATTACGAGCATCGATTGTGCCTTAAATAGACAAGGTTATTAGGACATTGGCTTCCACCAACAGAGTTCTTATATTTTTTATCTTATACTAGATCTGTCTAAATTTGATCCTTACAAAAAGATACTCAAGTTAAGAGTTTACCGTAGTTGAAAAATGAACGAGCAAAATCATTCTCCGAAATCCGAAAAATATGTTTCGAGCCAGACCTTCCCACAATGGAGCAATTGACACAAATTCCACTAAACTCGTAGCTACGTAGTGACGGGAAACTTCCCCGATTCGTCTTTGGAGCAATTCCATTTCAATTCAGCGGCACCCATTCGCGAGCGCTAGAAATTTTCCGAGAGTCGCCCAAAATCGAGTTTCGATCAATTAGTGTAGTTAACATGCAATAAATGGCGTGCCAAGCCTAAGTCTAACTTTGTTTGCGAAGTGCCAATTCAATTTTGGTCCTCTCCATTTGGGTTGGCGTGTTTATAATTTTGTATATTCTCTCTATTCACTGAAAGATTCGCTTTTTAGTTCGTTCAACTGTCGAACTTTTTGCAGTTAGTTGATTGTTTTTGTTTTATAGTGACTCGCGAAGAACGGAGTTGTTTTCCGAACATAAAATAGACTTTATAACAACATAGTCACTTAGTTTTGTATCGTCAGCCAAGTTAGATTAACCGGTCTCTGTCATAAATTATTTATTGAGACATAATGACAGGAAAATTATGTATTGTTAGTAATTTCGATAAAACCTAGCTCTTTGTTTGATTGTCTGTCTAGCTAAACACACATTTATTTTGAGTGACGATTCTATAGGCGGCGTGTCCTCATTAGTGCTTTTCAAATAGGTAATAAATAGTACTCGCATACTTTTTCATGTCATTGGAGTAAATAGTTTAGCTTTTTTTGTAAATTACAAGTATGTATTAGACTTCCATTAAGCAAACGAGTATAAATAAATTGTGATCGTTACTTTTCTAACTGAAGTAGGCCGTAGGTTCCACGTACGAACGTTCAATGTCATTTGACAACTAATCTTGACGTTAAAATGAAACAACTTACAGAAGTTTCTTACACTCAATTATAAGTTTGTAGAAAATAAAGTTTAATTGGTTCTTAAAGATATTATTTCAGCTCGAACAGACATGCTCCTTTTAGCATTAATAATGAATCGATTTTTGGCCTTTTTCGTCGTGAGGACAACTTCGCGTCGTCAGGAAATCAAGGTGCTTTTCCATCAGAGATGCGCTATGCTACGTTGCTGTGGATGCGTTTGACTTCCATCAAGCATATTTATTTGTACTCATAGTTTAGCACTTATAACGTAAACACTCTAATATTTAAAACAATAAGGATATAATTATATATTTTATATTTTTAGGTGTTAAGATATAACCACTTATGGATAGACTGACTAGAAGGCAATTTCATGAGCCTCTAGTGTACTTAATAATAGGATAGAACTCCAATACCCAAAAGTCTATAAAAAGTTAATAGTCTGGCTATAACAAATTGGCAAATGTAGCGAGAAGACTTGAGTTTAACCGTCGTACTCAGAGAGAGACATTTAATGATTACTTAAACTATCATTTAGTAATGTATTTATTCCGGAAATGAGTGCTAAGGACTGAGTTAAGTAATCATTAGCCCATGGTATGTCGGAATGCAGATCGACGCGAGACACAATGCGTTTTCTATTATGTCTCATATACCGACAGACAAGAGGTTAAATGACTAAGTACGGCAGTGAGTTGATATTGTTAAACCAGGTCAAGCTACTGTTGAGCTGATCAATGGTGGGTGTAAATCATCAAATAGCTGTCAAGTTTATAGACTACATATCATCGGCAATTGATTTACTGTAGTAGGGGTATGTCAAAAAAGAAATATGGCTGATGACTCCATTAGGGCGGTTGAAGATTAATGTAGCGAGTGATTTGGATTTTAAGTAGATACTTATACTTAACATTGTATGGTTTCTGGTTTTGTCGTATCATTTGTCTAGTTTTGCAGGAAATAATATGTATTATGGTAGTTCGAGTTGGATTCAAAGATACGCTTTTATAGATTCTCTTACAATCCAATTTTAATTTGACAATCTTATTTCAAACTCTCATGTTACTCATCTTTTCAATTTAGACATTACAATGTATGGCAATAGAATCGTCCTAGTTTAAAACCATTCGAAATTATAACTGTATTTCGTTCCACAGGCAACATCCTATCAACACTCGTCTCTTTCGACCGTGAACAGCGCAAAGAATACAAGATCCCAGTGGCCATCACTGACTCCGGTACTCCTCGACTGACGGGCGTCTCCATCCTTCATGTGGTGATCGGAGACAAGAACGATAACCCCATGGCACCAGGACACAGCGACATCTTTGTTTACAATTACAAGGTATGTGACATTTCAAAGCTAAAACCTTTTTGGTTAAACCAACTTTTTTATTTTTCGTTTCTTTTTTATAGCTTTGTAATTCGAACGTGGCTTGTTTTTTTTTTTATTTGACCACAATTTTGTTTCGTTATTTCAAATCTAGAATGTTTGGGTAATAGAGAACTTTTTATTTTCATCGTCGATATTTTTAGTTTCCCAACCTTAGCCTCTGGCAATGTAAATATCATATTTCTATTAGAAATAGTAAATATACCGGAAAAATGTTAAAGGCTTTTGATATTTACCTACATATTTAAAGGCCAATTACATTCCGAATAAAGTGGACCTACAAAGGCCAAAAAAGATTTCTGATCCCTTCAGGGACCATCACATATTTCCTTTGAGCCTCCGAGTAGACCTTTTAATATCGTTCACCTAGTTTCCTGGTTACGTTTAATTTAGCGTAAAGTTTTTATTAAAATGTACATATTTTTTTATTAAATTTGACCATCCAGTACAGTTAGAAAGCTGATATTCTCGATGATATAAAAAATATTGGGTTTATTTTTACATCGAGATTGTCACCCTGCATAGAATTGCTAAAAATAGAAATTTGAAATTAGAAAGCTTGTATTGTTGACGCCATTCCTCTTTTTTTTATTTCCATTTTTAGAATTCCGAAAATGGAACGTTCGAATTTATGGTTCTTTTTATTCTGTGTAGTATTTTTTTTACGTTTAGTTAGTCCTCACTTTGTTAGATATTTCTAGTGCATGTAACTATCTATCTCGATGAATTTAATTAACAAAAATTGTTTTCTCTAATGCTATCAGCCGGAAACGTACTTCAATGAGATTTTGTACAGTTGGCGGTATTATGTGAGTATTATATTGGCATTATAGTTTTTATTTTTGTGTTTCTTTTGCTTCACGTTTTGTTTTTCCTTCTACACTTACTGTCAAATTGTATTGGATGGTATTTGTTTTATGTTATCGTTATTTTCTTCTTTGGTTCTGTTTTATTTCTCTTTTTTTGATGTTTAGTAGGTTATTAATATTGCATTGAAAAATGTGATGGTTGCGTCACTAATGCTTGTCTTTTGGTCAGATAACTAGAAATTACCAACAAAAATTACTTAGGTATTCAAAATCAAATCTAAATTGAATACGAATAGATTATCAGGCGACATTCATATCGATTCAACTATCGAGAACATATTTTGTCAATTATGATTTATAATTAATTAACTATGTGCCAAACCGACTGTTCCGCGATGATTATTGGCAAATCCAATTAACGGGCCAGCCGTTAAGTGACGCATAATAACAATATGATTTCAATTGGCTGTCGGATAATTCGGTTAATTGATATAAAGCATCGATTTTAGCACCGATTTTGATATAACTTGTATAGAATCTGTGGTTAAGTACGTGTGAAATCGAGAAATCGGGATTTAGAAAATGGTGTCCTAATTGACGGGTTGAATTAGTGTAGATGGCGCTTTTGTGTCAAATATGGCGGGGTTTTAATTAAAATGTTCGTTTTTAGCAGTTAGATTAGGGATTTTTAGTCTGTATACTTCAGTATCTTCATTGTTGAGTACTAGGTTTCAAATTTAACCTCTGGTTGGTATTAGAAACCATTTATTGCTAACTAGCGTCTTCACACGACAATGGGATAAAAGTATCCTATCACCCAAGTCAGCTCATACCCTGTCTGTATACCAAATTTCATCAAAATCCGTTCAGTACTTTCAGCGTAATTGACGGACAAACATCCAAACAAACAAACTTTCACATTTATAATATTAGTATGATAGAAAATGACCTTATTACAAACAGAAAAGTAAAACAATAACTATTTAAAGTTGCCTGTAATTATAAAACTTGTCATTATAATCACTTCCTACTACATTCCTACAAAAACGCTATGTTATTGTATTGTATAGACATACTGTATATATGTATATGTTGGTACGTACAGACAAAATAATCACGTACCAACATAATTCTCTTCGCCCAATTTCTGTAGCACCTTTATTTGTTAAACGATTCCTGAATTATTTGTTTTCTTCATACAATTTGTATTCTGTGCCAGTACAATACGAAGAAAACTGCCGCGTTCCTTTAGTGTTTGTATGCCATTGTTAAGCTATCTATCGGGTTCGATACTCGAACTTAAAATAGTATTTTAAAGTTTCATGCAACGTCACATTAAGACATATATAGTAATGCTGCTATACAATGTACATCCACTTTTCACCATTTGCTTTATGAATCCCATGTAATAGGGGGCTGAGCCTATTGCCAAAGACCGAAAAAGAACAGTATTTAATACTTTGCCCGGCCAGGGAATCGAAACCGAGACCCTTCTCTGGCAGTCGCACTTGCGACTACTCGATCAGAAGGCAGTAAAGTTTGATACTATAATCCAATGTCTGTATTACAGAAAAAGACGTAGGTTTATATAAAAATGTCAGATAGAACATATAACATATTATATAGAAGAAATAAAATTAGCCTCAAACTACTTACTAAAGTCAAAGTCAAGCTCTTTTTGATGATATTGCTCATGTAATGCCCGATAATACCTAGTCTTTAAGACTTACAAACATAATCCCTTTTACGACCACTAAGTAATCCGTAAATACTAGGCTGTAAGACCCTAAAACAATCATGAACCGGTAAAAAAACGTCCGAAAATGTCGGTCACAAAAGGGGCTGAGCGATAATCCACGAACCGGCTAACAGTATTACCGATATTTTGTCTCCTTAAATACATCCCCGTTTAATAGACCTATCTCAAACGTACGTCCAACCGTTTACCGTCCAGGTACATTTTGACCCCAACTCCTGTACCTTTGTTTACATTTAATTCAGCGGTTTCCCCTCAAATGAATTATCAAGTCCACAGATTTAACATAACCTATAAACGTTAACGATTATGTACCTGCTTTATATAATAATATATAGCTGTTAAAATGTTAATTTTCCGTTTTAATGAAACTCAGTTTAGTACGGTACTATACCTATAAACTTGGATTATGTGGGCGAAGGCACATTTTTACGGCTATGCCCTGATTTTCTTTACGTGCATGCTGGATGTGGCATTGAGCTGACGTCTCAACTTTAAATAAGGGTTCAGAAGTGTGTCAAGAGATTTAAATGAGGGTTTAATACGTAAAGTGATCGGGAGACCATTAGCAGACCGTTGGCTGAGTGTCCGTTTGATCTAAGAATAGGCCACTCTGCTCGCTTTTTAAAACTTAAGAATACATCGGTCCTTTGAAATTATATATGTGCTGTTTTACGTTTTGTTCCTCTTAATTTTGAGGCGGCTTTTGTTTTAAATATGGTCTTTGTGTTGGTTTCTTTTCAATGAGGTGGATTTATAATCCACATTACAATGTTCTTCCCTCAGATAAGATACAGATTGATGTTGTAGATCTTAATGAGAGCATTTATGAAGCCAAAGTCAAGTCAAAATAATTATACTTGGATGCGAATATCCTGAAATTCACTACACTAAAAATGTAGCCGACGAAGATAGCTTTAAATGTTTAGGCAATTTACAAAATTAACACAAACTATGTAGGTAAACAAAATTATGCAAACCAGTTTCTAGAGCGTACACTCAAAAAGTTAAACCTCATACGTAGGTATTAACTTTTAGAGACAGTGCTACTATATTTAAATTGACAAAAAGAGAAGAAAAAATAAAAAGGAATCTCCATGCACACTGTACGTTGTACGCAATCTGTGTGAATCAAGCGAGATTCATTTAAAACTCGGAGCTTAATGAAGGCGACTTGCCACAAACACGCTTGTGCCTCGTTCAGTACGTGTGCCACTGGAATCCAGTTACTTGAATGTTGATTAAAAATATTTTGGCTGCGCTAAAGTTTCGGAGCACCTAGTTTAACTTGTAAGTTAGTTTAGTAAATTAAAAATGTGTCGAATTAAAGTTGTTACTTGTTATTCGTTGCTTTGTAAATGTTTCGGTATGAGGTTTTGGAGTTTTCCTAATCCTTAAAATGAAACAGCTTCGGATTCGAGGAGTAGAGAAAATAAATTGCTATTTTTAAAGACTAAAATTAGCTGTTTAACTTTATATTCAATTATTCCTCATTATAAGTTCAAACAGGAGTACTTTTTATTCTTTTTCTAATCATAAAATTAGCTTATAATAAAAAGTAGGAATAAAAAAAATCTTCTTCATCTCTCGTCCAGCCTTCCATTCTAGTGAGTAACTGACCACTGGAGTACAAAGGGGGCTTAGTCTCGTGTTCGTTTTAACGATCGGCTTACGTCAGTCCCTTATAAACCAGGGATTGACCAAACCCCCACAAACTTTTAGAATGGCCCCCCTACGCTATGATTGATTTGTTACGAATTAACTTTATAAAATTAATCGCCTACTTATGTATATTGAAAATGCGAATATTTGTGATAATATGTAAGTATAGGCATGTTACTCTTTCACGCCAAACCCACTGAACTGTACCATTAGTACAAGTTTGTTTTACGTTTAATAAAAACGGAATAAGATTGCGCGTTCGGCACTCTGATTGGCCGTTGCGAATGGACCAACCAATAACGCCGTCGCTCATTTCGATCTCGATAAACGTAAAACAAACTCGTACTAAGCCCTTTGAAGGGGATGGAATTTATCACAGCGATAGATTATTATAATATGTTGTATTGTATGATAAAGCAGCCTATATGTAGCACCCTTTATCCCAGTAATTCAGCTGAAGCCGCTAGTAGAAGCTACTATTACATAATGTAACATTATAGCTAAGCCTACAAAGCGTAGGCTGATATAAGTCTATAATACACCCACTTCTAATTCGATGCTATTACGTATTCCTATTGTCATAGATGACTAGACTGTTGACAAACAGAAAGCACTTCGAGCTCAGTGTAAATACTGAGAATTTTTAATTTGGGTAACCTAATATCAGATAAGCTAAAACCTAATACTTAAATAGCTTTTATAATAGGTAGGTATACGTATCATTCTTCTTTGCCCAGTAACCTATGGTCATTTTTATCCGACTACGTAGATAATCTAGTACCTATGCCTTTTTTTTCTAAGGGGGAAAGTCATCCAATGACTTCTCCCGCCTTGGAATCTGGTATGCTAAGGGAACAACCACTGAAAAATAATCCGAATCCATTATCTTAAAATATTATAAATGTAAAAGTTTGTTTTTGCGTTGGTGGTTACTCAATCACGTCAAAACAGCTGAAGGGATCGGGATGAAATTTGGAACAGAGGTAGATTATGGTCTAAAATAACATATCGGCTAACTTTTTATCCCACGAGAATGTGGGCGAAGGCGCGGGTAGATTGTAGTTACATGATTTAATATAATTCAATATATATTTACTAGCGTAGATGTGTACATCGTTGCTTTGATGTGGCATAAGGCTCTTCCTTTATTAAATGAGACTCACTTTACTAACAAAAACTTGATAAACAAGACATTTCATATTTGCACCTTCGATAAAACGCATATAGTAGTTTGCAACCAAAAACCAAGGGCCAAAATTAGGCTGTTTCCAATTAGAAGTTACTCAGTTCAACACCAAATTGCAATTTAAAGTTCCGGTTAAATGAAGTCGACAGTTTGGAGTCGCTTTAACTATTTTGGTTAAATATTTAACTTCACATGTAACGCAGAAAGGTTTTCGCTTGGGTTGTGCACTGGTTATTAAGTAAAATTAATTGTTGTTCATTATTCACGTGGAGATTATCGTTGAAAGGTAATTACAGTGACAGCTACACTGAAACTTAATAAGAATATAATTTTCTTTCGTGTAAATTTGTTGAAATTTAACCTCAATGACCAATTTGTGTATGAAACTGGATATTTTCGCGTTATTTGCATTAATGTAGTCACTGTCAAGTTAATGAATTCAACTTCTTCTTTTAAGTGCGGGAGAGCAAGCAACTTTTCGTTGTGTAAGTGAGGTTACAGGAGACAATTATCCCCTTCCCAATCCCTGATTCCCCAATAACCCTTAAATTCTTAGCCCCCAAGAGGCCGGCAACGCACTTGTAACGCTTCTGGTGTTTCGAGTGCCCATGGGCGGCGGCGATTGCTTACCATCAGGTGATCCGTCTGCTCGTTTACCGGCTTATGTCATAAAAAAGCTTTTATCTGAAAATAAAGTTTTTAACACTATCCAGGGGTGTCGCTGACAGCGTTTAACTAATTCATCAAAAACGGTTCAGCTATTTAGGCGTAACATGACAAATGAATAATGGAATCTCGATCTACACACATTTCATAGGGATGCTAATGTTACCTAAGAAAACTTTCTCGATCTCAAACTTGATTAATTTTTCAAAACTCTCGACTACACTTAATTAAAAATTGAACTGTTTATTACACAAAAAAATGATTAAGTTATCTGCAAGTAAAGTAAAGGGCTCACATTTTGCGGGTCCTGGATAATTAACAAATGAATTGGAAAATTACCGATCCGCACTCGAACCGAATAAAATTGCTTTTAATTAGTTATCGTCGAACATTATTATTAAAAGTAAGCGCTTTGGGAACGTTTTATAAAGGGCATTTATAAATGAATGCTTCGTTGTTGAGAATATTAACGAAACAGTATAGAAATAATTAACTTTTTGAAATTTAATAGGTATTTTAGAGTGTTGTTTTACGGGGCATGAAAGGACAAAGCGCCAAGATGAGGCTTTTGATCTTTGAATCAAAGTTACGTAGTGAACATAACCTCAAAATGTTTGTTGTGTTAAATTGTAACACACACTTTTTCTTCACTTATGTTAATCATACTAGTTTTCAGATTATTTGCTATTACTGAGACTTAACAATAAATGAATAAAAATAATATTTATTTATTACTGCCTCATTCGTCGAGTAGTCTCAAGTGCGACTGCCAAGGGGTCTCGGGTTAGATTCCCGGATTGGGCAAAAAATTACTAGGCACTACTAGACACTACTACACTAATGGTGAAAAGTGGGTGCATATTGTACAGTGGCATTACGTGCTGTAATATGCACCTCTGCCTACCCCTTCGGGGATAAAAGGCGTGACGTTGGAGTAAAGATAATATTTTGTCCAACATGACTAGAGACTATTCGTCTATGCGTTCAAAATTTCTAGAATTGTTTGGTTAGCAAGTTGACTTGGTTCTAGTACCGTAGTCACTCAGACGAAAGTAAAACAGTTTGTTTAAGATCTGTAATAGTTTTTATTCATTATTTTTCTGTTATTTCTCTTTTATATGTCTGCTCTCGTCTCGTCTTATTTTACTTTTTTAATTTCTTTGGTCGTTTCGTTCTTTAAAGTTTATTGTTTTCAGTTGCGTGCGTACTTTCTGTGTCAATAGAATTGCTGTGTTTTATTTCATTTTAAATTGGGTGCACGGGAGAGCACCGCCAAGTTCGCTGTTTAATTTTGCGCTGATATAAAATTTAACTTTTATTATTTGTATTTATTAGTGTTGACTAATAATTTTTTTTTTTTATTTAACAGGGTGAAGCTCCTGATACAGAAATTGGACGAGTATACGTCGATGACCCTGATGATTGGGACTTGGCTGACAAGAGGTTTATGTGGCTACCGTCCTACGAACAGAGGAGTCCATATTTCGACATCCATAGCAACACTGGCATGATCACGATGAAGGAGGGAACGCCTAACGGCACTTATTTGTTGAGGTTTAATGTGAGTATTTTGCATTTTCATTGATTAAGTGTGTTATGTTAGCAGAGGCACAATCAGACCTAGAGAGCGCCCCAGGGAAGCACCTCAAAGGCACACCTAATGTTTTTGGCGTCACTGCCGTCGCCACTCTGTGAGCAGTTGGGCATGCCCATCTTGCGGCGCCCCTCTGAAACCTGGTGCCCTGGGTACTTACTTAGTATAGGGATAATACAGGTCCGGGTACAGGTAGACTTGCTTTACCTTTACCTAGTGTTTGGTTCGCGACCTATGTGGTAGATGCTATGAATGCACCCAGTGCAGCCGCGTTATATTGCTACCTCAGCAATGGTGGTCGAATGCAAAATATTGCATCAAACATCTAGCTATCTGCTTTGTTGCCGTGCAAGTTTGAATATTTAGTTAACAGATATGGGTTTAAAATCTGAGCAATATATTGATTCAATTGGTTTGACAATAAAATTCTTATTAAACCACGTTTCATTCTTAGTAGCAATTGGAAGATTGGCAATATGATTCGCCTATTATTCCGGGCTTATAAGGTATCCAATTAGCGGAACAAAAATAGGTTTTTATTGGTCCATATCTACCTACTTCTTTGCGGAATAAGAAGGTTGATCTTACGTAATACTGATTGGCCTATTAAAATTCTACGCATTATGTCGGCAAAGAAATTATGAGACGAAAATATTTAAGAGAAACTTGACAACTTTTCTTGTCATTTAATTTCGTCTAAATTTAGCGTAAAAGCAATTAGTGTTTCCTGAAGTATTTCATTTAGTGTGTACCTAAATTAATTAATGGTTTATAAGTAAGGTATATTTTTACGGAAATTATTTTTTATAGATTGAGTTGAGGGTCTAAGACGTTATTAAAGTTGTAGTAGAAAATACTTATACTTGATGCGGAAAATTTTTAAGGCTTAATTATGAACTAAAATTAATATGGTTAAACTAATTATATTTCTTAAGAAAGGTATTTCTACAATTTTAAAAGTGTGTTACATTAAAATGAATCTGTACTTAAAAAAATCAAAAACACTAACTTTGCTTGCAATCCTAAAATTGTATTTAGACCCGAATCTCGATCTATCATCAATAGCCGTTTAGTGATTGTGAAGTAAAGGTGAACCCGAATCAACCGGGATTACGCAAAAATAATGATGACAATATTATAAATATACTTTGATTCCAGGTAACTGAAGAAAACGAACCACTGGTACCGTTCCACTGGGTAGAAGCCACTGTGAATGTAACCATCAAAGAGATACCTGAGGAGGCGGTGGACAAGTCAGGGTCCATTCGATTTGTGAACATCACCGCGGAAGACTTCATTGTTCCTGAACCTGATGTGAGTATAAATATTGTATTATTTATTTTGACAATGCACTAAAAATGTACATGGATGGCTTCTAGTGCTAAAGGTATTCTTGCTACACAACCTTCAGTTGCATTTTGTATTTAAAAGCAAAAATGTGGTGCCACCGACGTCAAAAAACGATCCCTCCCCTCCTAAAAGGTAATAAAGGTAGTAACTTATAACGCCTCTGGTGTTTCGAATGTCTATGGGCGGTGCCGATAACTTACCATCAGGTCAATCAATCTGCTCTGGTGTGTATCTATATATGATGTACAATGAAAATAAAGCTTTTATCTATCTATCTGTCTATCTAACTGCAGAATTAATTTTATAGGACAACGTAAAGCTATTTTCGTAAAAAAATTGTTGTGTATATGGAACCGATGTTTGAACATTTATTCGTATGGACAATAAATTGAAAAGAAACAAAGGTATTCTAGATATGCATGCATACAATATTGTTTTATACTGTACGTTGCGTTTGACATAAAAAAACTAACTTTGTGCGTTGTATAAAACCAAAGTTACAATAACAAAAATGAAATTCATTATTTTTTAAATTACCTACTTAATTCAAACTGTCTGAAATTTAAAAAAAATAAATAAAAAAAAAGTATTATATTTGAAATTACCTAATTCAAAATGTCTGAGTTCTTAAAAAAATACATGATTAAAAACCGAATCTTTTCATCAGTACCACAATCAGAATAGACAAAGAAAGAAACCCTAGAGAGACAAGACCTTAAAACTTCATTAAAAAGGGTCTATTCAACAGAAATACTAAAAAACCATTTAAAAACTAGATAATAGGTTTTAATAAAAAGCAAAATCTTAGTTTGCCAATGAAAATGGGGTCCAAAGATATGCTTGCTCACAGTCCTGAACGGTACTTTAATTTTAATCTGCATATTTTTGCCAAGTTTAAAACGTAGTGAGTCAGGAGTTTTGCAAAATATTCAACAAAATTAAGATGTTCGCTTAAACTTGTAAACTGTAGGCTGATGTTTTTGTGCCAACTGAGATATTTTGCGCTGAGCACGATGATCTAAGAAAGGAATGTGATGTGGAAGTTATTTAATGTAATATTATTATACAATGAGACTTGATTATACGTACATATAAATGTACTGTAGTGCCGCGGAAGACTAAATCGGAGACGCGGACCTCACCTACAGGTTGTCGGGGCTCCGGCTCGTAGAGTAGCAGTAGGAACGGGGTGGTTTGTAGTCAGTAAGATTCTGGCATTCCCTCTTGCCTCAAGGCGGGAAAAGTCATTAGAAGACCTTTCTTCTTCTTCAAAAAAGTCAATTGTTGCTATTCTAGACTCCGCGGTGTTGCGATAATAATCATGGATCACATAAAAAGCAATAGTAATAATGGTCCTTATTCAAGAAAAGTTTGGGCAATCACGAATTAGACAAACACAAGGCATTTTTGGACGTCAAACAAAACAAAACATGTTAGTCTGTCGATCAATCTTCTAGTGAAGCTATTAGCTCAATCCAAACTGTAGATTCCTATGAAGAAGAACAAGCAATGTAACTGTTTGACCAATGAGGCAGTCAATAAAATCAACTTTATTACCTTTGTTATACGTACGACTAAAGAACATACTCGTACATTATCTCCCAGATCGTAATGAGCGTTCATTGCTATCTCTCCACTCATCCCTCCACACAAAGAACTGAGCTCCGTGTAAATGAGGAAGACGGAATATAAAATTGCATACTATTATACTGGCCTCCCTTAATTTGGCTCACATGCTACCTACACAGTACACACATTAAACCTACGTACACAAATCCTTATTATCACACATTTTAGTTTCATCATCATCATCATTATCACAAATTTTAGTTTCGGGAGGGGTTCAAGAATGCGACAAAAAAAATAAATATATTAAATATAATACAATGTGATAGGGGTGAGACTTCTAACCCGTTAAGGCTGAGTACTACATCTAATTATAAAGACAAAAGTCGGGGGTCGAAGGGGTCGAATCCCCTCCCCTAAAAATTATGGCTATTTTAATATTTTTTTTACTTTTTATGATATCAAAGGTTGTATGCGTCGTAGAAAAAAAAACGACAAACGGTAGCTAATAACCTTGGCTAACTAATTCATTACTTTTTTCATATGTTTGATAATGTTTTGGTGAGAAAAAAAATCATTTGTGAATTATTTTTACCGAAAAAATCACTATTTTTCAATATTTTCAATTAGGGGTTCAACCCCTCATATTATTTTTTTTGTCGATAAAATTAGATGTAGTACTCAGCCTTAACGGGTTAGAAGTCCCAAGCCTATCACATTGTATATATTAAAAACAGATTCATAGGTAGTCATAGAGACCTTTGCCAAACAGGGGATGTACTATGCTAACTAGAAAAATAACGCTCTGTAATGTCTACGACGTACGCATTTTTCGGGTGGGGTTGAACTCCCAACCCCCCCCCTGGCTACGCCTATCAAATCCAGTTTACCATGATCTCGATTTGTATGGTCTCTGTATGTCTGATCCGTTTCTTAGAAGTCCCGAGGGAGATTTTCTATTTTAAAGACAAGAATAGAATGTGTTCTTAGAATTTTGAATACCGTACTTCTTTTGGTTATATTTGGTTGGTTATAATATATTCTTTGAAGGATTTGTTACTTATTTCCAGTTTATATCTCATATTTATGTTTTCGTAAGTTAATGGAAAAATACCTTTGTTTTTGGGTTATCGAGAAGAAATACATTGACTGCTAATAGCCTCCCTCTTCAGAGCTGCGGACTGCCTAGCGGGTTACCGGGGCTCCGGCTCGGTAAGGAGTAGGAACGGGGTAGTTATTAGTCAGTAAGAGACTGACAGTCCCTCTCTCCTCGCTCAAGATGAAAGAAGTGATTAGATGATATTCCCTACCCAAAAAAATAGCCTACCTCTTAATAAAGAATTTGCCAAGCTTATCAGGCGCGTGAATCGTCATTAGAATCACCCAAAGTTTATTTAGATCTATTTTTCTATAGCTAGTAACATTTTTATTGCATATCCTGAACATGTAATGTCCAATAGCGTCTATAAATTGTCATTTTCTTTGTGTCCTATAAATAGCACAGTTCTGCCTCATCCATTTTTTCTCCATCCACGTTCTTGACCTTGTCCTAAATTATGCTTACGTAAAGTTTCAACCGGGGATTCATTGAGCCCAGTTAACGACTTGGCGGTTAACTAGCAATTGTGTCTGGACGTAGTTTTAGAACTCAAGTGACATTGTGATGTATGTAGGTACTTGGTTTCTTGGTCCGTATTGGCTGGTTTCCGTTGAAGAAATTGGAACTTAAAATGTTAGGAATGTTTTATTAGGTCTTAATTGAGATATGATAAGTTGATGTTGGATTATTGTCTGAGGCATGTTTCTGTAGGTCTTGGACTGAGTTCCATTCTGTTTGCAAGGTGTTAAATTTAGAATTGACGAAACCATTTAAACCTCTTATCATCTATTCTCATAGAAATTCTGTATTTTCTGAAGAATTTGAGCAGTTTCCTATTATTCCAGTATTGCTAGAAGTAGTAGTCTATCAGCGGGCGTGGTGTCCCCTGATACAAAGCGATTCAGTTTCCGATATACGTCACCGATCGCTCGACGGATAACGCAATCTGACGTCGAAAATATACACGCAAACTGAAATATCGTTGCCAATCTGTTGGTGCACTTTATATTTACAATTTTCGCTCCAAAAAACTACAGCTTTTTTTCCAAAAATACGCCTTCGTTACGCGTTTTTCTTTGTCCGCACAATTTGACCAGATAAAATGCTTCAACGAACATCGAAGGAGTAGATTAAAAGAATAATTCGAGCGAATTTTACTAATGTCTACCGCAGCGGTCTTCATCACAATTCAGTCCATCGACAACCCTAATAATGTTTTGTCTCTTTTGCACAGGGCACGAGTAAGAAGGACAAGTTACACCGTCGTTTAGCACAACTGTACAACACGTCTATGGACAATGTGGATGTTTTCACCGTGTTCACTAAGAATACTGTGAAAGATGTTTTCTTGGATGTCCGGTTCTCCGCACATGGATCCCCGTATTATCCGCCCGAGAAATTGGACAGCATGGTCATTGGGATACAAGAAAAGGTACGTACCGTCTTAACAAACTTTACTTTTTTAGAATTTCTTGTTACAAAGATGAGAATTCTGCACTTACACTAGGTTTGCGAAGTGCTCCGTATTACGACTATGGAGTTTGCCGTAAATGGCCATATTAGTTAGAATTTAACGTTGATACTTGCAACGCAAACTTACTCTTCCTACGATAATTGCATTAACAAAATTCAATTAGTTTGAGCTAAGTTTTATGCCTTATGAACTTGGTACAAGGTTTACCTCTATCAAAATTATGTATTGTAGATATCTTTTCAAAACTGAGATGACACAATTAAACAATTTGCTACATGATCTGCAACGCATTTGCGTTGCAAGTGTACTTAGGCTACGCTTACCATTAATCCGGTCGTGATCTTGATTACTACTAATAGTAGTACTTAGTTTAAAATAATATATCACCATTTGTGTTTTGAGTCCCATGTAATACGGGGTGAATATTGCCATATACGGATCACGACTCCAGGCTCCGGGCTACCGGTGAGAAATTTTCGAAAAACCGAAAAAGGCCCACCAATGCTTTGCCCGATCTGGGGATCGAACCCGAGACTCCTTGTTCGGCAGTCGTGTAATCAGACAGAAAATAAAATATATAACTAAATAAGTCCAAACTTCATTATAGGGTCTGTCTAGCCCTATTGCTGTCAGTTGAGTAATCAATTCGATCAGTACCGTCGTGAGCAACCTACAAATATATATAAAGAAACTTCTACTTGGCAACTTTAATGCTAAGTTACTTGTCCGGAGTTCCCAAGTCTATTAAGTTGACCTTGACCCTTCGGGGTCCAAGTTTCGACCTTTACGTCCAAATATGGGTCCTTAGATTTAATGTTGTTAGCCCAGAATTCGGTTGGAAGAATTTTCTTGTACGAGTAGGATATTTTTATTTTATTTTTTTATTTCAGTTGTGACTGATTCTTTAGACGTGAATCTTGTAAATGTATTTTCGAATGAAATGAAAAAGTTTCTTACCAATGAGGTATAATTTTGTATTTTATTCGCTTCCTTGCTTTATTTAGGATCTTGAATGCAATCTTGGGATAAATATTAAAGAACATGATGATACCTCTAGTAGTGATAGTTTTTGCTCGCTGGGTGATACTCTTGTATGTCCCCAAAAGATCAATCGTTCTTTTTCCAATAAGAATTTTAGAATAACTGTTAGTTCTTAATTTCATTTCCATTCTTCTTTTACCATATTTATCAACCCCTTACAATATAACTACTCCAAGCCAAGCTAAAATTAACTATCACCCATGAAACATAAGTCCCAATTTTGTTTTACAAAATTATATTATTATTATTATTAACATACTGCCGTGAAATCCGCAGCGGGTTAGATTCCTGCACGAAACAACACTTTGTGTGCTTCTGAAATTGTTGTTTTGAGTCTGGGTGTCATGTGTACATGAACTTGTATGTTTCTAAACGCACCCACGACACAGGCAAAAATCCCAATATAAGGAAACTTTTTTTTTAAAATAATTCACACCCTTTTTTCACCAACAGCTTGAAGAAGAGCTCCAATCGAAGATCTACATGGTGAAGATAGACGAGTGCTTGATAGAGAAGGAGCAATGTGAGGACTCCTGTCGCAATGTGCTGATGAAGAACAATGTCCCTCTGTCTGTATACACCAACACCACCAGTTTTGTGGGTGTGTCTGCCAGGGTGGAGTCTGAATGCACCTGTGATGTTGTGGAACCTCTCGTGTGTTTGAATGGAGGTAGGCATTTTGTTTTTTGATTTATGTTGAGATGTTCTTTTTGTGTAATGTTTGCTGTTATTGTGATAAAATTAAATTGTTAGTTGGTTAGTGTAATAATTCGGTAGTTTCCGGGCTAGTCAAATTGAATACTTTTATTGAAATGTCAAAAACTACTTTCATGATTTTTGCGTCAAGTAGCTTTAGTAACTTTTTTCTCAAAAATGAACTAGAACAATTAAGAAAATAAGTAAATCGTTAAATTTGTGAATGAAAGGACTATTATATTATATATTATATATATTATATATTATATATTGACCTAGGAAACAACTCAATTTTAAAATGTTTTAAACACACCCTTAACATTGAATACATTTCTGTTCTTTTTCTCTGCAGTGAGCTGAAAACTTTTTTTAAACTGAAGCGTTACTTAACAAAATACCAAAATAACTGCTTTGGACTTAAAATCACTTAAAACAATACCTTATTTCTAGCATTTTAACTTAAACCTATTATTCTTCTCTCTAGGTACTCCATTTGCGGACAAGTGCGAGTGTCCCGAAGGTCTATCAGGGCCTCACTGTGAGCAAACCTCAATCGGTTTCCATGGCGACGGCTGGGCCATGTACTCGTCTCCGCCAGCCTGCCAGGAAGGTCACGTGACCTTGACCGTGACCTCACACTCCAGCAACAGTCTTGTCTTCTACTTGGGACCTTTGAAGCATAATCCGCTGTTGGAAGTCCAAGGTAAGTGTGGTTTTGTAGTTTTTGGTTCTTAATTGAATCAGGATACTTTCTTTTATCTTTGTCGGTTAAGTTTGTAGTTGTTATATAAAATATGTTATTTATAATACAATATGTTCCTTTATAAATGTCAGCGGGTAACGGGTTAATACAATATGTTACTTTATAAACGTCAGCGGGTAACGGTTATAAGAAACTGGCAACATAGCCGAGTCTCCAAAATCCCATTTATATTTGTACCAACACATCTAAATAGGTTCAGCATTTTAGGAGAAATAGTGTAAAAAACAACATAGAAACTCATTACCGAACCCTTACTAAGAACTTGTATGTCTTACTAACTTTACTTGCAAAAAAACATGAAACTTTTCAAGATGATGATAAATATTCAAAATTTGAAGAAAAATCGATCGAATAGATAAAGCTCAAGGCATTACTCACTAAACAAACTTACTTTCACAATTATAACATGTAGTTAAAATCAAATTCACCACCATTACCACACACACAATATCATTCAGTAATCACACACACACACACACACACACGCACACACACACACAATTGTTTGTGCGTAATGTTTTAGTTACAAATATTTGTCCGCCACTCAAGTATTTGTCGTCACACCGAAGCCAAGTCAACTGGCATTGAATGCCATCCCATGTTATGTATCTAAGTCTTTGTATATAGTAGAGAGACGTATCTATATCGAATATTCCAGAATTGTGATACTTATGTTCAAATACTCAAACGCAACTCAATTTTAAGCTCTCTGCTCGCTCTTAAAACTAGTTCTGTCACTATCAATGCTTTATAAAAGACCGAGATAGCACGAAGTTTAAGTACAACCTAAAATTGACTAGCATTTCAGTATTCGCGGGTTAGGTACTTAAGTTTTCGTTACTATTTGGTAAATTGTGAAGGATTTATTTGGGCATATAAATATTATCATTTTTAAGACGGATTCGCTATTATTGTTCTTAATTTTTTAATCAAATGAAATGATTGCAATTATGAATGACAACAAGGGATCTCCTTTTCTGATAAAATAGATTAAATAGTTGTGTACTAATTACTACTATTGTGGCAGTTTTTTTTTTTAATTTTCGGAAATTTGTAACATGAACGCGAACTGTTATGTGGACGCAAATAGGGGAACTTACCTTCAACACTGAATAGCTTTTCACATGTAAGACTTAGGTACTTCACCCTGTCGGACACAATAATATAAGTTTAGGAGAAAATACACGTGCAGGCATGTGCCCTTTTGCGGTATACTATTTCCTACAATACTATTGCAAAGTCAGATGTCCACCAGGATCGACTTGACTTAAAATATCAATCAACATAATCTCACAAAACCATTTATAAAAACGTAAGCAGATTGCATATTATATCGAATCGAGAAAAGAAGATAATAAGCGGGTCACAATCACAAATGAACATAATAAAAATGAAATATCTACCAAAAGTCGGAATCCAATTACGTGACGGGTACCTTACCAACAAACATGGCGCTGTTTCCTACAATTTCAAGATGGCCGCCAAACGTCAACTTTGGAACGATACAAATTACAATAATACCTGAGATTGATTTACAATGATATTTTCTCTTCGTTCGTTATCTTTCTTCTTTTTTTTTCGCTGATTTACATCTTTTTGTAATGTTTCTTTTTTTTGGTAGCTGTATATATTTTGTATGTTATATTTTGTCTCGTCGATCGTGTTTGTACGTTGAGTATGAGGGTGATTGGTAATAGGTACGATAATATTATCTTAATGAGACTAATAGCTAATAATTATGTTGTCTAAGTGAAAGAAAGTTGGACGTCTCTATCTTTTGATTAGATACTGTTCAGTAAAATAAAAGGTCTGGTGATGATTCTAATTTGTCTCCAAACGAGGTTAGATGTGACTAGGTTGCATATGATTTAGTATTTCATTAAGGACAGTCTCTAAATATAAAAAAATCTTTTAGCTTTTGCATGTAAAGTTTTGCACGAATTAATTACACTGGCCAACAAAAGAATAATATTTTTTTTTGCCGTTGCTCAAATGTGGTATTTTTCATACCTTGGTATGCAACTAATATAAATATGTTCGTAAAAAAAAATTTAAACACCCATTTTTTTCATAAAATACATTTGTTAAGAAGTAACCAAAAATTACTGACGTTCGTAAATATTTTTTAAAAAGAATTTATTCTGAGAATGTTTTTGTTCTTTTTGCTTGCCTCTTGTAATTATAAGACAGATGATCTCGTTTTAGTGTCCAACAAAAATCTGCAAGCATTTTCCGTGACCACTTTCCTTGGTATCTTCTTTCCATCGCCATGATGTCTTGATGGAATCTTTCCCCGTGCTCATCGTTTACTGCACCCAATTTTTCGGGGAAAAAATCTAGATGGGGATGAAGGAAATGTATCTTCAAAGACATATTACATCCTAAATCTTGTAGAAGCTTAGAAACTAACTCCTTATAGTTCGCAGACTTTGTGTTTCCCAAAAAATTCTTTGACACTTTTTCCTTTGGTGGAGGTGCGGCAATGGACAGTTTTCTGCTGATTCCACATCAGGGTATACAATTTTATCTCTCGTTTTATAGGAATATCCTTTAAGTTTCGTTAAACAGAAATAACAATCAGTAATATGATCTTTTTGTTCTCTCCAAAGTGTAGGTTTAGAAAAAGGCACCCACCTTCTTAAATAACGAACACATCTTAAACAAAATAACTCAGAGCCCAACTTTTTTTAATAGTTTCAGGAATGTATGTTGAAACCAAAATACAAATTGTAGTAAATGTTATTAAGTAATGGTGTAGGTCGTTCTCGATTAGAACTTGAAGTAAACTCTCCACAAATAAAACAAAAGAGGTCCGGTGAATTTAAGCACTTTCGATTCATATTGTACTTCTACATTTTCTTTTAAACTGAAACTTATCAAAAAAATAACAGAAAAAAACTAGTCACAATTTAAATAAACAGTTGAAAAAACACTGGAAATCGAACGTCGTCTACTGTTGAATAGCAATATAACGCGATAATAAACTAAGAATAACATACACTAAATGTGCACAAATGTGAGGGTATATCGTGTCCTTACAAATATCAGTTTTGTTTTTGTTAGAATGGCCAACCACAATACTTATTTTCGATAGACCGTCAAAATTTTTAAAATTCAAAGTACATCGTTTATTTTGATATTTCGATGTAATAGACTGTTTTTATTATTATTTTTTAAATACTTATATATGAGAGATACCGAAAATACATAAATTAATTAACGGCAAAAAATCATGTTGACCAGTGTTATTTATTAATCAATCAATAAGTAATTTCAATGGAATACTTAATAATAATTGATACCTAGAAAAGCCATTACTGGTTTCATAAATAATAAAAACTGCACATCGAAATAAAAACAATTAACGTGAAAATTAATAAAACAACAATGTAATTTCACGCAAATAAACTTAATATAAAATGAAATAAACAGTAGAAAATGGAATCGGAACCAAATGAAATTCGAATGTACTTAAAAAGCGATTTTCAATATATTTCAACCGGTAAAAGCAAATATTTCGAAACGAGTGCCAAATTGCCAATCTAGCGAAGTGTTGTGTCCACATCGAGCCGTGTTAAAGGACCCACTTAATTTGTGTCAACTGACGTGCCAAAGAACAGCTCAATGGTGAAGAAAAATCGTTAAAACTCTAAAATATACTCCTAGATACTTTTTTCGAGGGGGGAAATCATTCAATGACTTCTCCCGCGTTTGGTGAGGTGAGAGGGAGTTTCAGACTCTTATTGACTAAAAACCACCCCGTTCCTATTCCTGCTCTTCGAGCCGGAGCCCCGGTAACCCGCTTGGCTTTTTTTTTGAGGGGGAAAATCACTCGCTTCTCCATCCTTGGGTGAGGCGAGAGGGAGTTTCAGACTCTTACTGACTAAAAACTACCCCGTTCCTACTCCTGCTCTTCGAGCCGGAGCCCCGGTAACCAACTTTACTAGAACGTAATTAGTGAAGTATTCGATAACCGTAAAACAATACCACACAATGGTTTCGATATTGGTGACGTTTGGAATCAAAATTGTTCTTTTTTTACTATTATTAAAACTTGAGACGGGATATTTACCATGTTTATTTATGTCGATGAGTTTCCGATTTTTGGGCACTGTTGCAAATGCCATGATCAAGCCTTGTTCTTTTTTCTTTAACTTTAAAGCTTTTTAAAGGTTATTACGTATTTCTTTTCTAGAAATAAATTATTAAATTTAAATTGTAATAACTTTTCACTATTTTATTACTTTTCAGTTTTTTTTTCAAGACTCCTTCATAACTCTTCACAGATTGGCACTTACAAAATTTATTACAAGTAAAATCTTGTAATTTATTTATATTTCAAATTTGAAATGAGCAGAGACGTAATAAAATAAAAATAGGTACAGACTTCAATAAAAATAGGGACCATATGGTTCTTGTAATAAAACATAAAAAGTTAATACCTAATAAGAAAAACAGAAAGCTAGACTAATATTCATTAGTACCTAATAGACAATAACTTTCATAAAACAAACTACGAGTAGAATATGAACAAATAAAAGAAGAATAACACATAAAATAAAAATACGCGTGATTTTTGGCCGAACTCGCAGCTAAAATTATAAACAACGAACTATTTCACAGAATTACTCTTCATCAAAATTCCGATCATGGTTTATCGTGCGACACGGTAGGTATACAAAAGTTCACAAACCTATCGTTAACTAGAATTCCACTTGAAAGCATAACAGGCCGAGCAACAATGAACATGTCACTGTAGATTGGCGTAACTACTTGAATAATGATTTCCTCACAATAGGCCCTCATTCAGACCGAAAAAGTACCTTTATTTTTGTACCCAATCAGCCGACGCGATGTTGTAATGGCGGCAAAAACAGCCAATCAGAATGACGCATTTGCATTCTTGGTTGCTAAGACTGTGTGCGTCTTTGTAGTTTTACTTGACTTTACGTTTATTGTTGGGGTGGCCATGGTTTGTTAGGGAAGTGGGACATTCTCGTTTATGTTTTAGGTTATGTTATGTCTATGAGTTCAAACCAATATTAGTGTGGTATTAGTAATAATTTAATTCTTAATAAAAAATGGACTCACGAATAAATCAATCATACTTCAACAGAATAAAATTGAAAAACTATAACATGTGACTTGTCGACATTGTAACATCGATTTCACAGGTGATATAAATAAAGTTAATCGACTGCAAAATGAAATATAGAGGTATAAACAAGTGGATAACGATACTCAACAGATCCATCAATCAAGTTCATAGGGCTGTTATTCATTGTATACAGTGTAGTATTTTATTTTGACAATTACGTCATTTATAAATCCTATTGTCATTCACGAGTTATCCAGTGGACTACATAACACGCTGCCATCCCACACTTGAATGGCTAACTCTGTAATGATTTTTTAATGATACCATAATGACTGACAGGCGTGTACGTACCTATAGCACATTATGATTTATGGAAGCAGCCATCGCGTGATAGGTGGTGCCTTTAATACCTTTTCGACTGTTACGTTATTATTTTTGTTGTGTTTGGTACACCTAGTTTGTATATAATTAATATACGAAGCGACGAGGATTAGTCCATAGAAAAACATTGTTCATTGGAACCCTATTCGGTTTTGATATTTCGTAATTAATAGGTTTAATAGTGTTTTGATATGTTCGCCTTGTTTGAAATTATAATTAACAGTAGTTTATTGGTAAGATATTGTTTTGACGGGTTTTACATTCTGTTGGCTCAGACGGTACCACAAAACACGTAGACTTTTGGTTTAGTAATTAATGGTATACATATTATTTTGATCTTAATATCTACTATATGTTAATATATTATACTATAGCTGACAATTATTATTATGGCAATTACAATAATGTTATTAGCGTTTAGTACTTTGATTAAATACACTTCTATGAATGGAAAAATCAAACGATTTAACAAAATATATTACGGTTTAAGTTGTACAATTTAACTAATCACAAACTTTTGTTCACAGATTTCATGTCCCTGGAGCTGGTGGAAGGTTTCCCAGTACTCCTGGTGAACTATGGATCTGGCACGACCAGACTAAACAACAGTGTAGTCCACGTGGCTGATGGAAAGCCTCATTTGATCGAAATAGTTCTCATGAGAAGTTCTATCGAAATGTTCGTGGATAGATGTAAATTGTCCACTTGTATGAGCCTCGCTGCTCCTACTGGTCCAAGAGAGATTTTAAATGGTGAGTTGATTTTCCTGTATACTCTCGTTATTTTAAGTATTGTATCTTAAGGCCACGCTAGACAAAGTACGAGTAATGTGTTTAATTAATATTTTTTCGACATCTTACAAATTTGTTGAATAGAAATATTACATTTCAATTTGTAGGAGATTAAAATAGACTTTATTCCAGTCTACCTAGCAATTTCAATTTTGATTATAAATTAAAAATCAGAATACGATTGTAAAATATTTTTATAAAACCTGCCATTTAATATTTGAAAATGGATTGGAATAGTTTATTAAATTTCCAAGAACTCTATGGTCCCTCAAAATGTAATTTGTTATTCACTGTACAATAATTTCGTAATTAATGTTTTCTTAATTACATTAAAAGTTACAAAACTGTTCATGTTTTAGTAAATTTTAATAATGAATTTAATTGTTTTTCGTCATAGCTTACCGAATTTAGCTTAAAAACGAAGTTTAAAATATATTGTTGGCATGAATTAAATTCAGAACCCCTAACTTTGTAAGTTGGTTAAAACTTGTTAATAGTTTTAAATACTTAAGTCTTTTACATTTGTACTAATTTAATTACTAACAGTTTTGTACAACTGAGATTTATTTATGGGACCATTTCTAGAATTAATTAAAATAACAGTCTTTTGTTCCAACGCTGAGCCCTTTAGACAAATATTATTATTTAGATGTACTTAAACTTAGTAAATAAATTATAATAGGAATTATGTCGGGGTATGAAAATTAAAAATCTATTTTGTCCACAGTAAACGGTCCACTGCAGCTTGGAGGCGCCAGTATAGATCTCCAACACTTAGCTAGAACGTTCGGCTGGAAACACGTGCCAACTAATCAAAATTTCGTAGGATGCATCAGTAACTTCACATATAACGACTTTGTAAGTATATCTACTTATACATATGTAGTACCTTAACTTTATACATACATATTACATCGAATATTTTGAAATCATAAATCAAAGAATTTGTATTTCTTACAATCTTGATTTAATAATAATTTAAATGTTAGTGGAATATCCCGATTTTTTTCAAACTCATGGTCACCCTACATTTCTAATTACTGTTCCAATTTTAAAACGCACGCGCTTGCACATTAAGAATAAGAAAAAAAAACAAATGAGTGTGAGCCAATTCAATCCTTAAGTGACTAGTATTATTATTATTTGAGAGTTAGTCTATGCTTATTTACTTTTTTTAATACAATACTTTTACCTACTATGGATAGTGGCTTTGTGAAACATATTTTGCAATATTTGGCAATTACTTTTTTTTCTTTCTTCTTACTTACATACGGTCTTTGTTTTTTAAGCGGTTTTATTTAGCTTGACCGTTTGTTTCTTTGGGTTTAGTAACTGTAGTGGGTGTTTTTCTATTACAATTTTATTGGAGTATTTAAGACATGGTATAGCAACTGTAAATGGAATCTGTGGTATCGGTTTTGTTTCTATGTTTTTAGTACTAATTGAAATTTTACCTCTTCTTGACGACAGATCGATCTGATATTTGGTACACATTCTTAATCTTAATTGCCATACACATTAAAACCGTTTAAAATATAAATTAGCAAACCAGCCAACTCCACATTTTGTCATTTTTTTTTATTTACATAGTATGAAACACAAAATATGATAGAGTTTTAAGTGCATCCTGCTCATAAGAAGTTATCTGGTTTGTCAATTGAGGTATATTATAAGACAGGGAGGCCTTTGTACAGCAATGGACGTCTCTCGGCTGATGATGATGATGACGATGATGATGATGATAAGACATGTTTTATGTATACTAAGTGTAATTCTCTTTTCTCTTAGATGTACAACTTAGGAGAGCCGTCGTTACACCGTAACGCGGACCCCAGTTGCCAGCGCAGCATGTTCACTGCTGTCACCTTTGGCATCGACACCAACTTCCTAGTGGCCATACTTGTGTGCATCGTCATATTAGCAAGTGAGTATTATATTGTGAATTGTAATCTATGTTCAGTATGCTAGAGTTGATTTTTGTTTGATAGTGTTAAGCTGTTAGGCTTAAATCAAAGACTTTTATAGAGATATCAGTACACTTAGTACGAGTGTGTGTTTAAAGTAATCGAAATTAGAGAGCATTCGGCGCTCTGATTTGTCGGTTTATTCGAGCCGGCCAATCAACCGAACACGGTATCGTTTGAATTACTTTAAACGTAAAGAAAACTCGTATTAAGGTTACAGGGGACACAAACATGAGGCTCAATCAATAGTTTTTTTTTTTACTTTAACTGTTTTTGGAAAAGCTACTTCGAAGTAAGTAAAAAAATATATGTATTCCAAAAGTTTTATATGGAATCCGTTAACAGATTTCTTTTTCACAAAGACTTGGTAATTGTTGCTATTTACATATTTTAATTTAAAATCGTACAGCTTCATTTACTTAAAAGATTCTTCTATACATTGACAAAAACAAAATAATTTTCTCTTTTTATTTCAATTCGAATACGTATGTATTCTCCGTCCTACATTTACTCAAACCAGACGAAAATCAATTTCAACCAAAGTTACTGTTTTAGACAGACGTAGGTACAGCTTTTTTTTGTACGAATTCTAAACAAACAAAATATATTTCAAATTCAACATTTTTAGGAATTTCCCAAAAAAGTTAAAAAAAATCCTTGTCACATGAGTTTCATAATAAAAATATTAACTTTTGCGAGGCAACGGTCGGCTTTGGGTGAAATCGGCATAATATTTTCATACTTTTACTTTGATAAATTCATTTTAAAAGTTTTCCCGACGTAATTTTGCATGGAGAGGTCTCTAACTGACCCTAGGGGTGTCAACGGGACCCTGCAGGTCTTTGTGATTTTAGCGGAAACAGTTTTGTTTTTCTCTCTGACACGCTATTTTTATAATTAATTTTTGTAATGAAAAATATACTGTATTTCACACCATGCCATTGCATTGTAGCTACAAAAGTTATAAAAATGTGTTTCATATATTTTCTATTTGAACCATAAACACATATACCGATGAACCATTTTGCCGAATAGAATAGAATAGAATACTTTATTTGCAAAGAATGTAGTACATCCGAATCAACAAACTATGTGTATTTTACTAAATAGTAAACTAAACCACGTTTTCTTTTAGCACCTATCCTCATTTCTTTTACTTAATACATATCTTCAAACCTACACTAACAATACAACAATTATTAGTTTTTTATTCCACTTATAGAATTTTTGACTGCCTCGTTGGTCGAGTGGTCGCAAGTGCGACTGCCGAACAAGGGGTCTCGGGTTCGATTCCCGGGTCGGGCAAAGTATTACTGAGCTTATTTCGACTTATTAAAATTTCTCGGTAGTAACACGGAGTCTGGAATTGTGTCCAGGATATGGCAATAGGCTCACCCCCTTATTACATGGGACTCATAACACAAATGGTGAAAAGTGGGTGTACATTGTATAGCGGCATTACGTGCCGTAATGTGCATCTCTGCCTACCCCTTCGGGGATAAAAGGCGTGACGTTGTGTGTGTGTGTAGAATTTTTCATTATTAGTGAAGCATGGATTTTCGTGAGTTTCAAAGTAAAGCCTGACTCTATTCCACATATAATCTTCAGAATCTAACCACCACATTTTGTTGCAGTTCTCCTCCTAGCAGTGGTAGTACACCGCAGACGAGCTGATGCCTGGGCAGAGAAGGAGCTAGATGACATTAGAGAGAACATCATTGCTTACGAGGATGAGGGTGGCGGCGAGGGAGATGCTGGATACGACCTGCATGTCCTCAGGCAGATGTATGACGGTCCACTGCCTGATACTGACACCTTCATGCAGAGTAGAGGTAAGAATATAACGTATTATAGCTATTACTAAAACACAAATATTAAAAGAATACATTTGACGAGCTCACTCGACGCTTTTCAAGTGCCAACGACCATGGGCCCCGTGTGTCGCTTGAAACTAGTCGAGTAACAACGTCACGTAGCTGTTACCGCTGTCGTTAAAATAATTGTCCGACACGGACCTACATCCGTTCTTCTTTGACTTAACTTACTATGAGACTAACAAAGTCTTGGTTAGACCCGTTTTAAAACTAGGTTTCTAACTAACCGTAACTAATTATATTCGGTTAATTAGGGTAAACACGCTTGGCAACTTGGAGTCCATGTTTAAAATATTTACTATCCAGGATATGTAAATAAAACTCGTAAACATGAAGGTAAAATATCAAAGAGATTTTGCGAAACTACTGAAATCGGGATCCGAAAACGTCTTTTTTTACTCAAAAACGTAAACAATAATTTACTACGAACAAAAATACCAGATTAAAACATGGAAAAGTCTGAAGCTCATACAAAATAAAGTATAGATAATATCTACATACAACAAACAGGTAAAAAGTACACGGAAAAAGAGGGAAATATCATGAAAATCATCGCAATTCTTAGAAAGGAAAAGACATCGTCTATCTCTATATATTATTATATTTACATCAGATTTACCGGAATTCGTAAATCTCTGGTCAGGGCCGGAGTAAACGCTATAGAAAGTTTTTATTTTTGGGCGCCAGCACTCTTTTATCAAACTGCTTATAATTGTGCCGTGTAAAGGATTTTTTTTATGATATAATCCGGTAAATGAGCTAATAAACACCTGATGGTAAGCAATCGTCACCGCCCATAGACTCCCGAAACACCAGAAGGCCTCACAAGTGCGTTGCCGGCCTTTTGGGGGTTAGGAGTTTAAGGATTTTTGGGAATCGGGAATTGGGAAGGGAGGTAATTGCGTTTTTGATAGACTTACTTACACAAAAAAAAAAACAACTCAAGTGTTGTTTCACGTCAACTTTCTGTGACGCCGTGGTATCACTTCGGTCGAGCTGGCCCATATGTGCCGAAGCATGGCTCCCTCACACTTAATAGTTTTCTCTTTATAGTTGCAGTAAAGAGCAATGAGAAAGAATTCAGATTGTATTTTAACCACAACGAAACACATTTTACTCATAGAGTAATGTGCAATTGGACACGCATCTCTCGCGGCGCCCATCTGTATAACCTGGCGCCCTATCCAGGCACGGATAATACGGCCCTGGCTTCAATGTAATTTACTGTCAAAAGCAGATTCGAGCAAAAAATAATAATGTAATGAGATCTAGGGTTCATTTTTAACCTGTATTTGCCGGGTCAACGGTTTTGTGAACGGGTATTGAAAATGCGTCCGGTATCATAGCGTGTTGAGTTTAATTTTTTTTTTATCACAATTCGTGCTTATTGAGCTTTAAATGTTTGAGTAAGCGATGCTCAATGAATATTTCGTTAGAATTTTTTACGGTCTTTAAAGTAAATGCAGTTTTGTTGATTTTTTTAAAGTATTTGTTTTAGTTTTATTTATATTGTTTTTATGCTTCTTGTGAAAATGTATTTTCTGGGACAGCCGAAACAGAATTTCTCGAAATATGTATTTATGTTTCATATTAATACTATATTTTATATTACTACTGAATTTAAATTTAAAAGAAATTCAGTAATACGTAAATGAAAGTTCTCGATGCAAAAAACTATGAAAAATATTTTGCATGATACAAAAAAGCTGTTATTAAAAATTAAATCTAAAAAATGAAGTCATTTTAAAAATATAACAATAAAATCCTCATTAAAAATTGTACCTTCACCGTTTTATAATAAGGTCCATATTACAACAAAATCCTTCTTTCCTAGGTATGGTAGGCGCAGCGCCAGATATCTCAGGGTTCCTGGACGACAAGAAGTCAGTCCTGGACCGGGACCCAGACATCACACCGTACGATGACGTCAGACACTACGCGTACGAGGGAGACGGGAATACTAGTGGTTCTCTCTCTTCTTTAGCGAGCTGTAAGTATTGTTTTTGAACCTTACTGTTTATAATATTAAGAGTTATATTGAGAGAAGTAAGTCAAAAATCTTGGTATCTCTTGAATAGCCCAGAAAAACTGCGTCGTTGGTCGAGTGGTCACAATTGTGACGGGTTAGATTCCCGGGTCAGGCACAGTATTAAAGTTTTTTCTTACCTAAACTAAAACAACTTGTTACATGTATGAATTAAAAGAACTTATTTTGTAAATACTGTTTTGTTTCTTCTACACTTTGAATAGCTTTCTGCTAGCAATAAGGTTTTTAAACTTAGCAAAGTGTGTCTGGCACATCTTTTAGCCAGACTACATAAAAATATATATTATTTAAATACATTTCTAAACCAAGATATTTTGTTTAAGGAGATTTTGATCGAGCATATTGAAAGTAGAATTGAAACGATTCACTTTTATTACTGAAACATTATTCACAGCAACTGAAAATATAAAATATTCGCAAAAAATGTATTGTCGATAATGTTTTATGCAAAACCTAGCAAGATTGATTTTACGCTTGATAAAATCTTGCCTGGAGAACTAAAATTTCAACGATAAATAAATCCGATTGATCGTCACTGATATTTATTTTCATTATTGTATGAAAAAAAAAATAACTATATTTTTCTTTTTGCAAAATCGGTGCACAAAAGATTTTATCGAAATTAAATTTCGAAACATTCTATGTATCGAAAACGTAACAATATTTTTTCAATTCTGGACTTTAAATCTTTAAGACCTTATGGTATACTTTAGAATATCGACTAAAATTAGACCAAACTTTAATTTCACAATTCATCCACAGGTACTGACGACGGCGACCTCAAATTCAACTACCTACAAACATTCGGTCCTCGGTTCCGCAAATTGGCGGACATGTACGGAGATGAGGACGAGGACCGGCCGCACGAGGAATCTTGGTGCTAGCGCCACGCTTGGCTCGTGTAGCCTCCTGACTGTCCAGGCCATGCGCCAAGTGCAGGTGGTCCACCAAGGACCACCAAGCTCCATGATGCCTTACCGCTTAACAGCGTTTGATTTAAAAAAGGTACTTGCGTTGCCAGTGACAATTATTATAAACTCCCCACCGGATAACCCCTTTCAATTGAAATTGACATTTTAAATTTGAATTTAGAACCATGATTGTGATATTGTGACCTCTTTTGACGGTTCGCTTTGGGATTGAATGAAGTTTGGCGGTTGATTCCTTTTTTTTATCTGTGACGGAATAATATTGTACAATATTTTTGACAGATGGAGTGACATTTGTGTTTTTTTTCTGTTTTTCTATTCTGTTTAGTGCTAAAACTATTGTTTCAATTGTTTTTTATTTATGTCGTATGTTTGTAATGTAATTTATAGGAAACACGGCCTAATTCTGTTACAGGTAACTTCTTATTTTCATTAGATCACATTACAAATTACTAATGAATTAATGTCTCTTACGTACCCTGCGATTATACTGTAAAGTCTATTTATATTTATGTTTGGCATCACAATTTACTCAACTTGATTTTCTATTAAACATAATTGGAGCCAATCCCTAAGCTACAATATGTAACAATAAAAAAATGTGTCAAATACAAATTGTGAATTAACAGCAGTATTACATTAAAAATACGAGAATTACATTTCAAAAAGTGGGTTCATTTGAAAACTGATTAATATACAAACAAAGTGATAATCTTAAATGGTGGAATGTTCTTAGTAAATTGCGTTTTAAGGTAATAATATGTATTCAATTATAATTGTATTCAAATAAATCACATTAAAGAAATGTTTTTAAGAAAATGACTGATGTAACGTTTAGGCATTGTTGTAGATACGCCTAAATTATTTCGACTATGTAATTTTTATATTGTAAAATGTTTAGGACAGAAATTGAGTGATGTATGACTTCAATTTAAGACTTTTATACGTATTATTCATTTAGTTTTTTAATAGTTCGGCCTTAGACATTAGTTAGCGGTACTGGTTGGGATGGCCACACGCCTTGATAGTCGCCTCGCCTCTTTGGCAGCTGGTTTCATTCAGTAAATTACTTAAAAAGAAAATTTTAAATAATTTATTCAATGAAAAATTTATAAAGCTTTCTCTGATTGTGACATTTAGATGATTATTAACAGTGAAGTTAGTCAAATATCAACCAATCTGAACATAGGTATAATTTCGAATTATTCGAAATTTGAAAACGGTTGAGGCTTGGCTTGACGGGCAATTCCTACCTTGTAATATTGAAGATGGAACGTTAGTGCCATTTTTTTCTTATTTTTATTATAATAAGCCATACACACAGATGTAATAATGTTTCAAAGCATTTTGTAACTATTTATCAAAAAGGGCCTACATATTGACTAGTGATTTACACAAATTTTGTTATGCGACAGCAACTAATATGTGTGATTCTTTATACTTTTGTGTACGGTGCAAATTTTTGTACCTTTAATTCTAATGAACGTGTAATGTTTCAAATAAATATAAGTTCGTCTTAATTGGAATATACTAGATTATATATTATTAAAAAAAAACGTGTAAATATGTACAGTGACGGATAAACATTGTGTGAAAACTTAATATTCAGTAAATTAACTTTTATATGGTTAATGTTAGGTGAATATACAAGGTGTCTTATCATTATGCATATCAACGAATTGTAATATTAAAATTATTCCCTAATCGAACCCGTTGTTTGGACAAAGTTTTCAATGTGACATATGCCTATGTGTAATATCCATACTATTGTAATAAATATCCTTAGCATATAACTAAATATAGCTACGAATAAATAATCCTTTATTTATTTCGGACCAATAAAAACTTCTAGCCATTTGTATCCGCAAAATTTTTAGTTGAATACCTACTAGTCTGGAAAAAATTCATCGCAAACAATTCGAGCTATATACCTATGTAGCTTTTTTTATTATTTTTTTAATTTAGCACGATGGAAATAATATTCCGTTTTGTACGTGAAAATGAACAAATTTTTTATTGGAAATAGTTGCATTAAAATATTCTATTTAGACGAATTCTTATGTTTTTTGTCTGTGTCCATAGATTTAATGATTTAGTCGTTTCGTTCGCTTAATTAAAACCTTTTTTTTGTTATTGATGTTGTTTTGTAATTAGTTTTTAAGTAGGCACAGATTAAAAATAGTACTGTCATGTACTTTGATTTAGGTTTATTTTTTTATAATTTTGATACCGATCCTATGAGCTGTTTACGTATTTAATTTCGTATTTTATTTTTATGCTGCCGTACGTATGTGAAAATAAATGTTAATTCTTCCCTTTATTTTGAGTTTGTAATTTTTTATTTGAAACGTGGCTAAAAAACCTTTTCAGATTTGAAAGTTTTTCATGGTAGAAAAAATTTATAGTATAAAAAATGCCACAAATAACAAATATTTGTTTTGGCGAACCCTGTTCAAAGTTTCAAACGTATATGATTTTTACTATTCCCAGAACGTAAAAAACAGATATAGTGCTTTGTAATAGGTTATTTTTTTGATGATTTTTCCTAGTTAACATTTGAGGATTATTGTGTTTTGATACTTGTCGAGTATCGAAACACATTGCTCCTCAAAAACCATAAAATAGTTAAGGAACAATGTAAAAAGTAACTTTGATGACATTCCAATATACATACGTTATTAAAAATGTAATATTAATGATCAATTACTCGTACTTAGGCATTGTCGGTGGACATTTTTCGAAATTGTAAAAAATAATTTTCAAAAATGGCCACCCACAAATAAAACACTGCCATATATAAAAATGTAAGTATAAGAACGCTTTTAAAATCTTTTTTTTTATTTATTGACTTGAATACGAGGTTAATTTTAATGTCAACTTTAAGGGATTAAGTGCCTTCTGTTCTTATGAACATTTTAATATTTTAAAACCTACTTTTTTTTCAATTTCATTCATCATACCTCTCATAGGTAACTGTGCAGTAGATTTTCGTTTAATTAGTCACTTGTATTCATGAATTATGTGAGAATAAACATTTAAGTTTCTTTTTATAGTAATATTTTTATTTTGACATTTTTCTAATAGAAAAAAAAACTTTATATCTTCAACATTTATTTTAAAAGATTAATTCATTTATTTCCAAGTGACTAAAAAAAGTTGGGTGTGCATTCGACGCGGCTCAAAAGCCTTGAATCTACACCGATCTTCACAATATGGCGTTTTACTTTTTAAGCGCGTGATAATCTTGTAACTGCGATAAATATCGTTTTTATAAGTTAATTGTATGATAGATCGACCATATAAGTTTATGTACCTAAGTGAAGAGTATGTGTACCTAATTGTCAAACTTAAGATGGATGTTTTACGGTAAAGCAGAGAGCGACTGATGATTGTCATATTACTATAGGATAGCTTGGACTTTGTTACATAGACATAAGTATTCAAGGTCGATATTGGAATAAACGAAATGAAATAGACGTTTTGAGTTTTATTCATAATCATCCACATCTTCTTACAACCCCTGAAAGTCCAAGGCTGGGCTATGGGCCTCCTTGATTACGGTTTGATGAATTTACCGGTGACCCCAGATGACAAAGCAATAATAGGCATTATTTTTATAATAGGTACCTATCGTGACACATACTTAATTAACTAAAAAGTTTCTCAAACCCGAAACAACAATTTGTGGATCACACAAAGAGTTGATCCGTGCGGGAATCGAAACCGCTACACGTCGCGTGGAACCCAGCCACCGTGCAGACAGTAATCAAAATCTTAGTTAAAATAGGATACAAAACGCAATTAAGCAGATTTAACGTGCGTAGGTCTTCTGATAACACTTTCAAAGAAATAACAGCTGTATATTATGATTTCTACACCAACCTAGGAGCTGAACAAACAATAACAACAACAATTTAGTACCTAACTAAACACACTATATACATAAAATAACACCGTTATACCTCCTCTACATATACTTAGGAAGATTCAAAGCATCTAAATTATGTCACAAAACATAACTTAAATGCTTACAATCTTAACAATTTATATTAAAGGGAAATTAGGTAGAAGACGCTTGGTTTGTATTTTCCAATATAACTTGAACTTTAGGAATGTAGTTTGAGAGTGTGTTGAGAGGTCAGGTTACACTGGTTTTTTTGATTTGATATTCTGAAACTTACCGACAGTTAGGTGGGTAATATTAGTTTTATTTACTCGTTAAATGTTGGTTGGGTATGTTAGTTTTACCCAAATATTCCAAAATAGTAGAAAACACTACTTAACTGTCGGGTTTTCACCGATTTCAAAAAAAGGAGGTTCTCAGTTTGGTCTGATGGCTCTTTCTGTCTTCCCTTTTTTAAAAAGAATAAGCGGTTCTCGATTCTATACGAAGGTTTTAGATATAATACATACCTAAATAATAATAGTAGGTAGAGAACCTCTAATAACAGTGCGAAACCAGAGTACACTAGTTAAAAATAGCTCTAAATAATTGAAATGTCAGCGCTCAGCAATCAGCATAGACAAACGCGATAGTGCCGCCATCTATTTTAATTTATACCTGTTGCGCCATTTCGGGACAGATTAGAGTCTAAAGATTATTTAGTGAAAAGGTCAACGGGACTAGAATAAGATCGTAGCACTTAATAAGTAATGTATGGACAACAGTACCCTTAGTACGAGTTTGTTTTACGTTTAAAGTAATCGAAACGAGAGCGCGTTCGGCGCTCTGATTTACTGTTTTGAGGGGAGAAATGAACTTCTCCTGACTTGAGGACTTGACGGTGAGACGGGAGAGAGTGTCTGACTCTTAGGTCGCGGTTCCAATGACGCGGAGCGGGTGGAGGGAAATCTCCGCTCCGGAAAATAAGCTCCTCTCCGCCCAGCTAACCGCGGCTTTACTGACTAAAATCTACTCCGTTCCTTTCCTGCTTTGAGCCGGAGCCCCGGTAACCTGTTACGTCGTCCGCAACTCCGGAGACTCGGCACTCTGATTGGCCGGCTCAATGACCCGACGAATGAAGTAAAGCAAACTTGCACTAAGGCTCCAGATTTGTGAGTGACCTTTGACAAGAGTTCGATCTCTCGAAAATGGATGATGGATAAGTGCCTAGTGACGTCATGTATCTGTTTAAATTTGTGTCCAATGACGTCAGTGGGTACTTGTTCTGATTTATTATTTATTGAAGCTTCGTTATACCTACAATTATATTATTTTGGACTTATAGGTGGAGTCATGAAACAAGTGCAAAGAGGAGATGCCATAATGTGGTTACCTTGTGCACTGTGACACAAAAAGGGCCCCGCCCTTTGCCCTATGGTATTATAAGTAAAAATGTGTAGATAGTGCGCTCAGAAAGTGACACATTTAAATGTGGACTATTGGCAACGTTTTTGTAGCATAAGACCGCTAGATGGAAAATAAAGAGGAGCGTGGTTTGTAACTTCCCGTAAAGTGTCACGTATAATGTTAAAGGGAAATCCAGTTAAGACATTTCTCTTTGTATTTGCTTTATGGTTGGAAATCATTGCTAATAACTTAGTGATATTTCGCAATTGGAATATTATTTGTCAGTTTCACACTATTTTCATTGTCCTAACCTACCATGAACAAATAGCGTGTTTTTCAAATCAAAAAGCACATTGACAAAAAAACGTCTGCTTTTGTAACACAAACAAACTCGCAACATCGCGTTTGCGCACCAATGATTTATTTCACACCTTTGTTTTACATTTTAATTAACGTTTTGTGATACGGCACGTCAAGCTACCCTAAATTTTACCGTCAACTTTACTGCCCTATTAATAGAGTTGCAAATAGCTTTTGATGGGTGTAGGTTGTTATGCTAGTTTGTCTGTTGTTTAAGAACATATATTTAGTAAGGTGAAAAGTCTGGAATTGATCGTGACAGGCGGGTGTTTCGACTGGATATTTTTATGTGAGTTTAACACGAATGGTCTCTTGTCTGTTTGTGCTTGGTTTACATAGGATGAGTCTTCTTTTTAAGTTAGTGGTTGTTTGTGCTTTAATTGTTGGGGCCTGAACCAACGCCGGATGCGAGAGTTCGCCATCGCCGACCACATCCCTGAAAGATCCTCTAATTTTGCCGTGTGGTTGAGATAATCAGACGTCCCATTCCCCTCAATAAGTTTGGTGTTGCAGGTGCTGATGAGATGACATGGCGCTGATTATTTACCAACAGGTGATCCGACTGATTTGCCCCCTGTTAAAAAAATAAGTACGAAGATGATTTTATGAACCGACTGAAATGAGGTGGCAATATAAAATATTTTAGTTTATTATCATTAATGCCATTTTGAAATAAGCATCTTCACGTATCCATCAAATACAAAGTCTAGAGTAACAGCAAATAGATCAACACACATTAGGTACTTTAATTTTTTTGAATGCGCATTGTTCCTGATTCCTGACACACAATACCTATAGCTGATGGTTCCACCATCGGCCACTACAGATAATCGGATTAAAGCTTTAGCGTAATTTGGATCACCAACCGATTACTTAATTAGGGGAGGCCTTTGTTCGACAATGGACGTTTTCCGAGCGATAATGTTAATGATGAATTTTAATCATGAGAGCTACACATATGTTTAAACATCAACTGCCTGTGGCTGTACACTGCTCAACTGTAGACTACATACCTCATCTACATAAGGGTATGCCATAATTTTCACGGATTCCAGATCCACTGTTTTTTTTTATGGTATAACCCGCTATTCTAGTACACGGATCACCTGATGGTAAGCAATCGCTGCCGTCCATGGACACCCGAAACATTACAGGCTTTACAAATGGGTTGCCGGCCTTATCGGGGTAATTGGATCTTCGGTAACTTCACTCACACAACGAAACATAACGCAAGTGTTGTAAAAGGATGATGTTTTTAGTTAGGACTGCTGCTTTGTCTATGTTAAATGTGACAGATGAAGTCACTAAGGTAGAGCACACGGGAAGAGCGGGCATGATGAGGGGATTGGTGACAAATTTTAATACATCTACACGTAGGTAGTATATTTATTCACTACTAGCTAATCCGTCGTGGTTTCACCAGCTCTACTCGCCTCCTATTGATCATAATGTTTTATAGCCTTCTTGAATAAAGAGACTATCCAACACAAAAATAATTATTAAATTGGGACGAGTTGAGTAGTTCCGGAGATTATTACGTTCAAAGAGACAAACTCTTTAGCCTTATATATTAAAACGTAGATTACTCGTAATATTTCAGTCTCCATGTAAATGCACCTTTAAGCATTATCCCCTAAAAACCTTAAATAACGTAGACTTGGTAATTTATATTTATTCATTAGACAAGAGGTTTTTCATCAAAAGGTAGCTTTGAATTATCAAAGTGCAGTACGTTTTTGTCAACTTTTAAACTAAGACACTTGGATTACAGTATTTCCGGAGTTGCATTTGCATTTTAGAATATATTTAGTTGTTGCCCACGACTTTGTCCGCATGGAATATCGACTTCTGACATTCTGTATTTGGATTTTGAGTAATTTCAAAAATATTTTTTAGTGACCAATGCGCGTTGCAAGCGTATTGATTAATGCTTAAACTTTCTCCGTGTGGTAAGAGGCCTTTGGTCAGCAGTAACCACCAATAAACCCTTGTTATCTAATGTGACGTGTATCTATGTAAAGTCATTCTATTGATGTACTGGTTAAACTTGCACAAATACATAAACTCATACCCTGCATCATCATCGTCATCAGCTGCAAGACTTCCAATGCTGAACAAAGGCCTCCCTGTTATTTTTCTTGCCTTCATCTCATGGGAAATAAGCAGAAACTACTTGTAAAGAGCGTTTTTTTTCTACGATACTTGCATATTTTGCTTTTGTTTTCATTACATTCATGTCGACTGCACGGTTGGTGCGGTGGCTGGGCAATCGGCTGCCACACAACGTGTAGCGGTTTCGATTCCCGCACGGAGCAACTCTTTGTGTGATCCACAAATAAAATTGTTGTTTCGGGTCTGGGTGTCATGTGTATGTGAACTTGTATGTTTGTAAACGCACCCACGACACAGGAGAAAATCCTAGTGAGGGGCAACGTTTTTTTAAACGAACGAACGAACATGTATTTTTTTTTTGATGCGTCTACTTTTGTCCGCTATCTTGCCTGGTGGTAAGTGATGTTGCAGCCTACGATGGAGCACGTCTGCCCATCAGCAACCTATTCACTCGGGCCTGTATCTGGTGATACGAACAAGAAGTTCTATAGGTGTTCTGCATATGATCTTTATTAGGCCTACCTAACAAGCATGTTAGATATATTTAGGTAAATCACCAAATCATCGTGTGAGTGAGGCTACCAGAGGTTCAAATCTTCTCCGATCTCTCCAATGCCCAAATCCTCAATCCTCTAATCCCTAATTTTCAAAAGCCGGCAACGCACTTATACCTCTTTTGGTATTGTGGGTAGGTATCTATGGGTGGCGCCGATTCCTTACCATCAGGTGACCCGTCACTTCATTTGCCAGCCTACCTACCTAAGGTTATCTGGCTTATATACATATATGGCTTACATTATTAGTTTAATAGCTGTTAGGTAGGTATAATAATGTAGTTAGACCCTAATTATTTCTAATTTCTTACATCGTAGCCACAATTTTACCATGCGTTTAGTTAAGTAATGTAGTAAACTTTTTTTTTGCTTTTAAAAGGATCGGATTAATGTAACAGTTTCATGTTCTTTGGCATACATATGCGACCTGATTACGGATTTTGCATACTTCATAATGTTGGATTAAAATAATTCATCACGCAATGCCGTCCTCCTCGTCATTATAACCACGTTTGTTAATTGTGTTTTTAATTAAGGAATTACTTGCTTTAGGTCTTTGAAGAGGTCAGTAGAAGTGTGTGAAAGAAACCAATTATTTATCTTTCATTTTTGGGAAATTCATTCAATGACTCATCGCCTTGAGTAAAGTGAGTGGCAGTGTTAGACTTACTGATTAAGAATCACCCTGTTCCTTTTCCTGCTTCGAACTGGAGCCTCAGTAACCCACAAGGTTGTAGGCAGCCCCGGACCATTAATTTACCTGCTGTAAAGATGATCTATCGTATTGCCATTGGCGCATTGGCTTAATTGAAAGACGACAAAAATCAGTACATAAACTTCTGTAAATATGTCAACATAAGAAAACCTAACAATAATATGACTAGTATAAAGGCAGTATCATCCCTACAGGCTATAAAGGACTGACAACAGTAACAACATGTTTAAAACCCCGAAATTCAGCTAAATTTAACTCAATCCCAAACTAGTTAGTCGAAAATCCAGGAGAAAGTAAGTACCAATGTTGTGAACGAAACTAGGCGATAAAATGTCCATTAGACAACCTAACCTAACTATTAAACAGCACTATATTTTATCCTAAATAACCCCCAAACTTAAATACTGGTTTAGTTAACTATTTAGCCGTGTTTTAAACTTGAACAGTTAAGGCCTCTTAGTTACATCGATGTCCTTATTCCTGTTTCCAACGAAGATGGTTTGAATTTCAGCAAATGTACGTCGTTGAGAGTTTGGAAACTTTTCAAATAATAATAACTTACTGATAGACCACGATAAGATAAGTCGATGGTTTCTCGCGATTCGAGAATAAGCGAAAGGATCACCTTAAGGTTATGGTACCCTTATGGGGGTTATCCGATTTTATTTCACCCTGATACTGTTACATGTGATGTGACTCAAACTTGGTAAAAGAAATGTTCATAGTAGAAGGTTGTTAGACTTTTAACACACATACACAGCCTGTGGAGAGTGTCCAGAGATAGTGGAATGCCAATTGCTACGATGCTTGGACACGTCTTTCGCTTCATCAACTCTCATCAGTCTGTAGTCTTTTCACACCTTTCATAAACTTTTAACACCTATGGTATTGCGAGTGTACATGTACATTGCTTACCATCAGATGACCCGTCTACTCTTTTGCCATCATATCCCATGAAAGAAGTAAGCAAAAACCATATTAAAAAACAAAATACTCCAGAATCCTTGGTATCTCTTTTTGTCACAGAATAGGTACGTCAGTTGGCGCATCGCCAAATTCCAGCCAGAGTCTTGGGCAGACTCAAAAGTGTGTATTTTCACAGCTCATTGACCAAAAACGGCCAAAATCCACGTCAATAAAATTGTTTAAATACCATTAAGTTACTTTGTTTTAGTCATTTAGAAGAAACCTTATTGGGAATGTATTGTTTTTGTTGTATTTTTGGTGTATTCAGCTAAGTGTGTATTTTTGTGGTCATTCTAGCTTAAGTTAATTAGTTTACGGTTTTTTGGAAACTGCTAATAATAGCCCAGAATACTTCTCATAATAAAGTGTCAATACTTTTTTAAATTTTGGAAGTATAAATATAAGCAAGAACTATTAAGGCATTGGCTTCAAGAAATGTAAAATGAATTAGAAAATGGGAAATAAAAATTCGTAATTATACTTGCATATTAGAGCTATATATTTTATCGTTACTGAATGTACTTATAAATTTTAAAGTGCATTATAGCAACATATACCTATTTAATGTATTATATTTAATTTTAAGTAGCTACCAAATGTATATTCCCGTTAACGACGGCTGTGCAAAAGCGCGGCAACTTGTCGAACTGTCATTGATCTGTCACTGTCAAACCATAGAGTAGCACCGCACCGCAATGCGCGCCATTAACGTCATTTAACGCTTCAATATCGGATTGCATTACAAAAGGACAACACAATTATCTTTTACCAATGTTAAACCTATTGGAAATGTTATTTTTCATTATAGTTTCATGATTAAAGAGTAATGAACTGAAATACATGTAAAGTAGGTGGTGGTAAGTTGTACTCAGTGTCACATTAAGTCAATGCAATTTTATATCCAACTAGTCGTCCCCGCCCGATTTCACCCGGTACTCGACTTCTATTAATCGTAGCGTAATATTTTATAGCCTTCTTCGATAAATAGACTTTTTTAAATTGAACCAGCTGTTACTGAGATTAGTGCGTTCAAATAAACCAATAAAGTCTTCAGCTTTATAATTACTATATCAGAATAATAATACAGATATAAAAATAATAGCATAGCTAGTTCCATTTCTAGTATTACTGCAAACCTCTTAAAAAGATGTTGATCTCAAAAAAAACTATCGATAAAGAGCCACTCCACTAACTAACCAATAAAATGTCACGTCCCAACAAGGCTCAAACCAATTCAACGTTCCCAAAAGATGTTTTAGATAGTATAATAAATAAAATAAAATAAAATAGCCACTTGTATCTATTCGCTGACTACATCGTCTAGACATCTCCTGTTTAAAGTTAGCGAATTTGAAGTTGCTTGACACAGCTATACAAAACCAGTATAAGCTGACCTTTGAATGTGCAAAACGAGACCATGATATACTGGATTTGTGTTGTATGATGTGTAGTCGTTTTATATAGTATTCCTATAGTGTACCTACGTATTATTTTGTTGCAAGGACCGAAGGACAGTTGTAATCCCTACTTAGGTTGGGATTTGTATATACTGTATTTTGATACTGTCAGCGGTTAGATTTTGTATTGCAATGTGTGTTGAAGTGTTTTATGGATATTTCTCTTTAGTAATATAACGTTTTCTTATGACTGATTTCTCAAGCTACTCGGGGTTAGCAACATTGGTCGAGATTATTCTACAAACCTATGACATGGCGGACCGCGATCGAGGTCATTTCAATCTTTCTTATTGATAAGTAAATGACAAACTAGCCTAGTTGTGATTCAAAATAACAAGTTTTGGATCTCACAATCACAAGAGTTGCTCGGTCACGAAATCACACCCGGCACTGAAGACTACTTTGTGCGGCAGCTGAAGATGGCTTAGGTACTCAGCCATCGCACCAACCGTGCACTTCTTTTTCTAGTCTCTGCTAGATCACAAAATCCTTTTTCTTTAATTTTATTCTTCACACAACCTCCCTACCTATTTAGAATCATACTTCTACCTTTCAATCCCCTCCGTATTTAACATCATCACTAGCTTTTGCCACACAATTTTCATCCTTAAACTACTAAATAATATTTAGCATAATTCCCTAACTCCTGGGTATGCAGCAGTGCTACCGTGACGACCACTAACCACACGGGAGTGTCTCTTGAAGACACAGTTACCGACTACAACCAGCTTTTGTCTCGAGTCGACATTATTGTATCATTACTTCAGTTAACTCGGGAATATTTTATGTTAAGTAGTGTATTTGATACTAGTATTTATACTTTGTCTCTTATTTACTAACTAAAGATGTATGTACTTATATCAATTTTTTAAGGGGTAAAGTCATCCAATGACTTCTCCCACCATGGGCATGGAATTTCAGACTCCTACTGACTAAAAACCACCTTATTCCTACTCCTGCTTTTTTTAGCCGTAGGCCCGGTAAACTCGCTAGGTAGTCCGCAGATATAGGTGTCTGATCCGTTCAGTAGCTATTTAACAAGATATACATCGTTAAACATATAAACATAAATATTGATCTCTACATCTAAATACGTTATTATATGCTACAGATAGTTCGAGTCAGTCCATTCGTGCCGAAACATGTCTCTCCCAGACATACTTGGTTGCCATTAGTACCTAGTTTCTGCTTTCTTCATGGGACAAAGGCATGAGTTTATGCGTGTGCGTATTACGAAGAATTATTAGATACAGATAAATTACTCGACTGCACGGTGGCTGGCCAACCTGCTGCCGCGCAACGTGTAGCGGCTTTGATTCCCACACGGAGCGACTCTTTGTGTGATCCATAAAATGTTGTTTCGAGTCTGAGTGTCATGCTTATGTGAACCTGTATGCTTGTAAAGGCAACCACGACGCAGGGGAAAATCCTAGTGACCTCACACCAGGATCTTTTCTTCATTAACGTCCAGTCGTCGTGAGAGACAAGGCGGGCGGGCGTCATCAAAAGGCGAGGGAAGTCAATGGATGATATTCGAACCTCAAAAAAATGTTGAGGTAACGTTTAAAAAAACTATTTTAGTTTCAAATTCAAAAGTTTGTTGCGCCCGCAAGCAGTATAAAAAGGTTATCACGTATATTATTTTAAGTACCTATTTACTTATTTCTTTGTCTTCTCCTCTAATAATATCTTCTGTCTATTTATTCATGTCCTTAGGCCGCGCAGGACTTCAATGTTCCAGTGTTTTCAAGGATGTATCTACTGTAGATCCTGGCTTCCAGGAGTTGCAGCGGTACAGGAGGTTGTGGCGGGCTTGTCCCATAAAAAAGTATATACTTGTTTACAAACTAAACACCAAAAAACCTAAACATTGGTAAAACTCCAAGCTCCGTACCTGCCTAGGTTCTCATTGCGTTTCCTACCACAATAAAACATTGTAATACCTGACCTACAAATAGCTACATACCAGATATCATCCAACATACCGCAGACTAACTTATGTGTTCACGTTACAAAGTTATTACGGTGTAAAATACTGTTTATGCAAATCCTTTTATAATTTGATAACAACCGAGTTCGCGTGTCAATACACCATGGTCGGTTGGCTAATATTACCTAGCACCTAGCCTTATTGTTCTTTACAATGTACAGGAATATACCTAGGTGTTATTTTTATAAAGACCTACATTTTAGCTGAGAGTTTGAGAAAAGAATAAGACCCATTACGACCTATCTCCAATGCTTAAATACCCAAAAAGGTGGCCAAAGTAACTCTTCTGTAACGCCGCTGATTGCTTACCATCAGGCGATCTCTCTGCTCATTTGCCATCAATAAACTTCTTGCTTCTGCCAGCACCCGTGTTATAAAAAAGTATCCTATACTTAGCTCATATGAACTGACTCTGGTGACACCCAGACCCGAAGCAACAATTTCTGAATCACACAAAGACTTGCTTCGTGCGGGAATCGAACCGCTACGCGTTGCACGGCAGCCAGGGACCTTAGTCTGCTATTACAATTGTGTCGGAATGGTCGATCACTGATCAGTGCAAGAGGGACGGAGCTATGTAGGTTGTATAGCTCCGTCCCTCTTGCACTGATCAGTGATCGACCATTCTGACACAATTGTAATAGCAGACTAAGGCCCCAGTTATCCAGTCGTTGTGGAATTACTAATGACTGGGTTAAGTAACCATTAAATGTCTTTGAGTAATGACTTATAAACATAATGACTAACATAGATGATAAGAGTCAGATTTCTAAAACAAAATAATGAATAAAACTAACGAAATATTTTTTTTATACCATCTGTACTTATCCTTTGAATGAAAAGCCAAAATTAGCCTACTTGAATTATATTTACATACACAAACAATAGTTAACAATATAAAAACAGAACCCTTTATGTTCAAGGACCATGTTTTGTCCGTAGACCGAACGGGTCAGTGTTCAGACACAAAAACTCGAGGAATCAAGTAGTCGTGCGCTAGTTACGTTCAGCACACATGTTGCAACAGGGATGATGACGGGGTATGAAAATTAAAAATCTATTTAGTCCGTCAGTTGGGTAATGAAAATATATTTGTTTATTTTGCAGGGCATAGGCCTCCCTACCCTCCTTCCACTCGTCTCTTTGTAGAGCTTTCTGTGGCCTTTTCATAGGCATCGAGATCATCTCGCCATCTTCTTTAGGTTCTGCTGCGACTAATTGAAAAATATCAGACACGTACTTTTCTTTGTTCATATAAGATAACAATACTTTGATGAAACGAATCGAAGTTTAGGGTTTAGGAGTGGCAAATACGTCATTTCTACGTATAAAATGTTCCTAGAAGTGACGTCGCACGATTTCAAATCAATATATCTTCGAAAGTATGTATTTTAATGTAAGAAAATAGAAAATATGTGTGTAATGTTTTAGAAAAATCTACAAGCCGGACATTAAAATTAAAATTAGTCATCTATCCTATTAGTCGCTGTTACTGTTGAGATATGTTGCTGAGAAAAGTAATTTTTTAGTATTCTGTAGCCAAATGGCAAAAAATCGAACCCTCATAGATTCTTCATGTCTGTCTGTTTCCTTCTTATTTCATGTTTAGTTTTCTTTACAATCAGGCACTTTAAAACTTTTTTGAGAAGTTTATAGCCAGATTATTGTAACTATTTTTTACATGAAAACAACCTGAATCTTATAATATAATATAATTATTATGGTATTTTTCTTAGAGGGTTCACTGAGGTTTTCTCGATTATCCCGGTAGCCATTGTGAGTGACGACAACCGTGAACTAGTTTGATGTTGAAGAAGAATCGAGTTATTGGAGAGAAATCCGGAATAGACACTTAAAGCGACACCTACCTATGGTTTGGTATATTATATTATAAGGTGTCCTTAAATTATCTGCCATGACTTTAATGGGAGAGAGGAGTAAAGTAGTATTGTGTTTGAAGATTACAATAATGAAGAAATTTCGTACCCCGGACCAGTTAATACAATTTGAGAACATAAAGAAGTTAAATAAACATTGACTCTATTCTGCATAAAGTGGTTCCAAAATACGCACGAATCGTCAATGAAAACAATTGACAGCAATTGTTTTCAAGCAACAGAGACAGTGAAAGAGATGGTTCTTTCATAACAAATACATACGTAGAATTTTTGTATGAAAAAAAAACATCTCCTCATAATTAATAATTTATATTTACTATTGTAATCTTCAAACACAACACTAATTTTAGAATATTAAAGGTTAATAAATATTTAACACATTGAACGCCGTGGTGGTCACCGGTGACCGACGTTAGCGGAGGATTTGCCTTCAACAGTTTTCTATTGGCAGTCAAAGACTTAATAAACATTAATCAAGCATAGCTACCAGTTTTGTGGATGGCATGATATTCTGATTATCACCTAGACTAGTCTTCTGCCAAATACCTAAATCAGTTTAACAAAAGGTACCAACTTGAATTACTTGAATATTACCGACTTTTGGCCATAATTTGACTGCCTCATTTTCCTGTGTAGCTTAGTGTGCGTGGAGTCTTATACTATGGAAAATAATTCCGTTGTTAGTGCCTCGTTAAAACGTTTTGCTCTAGTTCACGTAGCTTAGGCTACATATGCTAGGCTAGATCTAGGCAAACAAGTGTACTAGGCTAAGTAGACATGTTATTATAACGTCCAATTACGTATTCTAATATCGTTATGGGATACTTGAGTACTACATGTCATTTGTTAGCTGAATCGATTATAGGTTGCTTCCCATCGAACAATCTGGAAGTCATTGTCATTACGCCTATGTCTTTTTTTATGGGATAGGGGGCAAACGAGCTGCCGGTTCACCTGATGGTAAGCGATCAGCGCCGCCCATGGACACGTTCAGCAGTGAACGTCCGGTGGCTGATGTTGCGATGATGGAGGTCACAACTCAACAGATTGTTTGATCTTAATTTTTCTGTCTGTTATTTTTTTATTTATTTATTTAAAGTAAAATAGTGCAACATTTCAGTCGTTAAACTAAAGCGTTATACATAAGAAAATGATTAGACTTTAAAGATTTTTTAACGCAAAATTAGGTAGGTATTGTTTTTAGCAGTACTTTTGTACTTTACTTTTGTAATTAATTTTGTTTAGATAAAATTCAAAGTCTAATCGTCACTACTAATTCAAAACGACAGTCTTCACAATTAACCAGATCTACGTATCTAACTATCTCCTATAGTGCTATATTATGGACCTAAGGCCTCACAACATACTTAGACATTTAGGTCATAACCTAATTATATGATATGCCAAAGAAAATATACGAAAATAATTCCGTTGGCGAAGAAACGCCATGTCAAATATAGTGATTGGTAGGTCCGTCGACCGATCGCTTCAGGGCCACTGATCAATTAGGTAATCTAGGAAATGAGCTGGCCTAGACTTTTCTATGAGATAGAATTTTCTCCAGTGATTTATTTTCAAAGGGTTAGGCATGACTGATACTGAGAATGGGCGCCCTGTGATAGGGGACGAGCCTATTGCTAAATTTTGAACATGTGTTTAGGTCACGTGGTTTTATTGAGTATTTAGACTAGATTTTTGGAACTGAGGTTAGAATACTAGGCATAGGACTTTGTTCTGGAACTTAAAGCTAGCTGCTTGCTTGCGACGCTTTGACTTACAAGAGTAATCGAATGCATAAGAGTAATCGAATACAATGTTTTGCGGCCTGTGCCAAATAAATGTATTTTCTCTCTTTCTCCTTTCTTTCTTTCTTCTTTCTTTCTTCTTTCTTTCTTTCTTCTTTCTTTCTTTGGTGGGAGAGAAGTAATCATGTTTTTCAGTGGAACTGAGGTTAGAATACTAGGTATCGGACTTTGTTCTGGAACTTGAAGCTGGCTGGGAACTTGCGACCATTTGACTTATGAGAGCAATCATGTTTATGAGCCTGTAACGTGCACATAATCAAAATCTATTAAAAAGTAATTTAAGAATTTAGTTAAATAACTGTTGTAAAGAATAAAATCGTATTTTCATTTCCTAAGGTAATTGCAAATCATAAAAACACAACAAAAACGACATCACATGCCGAATACACATCAACAAAAGTTTTAATGAAAGCAATCACAAACAAAAAAAAAACAAATGAAAAATCCAAAATGGCGTCGTATTCTCGACAATAATTTAAACGAAAACGAGTAACAAAGCAAACGCCGAAAATTCTTTGCCGAAAAATCGCGAAACTCGGAATACGTATGCAAATATGCATGTAGGTAACAATGGATCCAATAAAAATACTTCAACGAAAGAAAAATGTCTCCTGGCAAATATTTAACAGGTTTTCTAAATTAAGTCTAAGAGTCCAGACTAACACGCGGACATTTTTATTTGACGTAGTCATGAAACTGAATAAATGAATGCGAAATGTCCTTTGTGCAGCGTTTCCCAAATAGCGGACCATTAAAATAAATTTTGAGTTGCAACATTCCCTTATTTATTTTTCAACCGACTTCCCAAAATGGAGGAGATTCTCAATTCGGAAAGTATATGTTTTTTTATTCTATCGATCCACTTCTACACCAAATAGCAAAACAAATGGCAAGTGCCACGAACCTTTTTAATTGTTTTACTATTTTTTTATGGTATAGATCGGTAAACGAGTAGACGGGTCACCTGATGGTAAGCAATCGCCGCAGCCTATGTACCTACACCCAAAACACCAGAAGCTTTACAAGTGCTTTACCGGCCTTTTGGGTTAGGAATTTAAAGAATGTTGGCGAATCTGGCATTGGCAAGATAAGGAAGAGATCACACAACGAAACACAACGCAAGCGTTGTTTCACGTCGGTTTTCTGGAGGCCGTGGTATCATTTCAGTTCAGCCAGTCCATTCGTGCCGAAGCATGGCTTTTATAACTGTTATGGAGTAATTGTATAATTTTATTTGTACTTACTACTTGAGTGTGTTCAAATCCTTACCACCAGATGGTAGGCGATGGCTTAATACTTAAATATGAAACCAATCTTTGGGAAACACTGGTTTAGTGCATTCCGATGCAAAAATTGGTTGAATACTAGAATAGTTTCAGGACGGGCGGACGCGGGCGGCACGACTAGAGTTCTTTAACTTTCTCATATTGGAACGTGGCAGATGCCATGTTGATTTTTTGTCTCATTCCCCGCTAGCAAGACTGAAATAACATTTGGACTTTGATTTTAATTTTTAAAAGTGGTATAAAGTTCAGTTCTTATATCTACAGAAATCTATATTTCAATTAACCTGTATTCTTCTATTCTGTTTGCTACGAAATTCTGCTTTGTCCGTCGAGTGATACGTCGAGTGATTGCACTTGTAAATACGAACCTACAAATAAAATATTTAGGTATATAAAAATACACGGCGAATATGAATGGGACCGTAGGTTGAGTTGACAAATAGACGGATCAGATTGGCGATATATTAAAGAAGGGCCAAATTAAAAGTACTCTTAACCGATGAGCATGCATGAAAAGACTGTTGACTGTGGATGAAGCGAAAGAGGTATGTAAGATTCGTAGCAATTGGTGGTCCATTGTCTCTGCCTACCCCCATGGGAGACAGGCATGAAGTTATGTATGTATGTTCATTTTTCTTACTTTACGTGTCACCTTGTTTTAAAGATAACTATTTACGTGTAAGAAACTTTTCATTTAATAAAGATTCAATTGTCGTTAGTCGATTCAATTTGTCGTCATTACTAATTTACGTAAACACAACACAATACAATAGTTAATGAAATAACAAATTAACTCAGTACAAACTAAACACGTGTTAATATTTAAAATAGACTCCAGTTAATTCGTTTTGCAATTAAACTTCTGTCAACTTTAACGTATAAAGTTGAACCTTTCGGTTAAATACCGCGACTGTCGAAATAACCGCGTCGAACTATTTAACTGGGGTTCAAAGTACTTTATTAGGTTAGTTTTTAGTCCAAATGTGTCAAATATTTGTATGATAAATCTCCTAAAGAAATAGATTTTTATAGCAACAAAAGTCAAATGAAAGATCACCGTAAACTGTAGCCTGTTCTGCGGGCTGTGTAGCGGGTTTACCGGGGTTCCGGCTCAAAGAGCAGGAGTAGGAACGGGATGGTTTTTAGTCATTACGTGTCTGAAACTCCCTCTCGCCTCGCCCAATGCGAGAAAAGACATTGGATGATTTTCCTCCCTTAAAAAAAGCCTTAACCGATTGCATAATTTTATTATTATTGAGTATTAATTTGTGGACTTCTACTATCAACCACTTACCGTCGTACTCAGATTCATTGATGAACCCTGTCCTTAGAAATTGTTTTCTAAACAAAATCTTTACTAAGGAATACTTTAAGTAATCATTAAAATATGTCTTTAAGTGCGGCAGTTAATGAAAAAAGTTCTAATGTAACGTCTACACGCATTATCTAGATGAAATCTACCAGATAGCTTATTAAAGGACCATCATACGAGTACTCGTCGCTTCGTAGGCAATTCCAAGCGAAGTCCAAGAATACACTAGTTTAATCTAGCATTTCTACAAGCGAATCTGGACAAAAGCAAGTGGTGGGCACTGCCGCAGGATGTCATTATATGCGGAATCTGTTAGGTTATGCAAATGTACCGTCGCAGATGTTAGAACGGCTTAATGATATGGTCTAAGTCTAGTCTGGATCCTATTTCGTATGGCCTAGTTTCTTGTAACGTTTGTACGTTGTATAAGTTGTTTGTTGTGCTATTGTCCTGTACCCTTAGTATGAGTTTGCTTTAGGTTGAACGAAAACGAAACGAGAACGCGTTCGGCGCTTTGATTGGCCAGATCGAATAAACCAACCAATCAGAGCGTCAAACGCGCTCTCGTTTCGTTTTCGTTGAACGTAAAGCAACCTCGTACTAAGCGTACTGGGGGGTCGATTATCCTACACTAGCTGGCGAGCCTGATTCAGAAGGTAGGCAAAGGTTTTTGAATTTGCCTTTTTTTTAATGGAGTAGTACAGCATAATATTTACTGTTTGGTCTTCAGTGACGTTGCTGAAGAGGTCCAATCCTGCCATCCAAAGGCAAAGCCGGCAACACAAAGTTTGGTCTAGCAGATATCCAGACAAGTATGAATCTAAGAGTAAAACGGGTAAGTATGGATTTATAAATGCTAAGAAAATGGTGTTAACTAATATTAATAAGTCAAATCAATAAATGAGAGTATGATTAATGATAATTCGAAGTACTTCATAATTATGTAATACTAGCGGACCCGACAGACGTTGTCCTGTCTACACGTCTTTAATTTGAACATTTGTCGGATCCAATGTAAAACATTCCAAAATCAACAACTACAAATAAATTAAAAATTAATTAAAAAAAACATTGTCCAGCGGACAAAATTGTGAATGTAAACCATTCTCAGATCCCCTTGAACACACACAAAAAAATCATCAAAATCAATCCAGTCGTTTAAGACAAGTTCAGTGACATACACACGTACAGAAGAATTATATATATAAAGATATGCTATTATACCCAATAATTTTTCAGTTTAAAATATAGTATATTTACCTTTTTTCTCAGAGACTACGGTTATATATATAATTTTTAATAGTTATTACAAAAAATAAGCGAGTCATTTAGCTGAAGTTTTAATATTACTTGAATTACACTACATCACTAGTAGGCATGTATATGTTACGGTAAGAGTGAATAATTGAAAATTATTAATAATTATCTACTATTATTAATAACTAGCTTCTGCCCGCGACTCCGTCCGCCCGGATGTCGGTCTTCGCGTGGAAGTTTTATTTCTCCATTTTGAGTAACTCTGACAATGACATCTTATAAATATCTATTGGACCCAAATACGGCGAGGCCCATAATAATTAAGGAGATCCCTCTATTGAGCTACTGCTGTTGAGCAGAATAAAACTGAAAAATAAAGATTTTTTTCTACGTATTTTTCCAGGATAAAAAGTAACCTATTTTATGTCCAGGATAATAAGACATAATTATACCAAGTTTCATCGAAATCAAACCGTTAGTTTTCACGTGATGCCTGAACATATATAGACAGACAGACAAAAAAATTATAATCACATATTTGGGTTTGGTATCGATCCAGTAACACCCTGCTATTTATTTTTTCTATATTTTTAATGAGCAGAATTGACCCTTCTAGATTTATTATAGCCCGCGACTTCGTTCGCGTGGAATAGTGACTTCCGGCAAATTTTTGGTTTTAACCACATAGTTCCCGATTTCGCGGGATCTCTTCAAAAATGAGATGTGGAGGATATTCTAGGGAACTCCTCAAAAATCAACATAATGAGCTCTGCGTTTGAATTTAATAGATGTATACTCACTTAGGGCATTGAAAAAATAGTTTAAAAACGGACTTAAACTAAAGAAATATTATAATCTTTCCGGACTTAAGATGAAAACTAACTTAAAACTAAATATATTAAAGAAAGCTACGAATTACGAATTTATAACAATTAAAAAAGAAATTATATTACAACCTATCCTCAATGCTATAATAACCAAGCTTAAACTAATTAATTTAAAAGAGACGACTTAAATCTAATTAATTTATAAATTATAGACTTACAATTTTATTAAACAAACTAACTACAGTAACTACTAATAATCGATATCAAACTAAACCTACGTTAAATAATTTAACCAGAAAACCAGGAAAACTCAACAAATAAACTTTTTAATAGACAAATACAACGAAACCAATTTAGAATACACGAAACAGCAGGACCACTGCAGACAAATAATCATACGACTTATAGTACACTATTTCCACAACAGTACCGAAGCGCTCGGCCGATACCCAACCAAATGAATGTAACGAAATTTAACATTTATTTTTATTTTTTAAAATAAAAACTATCCTATGTCCTTTCTAAGGTTCTAAACTATATCTGTACCAAATTTCAACCAAATCCGTCAAATAGTTGCGGAGATTAATGGTATAAGCATAGAATGTTCGACGTGATTCTTTAATTTGACATAACTTTTTTATTTATGAACCGATTGACATGAAACAAACACTAAATGTAAATTTAAGCATCCCACAATATATTCGTGAAAACCGCATCCAACTCGGATCAGCCGTTTCTGAGATTAGCGCGCACAGACGAACAGACAAACAGACAAACAGACAAACAGACAAAAAAAAAGTTAATTACATTTTTGGGTTCGACATCGACATAACAATAACCCCTGCTATTTTTTTTATTTTTATTTTCAATGTACAGACAGCACTTTTCTACGATTTTATTATATGTATAGATAGGAAACTACCCAATTATGTTTGCAATAGTCCACTGCTGATTTATGGCTCACCTCGACATAAGAGCGTTTCCCATCCATGCTTTGCAGGCGCATTAGCGATTAACTCTGAAAAAGTCACATTGGTACTTGTCGTTGATAGGTTTCGAACCTGCACTCTCATGCATGAGAGGTCTTAAACCTCCACACGAACATAATATCATAATAAATAACCTATGTATTAACAAGATATACTCAGTTTCCAATTTCAAACAAGCAATTTTAATCTAAACACTTTATTCTATAAAAACGGTTGTTTTAACAAAAAACGGTTATTTAAAATAACGGTTATAATAACGTCAACGTAATAATGTGTCGACTGGCCCTATTAAGGAGTTGTCACTCTCACTATAGCCCGCCATTTGCAGTTAACTTTTAACTTTAGAAAAATCTTTTTTCATTGTAAAATTTACAGTTTTTTATAAGAAAATTATAGCTGTTGTGTTATTCTTTTATAATGTAGCTTAGTTTAAGAGAAATAGGTTTGTTGTTGGAGTAAGTAGGTAGGCGATTTCCTAAGATGAGGTTTGAAAAAAATGTTGTGTTTTGAATTTTAATGTGGAAAGATGTGTAAATGGAAAAGGGCGACCAAAGCTGAGGAAGGGCTGAGGACTGAGGAGTGACGACGGACAATTGACGATTGAGGACTGAGTCTTTGATTTGAGGAGTGACATAGTGGAAGAAAAATGAGGAGGGATCGTTTATGAAGCAATTGCAATGAGGAGATACCTGTGATTGTGCATCTGACCAAAGAAATTGGGCCTGCCCAATGCCTAAGGCGTAGTTGGGTTATAATCGCCATGCTTGTTCAATGCGGACCACATGATAATTTGCATTGAAATCAAAATTGAACCAGTAAAACAACGTTGTCAAAAAACTTTGCTCAAAAACAGTTCGTAAAAAATATCTGTTTATTTTGAAACATTCAACTCGATTGTGTTTCATATGAACTTATCAGACAAATTGGGATCGCCTGCTGAATTTTAAGCTTGCCACACTATACAGACCAGCAGAAAAAGCTATATCTTCTACCTTATTGTTTAGTGCAATTTCCAACCCTGTCACTTGGGCATAAAGTTGTAAATTGTTTGAAGAGTTTTGTCAGATTGGTGTAGGTTGATTTGCTTTTGTTTATACCTGTGTTTTGTATAAAGAATAGCTTTTGTCTTGCCCTTGAACCAAATGTTTCATTTGTCTAGCCTTCTGTTTTTTTTATTTTGCGTAGGTATGTATATTCGGAAATACATATATTTGCATATACAGATATGCTATGTAGTTTTTCTTGAATGTTGAATATATTTTGTGAATTCAAATAAGTTTCGAAAGTATAATTTACTAGCTACTTCTGTGTGGTTTCATCCGCTCTGCTCGGCTCTATCTTTTGATATCCTATAATAATCGTAACAAATGGACTATCACACACAAAAATAATTATTCCAATCCGACCAGTAGTTCCAGAGTCTAGCGCGTTCAAACAAACACACTCTTCCGGTTTATATAAGAGAAATAAAAATAATAGATCGTAAAGAAGATAACGTTAATGTAATGTTCGTCGAATTATCATCAAAGTACCTGATTTTTTTAAATCTCTTTATTTATTTATTTAATACTTCATGCACATGAGTGTGTACATTAGGTGGGCTTAATGCCGTAGGCATTCTCTACCAGCCAAACCTTCAGGTGGTGCAATGAAAAACCAGTGGTAGGTGCATGGAGCAAGCTCAAGTGGAAGAAAAAAAAAGAATACAATATACTTACTTACACAAATATATAGCTAAATATATTTAAATAATATAAAAACATAATAAACCTACATAATAACATTACATATACTATCTACATATAATATATTCATACTACTTATAGTGAAGATCAAGATGAACCCTCTGATAACCTCTTCAAAAGAAGCTCCCGAACTCTCCACTTGAACGTCAAGCGAGCAGATAGCATCCTGATATCGGTGGGGAGCGCGGATCTTTACATGGCAGGCTTGACAGATTATGCTCTTTTTTGAGGGAGAAAATCATCCATTGACTTCTATGACGAGGCAAGACGGATTGTCAAACTCTTACTGATTAAAAACCAGCCCGTCCCTAGTCCTGCTCTTAGAGCCGGAGCCTCGTTTACCCGTTAGGTCCTAGATAGTCCGCAACACAGATTATGGTTCAGATCTAGTTTTTTAGATAAGTTCAATTATTTTGTATAATGCGTGTGGACTCGCCCACGTTCTATAATGGACTCGCCCACTGTTACATGGGACTTATTTATTTCTAACAGGCTAGTAGGTTGTATGTAGGTGTTACATTTTTAGACATGTGCCTCCCTTCGGGGAATTATAAGAATGACAGAACGTCATTTCCTCGTGCCTTTAACTCTCACTTTGGTCAAGTGACCAGTGGTCGTAAGAGTGACTGCTGAGCATGAAGTCTCCGGTTCGATTCGCGGGCAAGAATATCATTAAGGTTTTGAAAAACACACTAATATTATAAAAGTGAAAGTTTGTTTGTTTGGATTGCATTGAAGCATCAAGTTGCAACGGTTTGGGACGTTGCCGTTGTTGAAAATCACAGGCACTCTGAACATTCATTTGATATGTGTTTAAAACAATATAAAAAATGCATAACGATTTTGTTACTATTAAATTATATGAAACAAAAGGTTAATACTAACTGATTAGTGGAACAATACATATTTCCCCTTACCGTTCTCGAACGAAGGAACCTACTGAAATAAATATAATCGAGTAGCTTTAATATTTCATACGAGTGTGGGACAGTGGCTCGATAGTGTGGGACCAATGAAATATCGATACCATTCTATAAAGATGTCGATTTATTTGAAAGACGGCACTAACGTAGTTTTATAATGCTGTGAAATATATTTCAAATTCTTTTCACTGAGAAAATTGTCCTGACAAGATATTGTATTGAGGATTTTACATAATGTAATGTCGTTTGTTTTATGATGAGTTAAACTGTGATTTTATTATAACTTTCGTGAGATATACTAAATTAATTATTATGTTATCGGCTTACTCGCGCAATTGTTTGACGAGAAACTCGACTGAGCGCGCTCAGTAGCAGCGCGACGATCGCCGCGTCGTGTGTCGCGGAATGCTGCTCATGAATATGAGTCTCTAGCATGGCTTGAAACTAGTCGAGTTCCTCGTCAAACAATTACGTGAGTATGCCGATAACATAATAATTGAGTTAAACTGTGTTCTTATTAAAAATATATTTATATATAACTCTGCAATATGTATGTGTTTTAAATACCTTTGATGAAAATACTGAGTTATAAGTCCCTTGTAATAGGGGCATATTGCCATATACTGGGCACATCTCCACACTGCGTGCGGTAGCACTGAGAAGTTTTCGAAAAACCGAAAAAAGCCCAGCACTACTTTGCCCGGCCCGGGAATCGAACCCAAGACCCCTTGCCCAGCAGTCGCACTTGCAACCACTCGGCCAACGAGGCAGATTAAATAGTGAGTTTTGAATTTGGTATTTTATACTCCAATCTATACTTATATATAATACTAGCGAACCTGGCGAACTCCGTTTCGCCACCATGTCTTCTTTCCTAAATTTTTTTTTTGCTATAAACCTCACGGAACCCGAGACCTTTCCAACAAATGCAAAACCATGGAAATCGGTTCGTGCGTTCTGGAGTTATAGCGTCAGGAAGGAAAACCCGACTTATTTTTATATAATAGATATAATATATAATTATATATATTATATATAATTTATATAATTAGATTATAAAGCTGAAGAGTTTGTTTGTTTGTTTGTTTGAACGCGCTAATCTCCGGAACTACTGGTCCGATTTGAATAATTCTTTTTGTGTTGGATAGTGCATTTATCGAGGAAGGCTATAGGCTATAAAACATCACGCTATGACCAATAGGAGCTAAGCAGAGCGGGTGAAACCGCGCGAAAGTAGCTAGTTTAAAATAAACAAAACGAACGAAGAAATATATGAGCCAACAATTAACAATTCCACCAAAATAAAGCCAGGTACACAAAGGTGGTTCAAATCAAAGTATGTTACCTACCTAGACTACCTAGGATACCTAATATACCTAGTCTATCTTTGTCTTTGAGCTGTCTTGAGAGCTGGAATTACTTTACCCTCTATTAGGTTTTGGTCTGAAGGGTGCAATCAGTGGTCACACTTTGATGAGCTTTTTGGGAGCAATATCCAATGTTTGGGGGGTATGTTTGGTATGTGGGTGAGTTGATGTAGGGGGGATTAGGTCGTAGTCGGATATTAGCTAGATTATCTGAATAAAAGGTGGTATTTTGTGAATTATTAAGTAAAGATAGAGTAATTAGAATATAGTGCACACACTTTACAGTAGGATTGCCTTGTTGGACGAGTTGTTGCAAATGCGATAGCCTGACAAGGGGTCTCGGGTACGATTCTCGAGTCAGGTAAGGCATTACTGGACTTCTTTTGGTTTTTCGAAAATTTCTCAGTAGCAGCAAATATTCTGGAATTGTGTAATTCATTACATTGATGTGTTTTTGTGTTTGTGTATATGTTTGTCACTCAATCACGTCAAAATGGCTGAAAGGATCAGGACGAAATTTGAAACAGGGGTAGATTATTTTCCGGAATAAGACATAGAACAATTTTTACTCCACGAGACCGCAGACGAAGCCGCTGGCAGAAGCTAGAACATAAATAAACAAAACTATATCTATACCATACACAAGATACTATGGAATACAGTTCTGTATTCCATGCAAAATACAATTAAAATACTACAATCCGTTCTAAACGGAATATAGCACAACAGCCCTAGACTAGGACTTAGTAACGGAATATTCTAGCTCAAGAACCCAAGACGAGCCTCAGTGCTCTATCGGAACAGACAGTCTTAATTTGAGCTTGACATTGTAAAGGCACCCTTTATGCTCCCTGAAACTGCAGGAAGATATAGTCTGTAGTCTCTACTAGGTATTTATGTAGGTTTAGATACTGTTATCTGGTTTTTGTTTTGGTTTTGTATTGAAAATAAGGTTTTGTAATGTGTTTTTGGTAAGTCTAGGAGAGTGGTAAGCGAATGGCCGGACCGGAGTGATATCACGGCTTAACTGAAAACCGACGTGAAATAACACATGCGTTGTATTTTGTTCTATGAGCGAAGTTACTGGAGGCCAAATGATCCTCCTACCCAATCTCTTAGCCCCCAAAAATCCTCAAATTCCAACCCCCAAAAGGCCGGCGACGCACTTGTAACGCCTCTGGTGTTTTGAGTGTCCATGGGCGGCGGCGATTGCTTACCATCAGGTGATCCGTTTGCCGGCTTATTTTATTAAAACAATACATAAATATTGTAACTTTCGTGAGACATACTAAATTAATTATTATGTTATCGGCTTACTCACGTACTGCTACTGTAGCAGCGCGACAATCGCCGCGTCGTGTGTCGCGGAATGCTGCTCATGAATATGAGCCTCTAGCATGGCTTGAAACTAGTCGAGTTCCTCGTCAAAACAGTTACGTGAGCAAGCCGATAACATAATAATTAATACATAAATACTTAATTGTAAAGTGGTTACTGGTGCGACTGTTGTGTAATGGGTCTTGAGTTCGATACCCGGATCAGAGAAGAAAATATTGTCAAAGAAACTATTAGTGACACTGGTTTGATCCGATCTGATTTATTTTCCAATATTACATATATAGTACTTATAGAATAACATGTGGAAAGTTAATGTTATGTTGTTTATATATGCACTTATGACAACTTTAATTTAAATGTCGTGTCGTTATATATAAACGTTTTTATCTGAAATAGCTCTCCATTTGAACTATACTCTACAATCTAGACCTAGTCAAGTTTAAATCCACTTCACACATCTTCAAACCATCTTCATACTCGCACGTTCAATTCGATTTCATACAGCCTAAAAACATCCAGGAGTTGCCATGAATATTTTGCCCACAACGTATGCATCTGAAGATATTTGATCCTTCGTTTTATCTTTACTTCTTTCATAGTTGACACATCATGGACCTATCCAGGCTCAATTCACGGCAAATTTTACGGTTCTCCGTTCCCATTTCACCGATACCTTTTGTCCCAGTGAATTGGTTAAGGATGATATTTTTTGCTCCTGTTTTTCGTTATCATTTCGTGAATAAGGAAAAATGAGGGTCCAATTGTGTGCAGTTGTTTTTGAAGATGTTTGTTTTTTTTTTACTTGTTTGTTTTTTTTTTACTTTTTCGTTTTTTTTTTTGATTACCTATTGTCCCTGAAGCTTCTGTATCGCTGGCGCAGTTGGCTGAAATGAAATGATATGCGATCTTCATTTTGCGATAGGTTTTGTCTACACATTTGTGTGTTACATTAGTGTTTAGTTTAGTTATACGAGTATACGAGAGTATACGAGTAATTATATGCTGAAATTATTATAGAAGTACTACTGGACTGTATTTTCGGTTTTTTGAAAATTTCACAGTTGTAGCGCGCCGTCTGGAATTGTGCCCAGTATATGGCAATAGGCTCACCCCCTATTCATTAGGTCATTCCTAGGACTTACTAAAAAAGGGTGAAAAGTGGCTGAACATTTTATTGCGGCTTTACGTGCCGTAATATCTACCTCTGCCTACCAATTTGAGGATAAAAGACGTGATGTTGCAAAATAAAATATAGAAGTGCTCATAAAATCAAATATTAATTTGAGGTTTCAACTAAGAGTTATCAAGTAGTAAACATTTAATTTGTAAAATCTATTCCTCTTTGTAAGCCATATCTTAAACCCTCATCAAAGCATACACACAGCACATTAATTTAATTTAACAGCCATAAATACAGCCAAAACTAATCCGCCAAACAGCTAAGAAAGCGCAAAAACTTAATCTTAAAACCATCTTAATGGAAAATATACATGAAAATGAATAAGTATGCATGTATGTATGTTATAAACTAAAATTTAATTACTGAAAAGCTTAATATAGTGCTAACTTAAGTCTATTTGGGCAGCAATAAAGGTCTTGAGCGTGTTCAAAGATACGTAGCAGGTGACTGTGGGGCCACGAAGTGCTAATCAATTGTGGAGCTCTGATTTTTGTGGTTGAAGCCAAGACGTAATTATTCTTTGTAGTGTTTTTACACTACGATACACATTACGATTGTAACAGTGCTTATCCACCAGAGATATACTAGAGTGTTAGGAAGGCTGTGACAGACTCTAATTAAAAAGATTTTCTACTAACTACTGAATGTCACTTGTAGGCTACATGATTGCCAAAATGTGTTTATGTATTTTTCGTTAAGTTGCAACAAGACTGTACTGATTACAACAATCTTATTTAGCAGGCATGTAGCAAGGTGATCTTTACCTACAAGATCTCTCACATTTTCACCATCTTCACCCACCCCGCTACCGCCACACCAGTTCTCATGGCCCCCCCACGAAAGAGGCCAGGCTGCATCCATTAGTACAGGTGGTGCTAGTAATTTGCATTCTGGATCGACACAATTCAAGCCCCGGGTGCCTCGTACCGCTCCACTGCTCTTTTCGGTGACATCCTTAGGCTTTGTGTGCCTATTCAGCTGTTCGTGATATGTGAACGTGGTTTCGCTGTTTCATATTTCATTTCATGTGTAGTGTGTGTTTTGTTATCTTTTTTGAAGGATTTGTTGTTAGTTGACGAGTCGTTAGTGTCATTGTTGAGGAAAGGGTTTTATCGTCATCATTATCATCATCAGCTAAGAGATGTCCACTGCTGAACAAAGGCCTCTCCCTTAGCCCTCCATGTAAAACGACACGAAAAAAAGCCACCACCTGCAAAGGGTTAATCAATGTTAATTAATGGTTACTTATAAGTTATAACCCAGTCCTTAGCCATTGTTTTTGGAACAAAATCGTTTCTAAGTAATAGTTTAAGTAACTAATAAATGTTTCTGAGTGCGGCAGTTAGAATCAAATCTTAATTAATTATTTACTCCCTTTTTGAAATTGTCAGTAGTAGCAAATATTTTTGTCATGTGAGTTAATAGGCCACATGAGTACCTATTATAACTTATACGTCTGGCGAAAAATTAATGGTCCCAATATCCATTTTTCTCCTCCAATGATCCCATTCCTTCGATGTTATTAATATTTTGATTAATTTCGTTGTAGGATCTAAGATACATCGGTTCTTGTAGCTGCGACCAGTGGGACATAATATCAAACTTTATATCTTGATGTTTTTATATGAGGCAAAGTCATCCCATGAATTTTTCCACTTTAGGTGGTCTGTGCGAGGTAGTGTCAGTCTCTTACTGACTAAAAACCACCCTGTTCCTGCTGCTTCGAGCCATGGTAACTTGCTAGGTCGTCCGCAGCTTTGGGAAGAGTAAGGCCCTGGCTCACAAGAGTTCAAGTGATAGATAAGGTTTCTTCTATGAAGTTCATCTTAAATTCATTAAAACAAAATCACTATTCTATCTTCATATGAGCACACATGATTACTATAACTTCTATACAAACGAATCTCTAATATTATTAGTAAAAGCTACTACGTAATGCATGAACAATGGAGGACGATCCATTAAGATAATGATCTGGTAACTAAGTGCGGCCATTGTCATATAATTAGTATTTAATTATTTACTGTTCATATTATCTTACTTGACATTTGGTTGCTGCGTAAAGCCAACTATGTAGGTCACACGATGCTGTGTTAGAATTAAAGCAGTTTCGTCGAGCCGGGAAATGCGGGTTAGTATCATAGAAGCGCTTTTAAAGGCATGGGAATGGGGATTTAAAACCTAGGAAAGCTAATATTTCGAGTTCCTCAGTCATATTTAGGAATATAAAGTAAATTACTATAAGGAAATCCTGATTTATAAGGGTTAAACCTTTTTAAACAATGTTCTTTCTTTCTACTCATAAAAAAGATTAAATATAAATTACATCAGGCTCCCAAGGTTAATACTAATATATTTTTTTATATCACGCCTGTGACTAGAAAGCATGCGGCCCACCTGATGGTAAGTGGTTACCGCAGCCAATGAACGCTTGCAACACTTCGGGCATTACATGCGCTTTGCCGACACTTAAGAAACCTATTTACTTCCTTCTTGAAGTACCCAATGTTGTCTACTGGAAACACCTCGGCAGGGAGTTCATTCTACAATTGGAAGGGAAGTCGGTAGGAGGGAATTTTTCTGAAACCGAATGGTATAGGACCATTTGGGCTTCAATGTGTAAGCGCGAGCTCTCTTTTAATGGCGAACGATGTGATAATAGAAAGTGGCACAAATATTGGGCTTTAAAATCATCGTGTTTTACATAAAAGGAATTATACTTGTTACTGCTGAACTAAATATCACACTAATATATTATAAATGTGTAAGTTAGTTTGTTCTAATAGGAAAGATAGTTTGATTTTGATAGGATACTTTTTATCCAACGGCAACGCGGGTTGAGCTGCTGGCACAAGCTAGTTTAATAATACCTTTTATACCAAAGAGGTATAGAAATCTATATCTAATCTATACAATGTGATAGGGGTGAGACTTCTAACCCGTTAAGGCTGAGTTCTACATCTAATTTTATCGACAAAAGTCGGGGGTCGAAGGGGTCCCCCTAAAAATTATGGCTATTTTAATATTTTTTTTACTTTTTTTGATATCAAAGGTAGTATGCGTCGTAGAAACAAAAAAAAACGAAAAACGGTAGCTAATAACCTTGGCTAACTAATTCATTACTTTTTTCATATGTTTGATAATGTTTTGGTGAGGAAAAAAATCATTTGTGAATTATTTTTACCGAAAAAATCACTATTTTTCAATATTTTCAATTAGGGGTTCAACCCCCCATATTATTTTTTTTGTCGATAAAATTAGGTGTAGTACTCAGCCTTAACGGATTAGAAGTCCCACCCCTATCACATTGTATATATCATGTCGTTAGAACTTTACTTTTTGGACAGTGTTTAGTGACCTTAACTAAAGAACGACAAAATACAATATTCTATCTATCTAAACAAAATGGTTGGCTTCGAAATATCAATTGTTTCTTATAACAATAAGGCCTAGAAGTTTATTTTGAATTTACATACGTTTAGTTTGGGTTTTGGGCCTAGGATGAATTTGTCCCTCTGTCCGTAGGTAGACTGAATATTTTATCCTAAATTGTCATGTGTCTAACTGTGTGGAAATGCTTTTGGAATGAGCTGACTTTGTGTTTTAGTTCTATTTTTAACCGACTTAAAAAAAGATGGAGGTTCTCTATTTTCCCTGTTTGAATGTACCTATGTTTATGCATGCTTTTCTCACGATTGACCGAACAGATTTTGATGCGGTTTTCAAAATAGTGTTTGTTACACTTAGTAGCAAGTTTTCGTAGGTATATTAACTGAGTTTAAAAAGAGGATGTTGAAGTCGGTTTTTTAAACGTAGTTTACTAAAATTTATTGTTTCTATACTTGGGTATTGGGATATTGTGGAAATTATGTTTTATTTTTTTAAATGTATTTTTAAACAATGACAATGGAATATTAAAATGCAGTACTCAGAGTCTATGGACGTCTGCGTAGATGAAATGCAAGCTTCTCATGCCACAGTTCGCCGAGACAATAGTACACTAAATAGCACGATTCTGTTCTGACATACCGGCAGTAATTATTTCATCACTTACGCCTCTTGACCATCCACTGATGTACTCACACACAAGGCTCCTCTATAAAAGAGGTTTTCATAATATATGTGGATTTTTTATGGTATAAGTCTGTAAACGAGCAGGTTAATCACCTAATGGTAAGCAATCGTAGCCGCCCATGGACATTTGCCCAGAGACGTTACAAGTGCGGTGCCGGCTTTTTGGGGGTTAGGAATTTTAGGGTTATTGGGGAATCGGTGATTAGGTAGATTGGGAAGGGGGGTAATTGGGCCTCTGGTAATCTCTGTCATACAACGCATGCGTTGTTTCACGTCGGTTTTCTGTGAGGTCGTGGTATCACTCCTATCCAATTCACGTTCACTGACCTTTTCATGATCGTTCGCAAAATAACCAACAATGTTCTTCAAGATTTAATTTAACAAAAGCTAAACACTTAAACGTAAATACATCACCTATTTTCAATACACTTCTATAAAATACTAGAATATTAGAAATCGTAGCCTATAAGTTCAATAGCTTAGTATCATCGGTGCATAGTCACGTACACACAAACTGTAAATCAGTTTATCTTGGTCTCGCTTTATATAATCTTTCTATACATTCAACGGCCAGTTTATATTGGTTTGTATAGCTTGATATGTCGCCGTGTCCACACAGCGCTATACTGCACTGACTACTGATGTGTTTATGGGATATTGATACTGCGGTTTGAATTCTGTATGTTAAAATTGGTATTTCTTGGAAATTGGTTGGGTTTTATATCCTTTAAACCTCCTAGAAGATCTTTTCTTAGTTTTATAATGGTAGGTATAATGGCATTTCCATAATCTCCCGAAAAGAAAGAGAGAGGTCATATACTTAAAAGGTTTATATTATAACTTTCGTGAGATATGAGTATATCTTAGTTATTAGAGATATTAGTTAATTAAAATCACAGTTTATTCACATAAATTATCTCTAGGCTCTTCCATATACAGGCTGCGCGACGTCACCGCGTCTGCGCACGCTATATCTAAAATAATCGCGATCAATTTATATCCGATTGATCGTTTATATCAATTGTATCTGTACCTACTTAGTCATACCTTATTGTTATAGATACCTTTATCAGTTTACTTGTACTTTTATACATGGAACTGATAATAAATTAATTAATTGAAAAATATAATCATGATTACGTAGACAAATTTAAAGACAAATAAAAAGTCGTGAATTCATAATAATAATTTTATTGTACTCCCCTATTCCATTCTCCTATTTTTTGAGAATCCCGAGGACCATCGCACCCATATCCAAATACTTGGCGATTTGCCAAATTTAATTAAAATCTGCACCGATACCGAAAACTAGTTAAGAGCAAACGTAGATATCCTCCGTATGGAAATAAATTAAATTTCCCCCCGTCTGGAATATTTCTCATGAATGGGAGATAAGCAAAATAGTTTAGTACAAACATGTAAAATGGAGAAAAATTTTAAAAGAATTTTCTAATTGAACGTCCTTCACAATCTGCAAGGCTGCGTCCGTCAGGGCTTTATCTGAACACATAAAACAAAACAAAATGGCTGACGCAACTCAGCTCTTTATAAAGCGCTAAAGTGAACTGACGTAAACACAGTGTATTCCTTTAACACGTTCGTAGTTTCAGAAAAATGGTTCCAGAAAGTAAAATGAATAAAACCGCGACAACAGAGTCACGTTTTTGAAGTATTTAATTAATGGAGACTGCGCGCGAAATGAAATTTTCTTTTCTTTTAAAAGTCAACGGAAAAACTAAGATAATAGTTTGGAGTCGGATGTCGGTAGCGGCGGCCATCTTTGTTGGTCTTTCTGTCCCTTCGATAATTGAAGTGCTCAGGTTTCGAGTCTTTAATCATTGTTGGTATTTTAAGAGAGGATTTTAAAAAGATGATGAAGTTCCTTTCTCTTTATTAGGTGACTTTTGTGCAAATGTTTGATGGTAAATTTTGTCCCGTAAAATAAGGAAATTTCTGCAATTTGTGTATCTTTAAAAAAAATGTATTTTTGCTAACGTTGTCTCATTTAAAGTTCTGGGTGAGTATTAGCAGTTTGCCTTAAACATATAGTGTGTACTTATAAGTCATTAGTTTCAAATAGATGGAAGTAAAACTGTTATTTGCTATTTTTAATGTAAATGCTGTAGTAAATGCTGACCGCAGCTATAGCTCGTCCACGAACCAGGCTACAATATTACCTGACATACAACCAAAATCTTTAAAAAACATCAAAACCTTATAATACCTTTAACAAAACCTCAAGAAGTCCAGTAGAAAATGTAACAAGTCTTAACAAAAAATGAACAAAATTTCAATATGGCGGCGCCAGTGCAGTTTTCTATCAGGGGTGTCGAGTGCCTAGTCGAGTGTCCATTAATAACACATGGTGTCTTACGACGTTGATATTAAACTTCAGGGAGTTGAGAGTGAAAAATGAAGCTGAGATAGTGGCGAGAGACAGTCCTGTTTATTTTGTCCGCTCCACTACTGTTCTACTCGCTGAAACCCTATTTAAGGGTGATTTCGTTTCGAACAGTTATGTTTGTGACGATTTTCTGTTTGGTATTTTTTGTGTTATATTATTTTCAATTATTTGAACTGCACGGTTGCTTCGTAACGTGCGGGTTCCATTCCCGCACGGAGCATCTCCTTGTATGATGATGTTTCGAGTCTGGGGGTCATGTGTATAGAATATATGTTTGTAAACATTTTACACAGGAGAAAATACAAGCGTGGGTCGATATTAAAGTGTGTGGATTTAGTAGATTTCTCATTAAGGACTCGGCGCCGCTCATGGATACCCGAAACACCAGAGGCATTACAAGTGCGTTTCCGGCCTTTTGAGAGTTAGCAATTTGAGGATTGTTGGGGTTTCGGGGATTGCAAAGACCAGGGAGGGGGTTATTGGTGTCACTCCGATCAAGCCATCCATTCGTGCTGAAGCATGGCTCCACCACACTTCACTTCACGAAGCATAGATCCATAACTCCTTTTTGTTTTACTTGTTGTTACATTTGTAACTTACCCAGATGAAAATACATTTACCCAACAAAAATGGACCAGCCACAACAAGTAAGTGGCACTTCATACACGTCACAACTGGATTAACCCTTCAAAAACAAATGAATGTCGTACAAAGTTTTCATTAAAACCGCCGCGGTCATGCGGACCGACTCACGGCGCGCGACGGTTAATCAGCCAAGTTTTGAGTATCAACTGAGTAATTGAGTGTGGACTGTTTGTAGTGAGCTTGAGTGAGTTCTTGTTTTTGAACTTCATCGATTAATTACTCTGGTTTTGTCAATAAGCCTTATATTTAGGTATATTTGGTTCTGAAATTTCCAATACATCAGTTGAAGGACACCTAGGAGTTGAGGTTACTTTTTGTCTTACCTATTGAGTAAACCCCAACAGTGGTTAGTGTAAGATAAAATTGCAAAGCCTTTTTATAACTCTTTTCGATATAAAAATAGCATGGAGTCTGGCATTAGATTGACAAAGTCATAGTCAAAATCATTTATTCAATTAGACCAGAAAGGCACTTTTGAACATCAAACAAAAAAGCAAAAAGCATCTGATAGACCTCACATTAAATAAAATTGCATAGTTTAAAAAAAAATGGGTGTTACATTTCTACAACTGAAAGAATAGAGTTTACCTTCCCTTTTGAAGGAGTGAATACGAATCGGACTGTCGTGTCGGTAGAAGGACCCTATACATATTATATCGACCAGATTGGTGATATATTAAAGAAAGGCTAAATTAAAAGTACCTTTAACCGCCAAGCATGCATGAAAAGACTGATGACTATTGATGAAGCGAAAAAACTATTTAAGATTCGTAGCAACTGGAGTTCCATTATCTCTGTCTACCATAGGAGACAGTCGTAAGGTTAAGTATGAATATATGTAATCTTACACTAAGCAATATGTTTCAAATTATTACTGACAGTACATAATATCAGACATATAAATACCCATGGTAATGCTATCATGCGTGAACATGGTGTCATGGCATCACTACACAATAATATCATATGCAAATCGATGTAAATTGATTTAATTGTCCCCGTATATTATGGCTTACGAAGCTAAAGGGGTGATTAGGATGATAACATGTCAGCTAATTGGTAGTCGACTGCTTACGACATATTTACTTGTATCATAACAAATAAATAACTTTCTTACTGCCGTACTCAGATATTTAATGAATACTTATACTATTCCTTAGTAACGATTTTGTTCCGAAAATAATTGCTAAGGACTGGGTTAAGTGACTCTGAGTACGGATGTTAAACTCTTTGTCTATTTCCATGTTATAATCAACTTCTGTCCGCGGCTTCGCTCGCGTTCCTGTGAGATAATACGTAGCCTATGTGTTATTTCAGACCACAATTTTATTTATCGCTGTTCCAAATTACATTCAGATCCTGTCAGTCCTTTTATGTATAGTATACATAATTAAAAACTAAATAATATTAAAAACAACTAAAATAAACCATCAAAAATTTAGTCATCGTTATTGAAAGATAGGGTGTCCAAAAGATTCATAGTAATCCCACATTTAATAGCTTGCCTTAGTCAATAGACAGTCAATAATCCAGTCTAAAATAGTGTTAACAGTAGTTCAGGTAGAGGGCGCCACTGTAGCTACGTTGCAACTCTGACCGGCTCCCGGAGCCATCATACGAAACTAATTTGCATTTTGACAAAGATTAAGAAATTTTAGATGCGTTGATTTTAGTTGGGTACTCTTAGAGCAAGGAAAGATGGTTGGTTGACATGCCTCTACACATAATGCAGTTACGATGAATCCTCACTGGAGGAACAGTTCTCACTTTCCTATCCCAGTAACTGATCTGCTGAAGGGCCTTAAAGCCGATCACAAGATTAAAAAAAAAATTACGATTAAATTATTCACTTGCACGTAGGACATAGCCGCCGCGTCACACCGCATCGCGTTGAATTCGCGTGTCACCGCACCGCTTTGCGCTCGCTTCTTGATCGTTCACGCTAAAAGGTTACCGGGACTCCAGCTCAAAGCATGAGAAGGAACGGGGTGGTTTTTAGTCAGTAAGAGTCTGGACTCTCCCTCTCGGGAGAAGTCATTGGATGATTTTGCCCCCTTAAAAAAAGGACGTCGCGTAAGTGGTTGGTCGACTGGCTGTTACACAATGTTTCGCGGATTTGTAACCTTTCTTTGTGTAATCCACAAATTGTTTTCGGGGTCGCAGTAAATAATTAAACCAATCCTAAATGATGTCCAGCTATGAAAGCTGCTTATAGTCATATGCATAGCAAAGTCAAATATAGCACGACTGCACGGTTGGCGCGATGGCTGGGCAAACGGCTGCTGCGTAACGTGTAGCGGGTTTAATTCCTCCACGGAGCAACTCTTTGAGTGATTCACAAAATGTTGTTTCGGGTCTGGATGTCATGTGTGAATTTGTACGTTTGTAAACGCAACCGCGACACAGGAGAAAATCCTAGAGAGGAGGCAACGTTGTTTTAAATAAAAAAAATGCAGAGAGTCTACTATTAACACAATGCCGCATCTAGCAAGCGCTCTGTGTTCCACGTCGCCATACTTAATTAAAAGCAAGCGAATAAGTGCACACTTAATTGTATTATATCATGTGATTCTCCAGAATTCTCCAGAATTCTCCAGAGATTGTAGAATCGTAGGTAAATCACTTGGCGTAGTCTCCACGAAAATGAGTGGACATTTTACATTATATATGGGACAATTACGTGATACGAGTCGAAATAAGCCATTTTAAGTTCGGTGAAATATTTTTATGGACCCATTTGTAATAGTTTTAAGTGTTTGGGTTAACTGAATTTTGGTATTCATGTCAACAGCCTATGAATTGGACTTTGAACCTTCTCTATATAAAAGGCTTTGACATGACATTTTGGAGTTAGAAATCACAGTTTAAAAAGTTCAGGTTTATCAAAGAGTGTCAGTTTTTTCAGTGCAGTACACCTTATTGCGCTAGCGGGGCTAACGCTTCAGATTCTATGGATATTCTTGGTTCTGCGTCAGGTTTGCTCCCTAGTGTGTCGCTTTACCCGTGCACTCAAAGAGCCATTAGACCACCACAGTTAGGGCTAAGTAGGGCTGATGCCGTCCCGGAGTTGCAAGACTGCCTAGCAGATTATGGGGGCTCGAAAAGTAGGAGTAGGAACGGGGTAGTTTTTAGTCAATAAGAGTCTGACACTCGCTCTCGCTTTGCCCAAGGCGGGAAAAGACACTGGATTTTTCCAGCTCAAAAAAAATGCATTGCTTCTGTCTTTCTTTGCGTCGCTTTGCGCCCTGCATCCGTTACCTTAGCTGCAACTCGAGATGGGGGTCGCGCGGCGGTGTGGTTGCAGAAGCTCAAAGAGTGATACTATCCAATCTCTGTCAAATGTGTAATCGATGCTTACAAAACCTGTGGGAAGAATAGCGTTAAACCTATTAACGTAAGATGAAGTGAAAAGATGACGAATGATCACAAACCTTCACTATTGGCAAAATATCCTTTTGAAATCACACCACCGACAAATTCCGGAGTCCTCAATCGAGTTCCAAACTAAAGCGTATAACTCGTACACCTCAAAATTGAACCTGTGCACAATTTATCGTCTCTAAATACAACTACGTACTGAATTTAGATCGGACAGCGTGGAAATGACTCGGTTACCTGGAAATATGATGCTGCCTACAGTACACAGGATAGTACCTAGGTACTATCGCGGACTCTACTGGTTGACCACCACTTAGCTAATTTTAGCTGGAAAGATATAATATGCGCTCCTCCTCGATTGACTTTAGATAAACAAATGAAAGATGAAAACAACTAGAGTTCACCAATAGATATAAAATGGCTTGATGTTGTATTTTACACTAAATCCGCAACTCTGATCCTTCCAATAAAGTATTTACTAAAACAAAATAATTATAAATAGTACGTATACCAACAGCCTGTTCTGGAGTTGCGGATTACTTAACGGGTCTCCGTTGTAGACTGACTAGCCCTGGTAGACACCAGGGCTCCGGTTAGAAAAGCAGGAGAGCGAACGGGGTGGTTTTTAATCAGTTAAAAGTCTGAAACTCCCTTTCGTCTCGCTTAAGGCGAGAGAGATCATTGATTTTCCTCCCTTAAAAAAAACTTTACAGACAGAAAAATTATATAAATAGGTTGAGTACTTACACGATAATTCTGATTACTTTCTTAATAGGTAGTGCTAGCTTTGCATCGTTATAGGATTTAACAAATAAAATAAAACAGGTCAGGCGATAAGTCCGCGGTTGTACGTATATTTTGCTTGAAACTTGGTAAACGCTGCGTTGAATTCGACTCTGGTGTCGCCGAAATGAAAGGCTTTTGTAATTTTCAGTTTAGAATATCTGGACCTGTCCTATATGTTCATGTAGTGTGAATATTTTGTACTCTGCGTTTATTTCGAGGTTATGCAAATTTAAACTAGTACAGGAGACTTAACACAGAGTTGTATCTACTTTAATTTATATTGTTTTGTCCCATAAAAGTGTGGGCAGCGTTGCATAGCGTTTTTAATTTTTTTTATAATAACTATCGTGAGTCTTACTAAATTAACTAAAATAACGATTTACTCACGTAAATTAATGGAGAAAAGCTCTACTAGTTTCCCCAAACTAGTAAGTCAAATTCTCCATGACGTAAGTAGCTACATATAAATAAAAATAAAAATAGGTAAAAAAACTTTTTAAGTTAAACGGTTTTATGTGAAACATACATTGCAATGTTTAAGATAAATGTACTAAAAACCAAAAAATAATAAAATAGATACAGTCGTGGGAATTATAAATATATGCATAGACTAGACTAAAATAAAACCGTGGGGCACGTCAATCGTTGATTAAAATGTTTGTTTTGTAATGTTACACTATAATTAGGCAGTTGTTCAACCGACAACGATGGACGTGTGATAAGTAGGGCTAGAATTTGTTAACAAGTTGGCAAGCTCGATTATAAGCGAGTTTTAGGGCTTCATAGTGTTGAGCGATACTTTTATCGCATGTTTTGTCGATTAAAGACAAACTACGAGCAGTGAAACGATTCCTCGCCAGCCAGCAGTGTGAATGTCCAATAATAAACTAGTTGAGACATCTCTTTTATTTACATGGAGTGTAAAACTATTGGAATATCCATGAGCAAGAAAATCCATAGTAAGTAAGTAATTTCCTCACCGTCTGCCAACTGCCTAACGACGAATTAAACGATTCTTCTATCGCACATTAAGTCGATAATTTGTAGACAATTGACGTGCCCCACGGTTTTATTTTAGTCTAGTCTATGCATATATTTATAATTCCCACGACTGTATCTATTTTATTATTTTTTGGTTTTTAGTACATTTATCTTAAACATTGCAATGTATGTTTCACATAAAACCGTTTAACTTAAAAAGTTTTTTTACCTATTTTTATTTTCTAGTTTTTAGTTTTTATTTCGCATTCTGTTTAATTCATTTAGTGCTTCATTATTGCAAGGTTTGTTGCCCGTTAGTTTATTGCAGTCCAACTCCTCTATACATAGTCCCTGCAAAGATCTTACTCTACTAAGAGCCACGTAGGCTTGACCTTCTTCAAACAGTTTCGCACCTACAAGATGCGCCTGAGTCTTGAGGGGAAAACGCTAACGACATATCATTTTTATCCACCCTAATGCCATACAGTTCTCGGCACGTTTTAACCTTTCACCTTAACTTGGGTGGTGTACCGCTAACGACGTATCATTTTTAGCCACCCTAACGCCACGCAGTCCTCAACACGATACAAAATCTTGACTTGGGTGGTGGATTCAGGCTGGATTAATCAGATAAGTAGGTACCTAAATTACAGATTCAATTTCTAAATTTAAATCTTATTATTATACGCCATTTAGTGGCTGCGCCCATCTTAAATATTGAGGTTGTATAGTGCACTGTATTCTTCTTGTCAAGCCCTTTTATTTGATACCCATATTGTTGGGATTGATAAAAAATTGTTATCAGCCATTTGGTAGCGGCGGCCATCTTTTTTTTTTTTTTTTTTTGAGGGCGGAAAATCATCCAATGTCTTCTCCCGCCTTGGGTGAGGCGGGAGGGAGTGTCAGACTCTTACTGACTAAAAACCTTCCTTCTCCTGCTTTGAGCCGGAGCCCCGGTAACCTTTTACGTTGTCCGCAGCTCCGGATCAGGCATCAGCCCTACTGGGCCCCATCTGTGGTGGTCTGGCTCTTTGAGGTGCGCGCGGAACGCGACGCGCCGTACGCACGGGTCTGGTTCTGTTCGGGCGGCGAGCTACCCTTGCTCGTCGTCCACAGACCCGCACTTACGGTGGCCGGGAATCGTCACGCGATCCCCAACGCCCGGAGTGTCTTCTGCAGCGGCTGGGGCATGAGGAGGATCGTTCCCTCACGCGCTCCGCCTCCTCCTTAGCTAGCATGACTGCTTCGCAGAAGGAGGAGACGGCGTCCCATTCCCCCTCGCTCCGCACCATGGCCTGAACCAGGGCCGGACACGAGAGGTCACCGTCGCCGATCACATCTCTAAGGACACGGCGGTGCTCAACCCATGCAGGGCACACCGCTACTGTATGCTCCACCGTGTCCTCCGGGTGGTCCTCGCAATGACGACACCCGGGCGTTTCCTCCCGCCGAATCCGAAACAGGTACCTACCGAAACTTCCGTGTCCAGTAAGCACCTGCGTCAGGCGGTAGGTGAGGACGCCGTGACGCCTCTCTAGCCACTCCTCAAAGAGGGGACTTACCGCTGCTATAACAGCGAGCCCAGAGCGGCGGCCATTATAGATTTCAAGTTTGCATAGTAAATTGTATTCTACTTGTTGAGACCTTTCATTTGATACCCATATTGATGGGATTGATAAAACCTACGTTATCCGCCATTTTGTAACGGCCGCCATCTTAGATTTAATTTTTTTATAGTATATTGTATTCTGCTTGTTGAGCCCTTTCATTTGATATCCATATTGATGGGATTAATTAAACCTAAATTGTCCGCCATTTTGTAGCGGCGGCCATCTTAGATTTCAATTTTGTATAGTAAATTGTATTCTACTTGTTGAGACCTTTCATTTGATACCCATATTGATGGGATTGATAAAACCTACGTTATCCGCCATTTTGTAACGGCCGCCATCTTAGATTTAATTTTTTTATAGTATATTGTATTCTGCTTGTTGAGCCCTTTCATTTGATACCCATATTGATGGGATTAATAAAACCTAAATTATCCGCCATTTTGTAGCGGCGGCCATCTTGAATTTATAATGATAATGAATAAACATAATTGTATTGTCACCAAAATCCAAAGTGTACACAAAATTTCAGATTAATCGGTTGACAGGAAGAGTGTGAAATTTGAATTACTAAATTTGACCCAAGAAAGAATAAAACAAACGGGGTGAGCTAAATAAAACCGTTTAAAAATCAATTTGTAGGTCATATTATGATAATGAATTTGTATTTCGTTCGTTATACATACACAATATTTTACAAAATAAATAATAAGATATTTTTATTTATGTGTATTCCCATACTAAAAATGATAGGTAGTTCACATCAAGTCATCTAGAGAAGCTATTTGAACGTTTCAAAGAGTAGATCCTATGGAAAGAAAAGAACGAGCAAGAAACTCTATAGGTTACTCTTTTTCAATCACACATACATCGGACATAGCTATTTTTAGCATTTGAAAACTAAAACTATACACATTAACCCGGCCCGCAGTTGAATAAAAACTAAAACTTTTTTGAAGCCTCCAAAAATAGGTACTGCTCTTTATAAAACGTACCTGATACTAGTCAAAGAACACAACATCTCAATTAGGCTTTTAAACACAAAGCTTTTTAGATAGAGCTGTCCCAGTAATCAGTGTTTTGCACCTGTTTCCTGATTAATGGCTTCTACTAACAAACTGACCACTTACAGTGTCAAGTAGCGTGATGTTAGTGGAGGTTTTGTGTTGCTAGATGTTTTGGATGCTTTTGTACATGCGTTTGTATTATAGTGGACATAAGAGCTTTTTGTAAGTGTGAGGTTTATCTTCTACGCTTTTCGGATTTGGCTGAAAAAATTAATGTAAGTAAAAAAAAGTTTTTTTCTTTATATAATACTAATTACGAAATTGTATAATTATTTTATGTATGTGTGTGTAGTGTATGTATGTGAATGTGTATGTGCGCGTGTTTTGTTTGGATGTGTCCAATAAGTTCTAATACCAGCTCATAGCCATATCAAATCCTTGAATGTAAAATCGAGAAGCAATTTTAAAAGGAACAATGCTTCTTCGGATAAAAATAAAAATCATTTATCCATCTTTTGCACGGACAAATAAAAAGAGAATCAACCAAGAATGTGACGACTTCATTTGTCGATTAATATTAATAAAAAAAGTAAGAGGCGAAAGAAAATAATCCCGAAAAACAATAAGATAGGAATTCAAAGAATAATAATTCGGTATTCGGCTTATAAAATTGTTCCCATAACGACAGACGTTGCTGAGCCAAAGTAATAAATGATTTGCGAGACTTGAAGAAATTCTCAATGAAATACTTGTACACTGTAGACTTATCTCGGTATTTAAGATTACCAAACCGAATTAGCCATTTATATAAAGATTCTATTTTAAATTCTCGTCTTATGTTTTATTTTAGCACATTTCTATTTGTGCTTTTAGTGACTTAAATTGGTGCCTCTTTTTGGTGGTATATTAAGATCTTCGTCTAAATTCGTCCTTATATATTTTTTTTAATTCTCTAATAAATGTGGTAGGAAAAGGCGTTTAGTTTTAAATGTTATATGTTAGAAGGAGATTACCATGGCTTCATAGAAAAACCGATGTGAAACACCGCTTCCATTGCGTTGTGTTTGGTTACCGGAGGCCCAATTACCCCCACTAATTCACAATCTTCCTAATCCCCGATTCCCCAACAACCCTTAAACTCCTAACCCCCAAAAGGCCGGTAACGCACTTGTATCGCCTCTGGTGTTTTGGGTTCCATGTTGGGCAGCGATTGCTTACCATTGTAATCCGTCTGCTCGTTTACCGGCTTATACCACAAAAAAAAATATATTTTAAGAAGTTTTTAAGTATTTTGTCATTATCATTCTCCATTTGCCGTCGGGTAAAAATGCAAGATTAAGATACACCAAAAATTTTAACAAACTTTCCTCCACAACACAAACACACCATTCCTTATCCACAACCAAATCGTCTACACCCTAATCCACACTATTTCCCAAACAATACGTAGCTACGATTAAAGCTAGCTATAATTACAACATCAATGCACAAGAGATCCCTTTGAAATTAATTGAACAACCCCCTTTGAAAACATCGCACCAAAATATCTAAGAAGCAAGCACCTACCTCTTTATAATTTCAGGTTAAAACAGTAAACAGACATTTCGCTTAGTGTACCTTTCAGAAACAGTGTAATAGAAATTAATACGGGCGTGTTATGAAATACCTGAGCTTGCCGCGAAATCTACTGGAATTCAGGTTGGATAGATTCCAGGTATACATTCGCTTCACATCAAGCTATTCGAACCAGTTTATCTTGGTCCCGCTTTGTATGATCTCTCTGTACGTTCAAAGGTCAGTTTATATTGGTTTTGTTTAGCTTTTTGTGTAAGCGTGTGTACGTTACTTACGGTATGGTATAATTTTGTGGCTTTCCTCGTTGGTGGTATTTTTAAGATTTATGGTTTTAGTTGGTTTTTTTGCTCTTTTTTGGGGGTTATTAAAATTTTTTCAAGGATACTTTACTTTTGATATCTTCGGGGATATAGAGTTTGGCTATGTTAATCGTTTCAGTATTTGAATAAAACTAATTTTAATCAATGAATGTGTCTGTAAAAAGGCTTTCAAAGCATTTTAGCGTTCATTTCTTTATTTTGCTTACGAAAATCCTCAAAGCATTTGCCCATTTTTGTTACAAACAATCTAGTTTTTAATGAGACCTAGTCATCTCAACACCTCATTTTCTTCTTCTCTGAAGCGAATATATAGCTGCAATAATCCATACATTTCTTACTAAAGCGTCTAGTTATTTACTCCTCTACAAGTTCTATTCTACTAAGGCTTCAAACTAAAGTACAAAGCTGCAAAGACATCAAGACAAATAGCTCAAAAACTCCAACTCCTTAATTTTAATCCCAAACCCTCCCACTTTAAGGCCATAACAATAACTCAGGGAAATATTAAAACGCAGCATCCCCTCATACCATTGCCATAAGCGCATCTCATTTAAATCAGAGATTTAGCTGAAGTTGCGCTATTCTTGGACTGAACCCAACAGGTAATAATGCTTTGTAAATAAAATTAAAGCGGATTCCCACTTTGGCAAATGGTTTGGCTATGATTCAGACTAAATGTTTGTTAGTTAGTTAGTGTGGGATTTTAAGTTAGTGTTATAATTAAGTAGTGTTGTATCGGCGTGTATAAAGGTAGATATATTTTTATAATAACTATCGTGAGATACTAAATTAACTTAATAAAAATCACATTTAATATACGTGAGTATATTCATAAGGAAAAGCTCTAATAGTTTCGAGTCACAATGAGACTCTTCATGTCGATGAAGCGCTCTGATTGGCCGGCTCGAATAAACCAACCAATCAGAGTGCCGAACGCGCTCTCGTTTCCATTACTTTAAACGTAAAGCAAACTCGTACTAAGGGTACTGAAAAAGTAATGTTACATCTACTTGAATTATCAATACTTCAAGACTCGATAGAAATACGCTTCGCCAATGTAGTTTATCGATTTTAAGAGAAGTAATTGCCATAACTGGACACTCAGCATAGCATGTCGATTACATTCCACTATTATCGTGACCCATAACTGTAATCGATTGTTCCGTAATCAAACAAATGAATCGATTATACCGAGTTGAATATAGTTTACCTAGTTTAACCCATGTAGTTATTAGCAGTGTTTATTTTAGATCTCCATTGGTTTCTAGCTCGGTTCCTCACTAGGTCTCATGTGGGATTCCTAGGACTTTAAATTGAAGAAAAAGCAATAAAACACGGAGCCAGGTCATAATAGAGGGCATTGGCATAATTACACATAATGCAAATGTATTTTATAGAACGTTGAAAGCGAAAGTTAAAAACAAACCAATACAATAATTCGAATAAATTTATTAAATAAGAATTCGTTACTAAATACAATTTTTCATTCGATATATTCATTTCATTAATAAAATCAATCGAGAAAAACGGAATATCACGGAGATCTATCTGTGCAGACCACAATATAACATAGATACCTCTATAGTTCTAGCTTTAGAGAATACTTACACAAACTTAACATAAGGATAGGAATACAATTCTTAATCTTATCAAATAATAACAATACGAACTAAACGAGATTTCAAATTTACCGGAACGTACAAGATCAACCCGGTTAGAACTGGCTTGAACCGGTTTATTTCAGTTGAAACCAATTAATTCCGGATTTGATTAAAATAGGAGAGCGTCAGATTAGTTTTGACGATATAATTGGAATTATTTCGCAGAATCTAACTAAATAACTGCTAACAGTTGCTCTTCTAAAAGCCCTTTTCATGGCCAAAATGTTGGACACGAAAATATCACTACCAATATAATAATAAGTCTTGAAATTAGAGCAGGAACAATAGTTAAAAACTTTGCTAATTTTGAAGAAGATTTTTTTAAGACATCCTCTTCGGGTGAACTTAAACTAAGATAAAAAGAAACGATGAGAGCTGATGAAACCGTTACTACAATAACTTTACATAATAAAAATATATGTTAACAGAACAAAGGGCAAATCTTAAGGCTCATCTATTAACTTTGACAAGATTTTTAGGTTCTAAAAATCATAAGTGCTTAATACTTCTTAGTAAAATTACATTCATCTCTAACTAACTTTTGTTTAGTAATATTATAGTAGCCAATAGCATGCGTTTCTTAGAACTATGCCTTTGAATAATTTGTGTTTAGACCAATCAGGACTTGTCGGCGTTTTCAACGTTCTGTTTTCTTTCTTCATCAACGATTGTCACTTCGTCTTTGAGCTCATAGCTTGGTGGACGTACGTGACCGTTGATCAGGCATTCGATGTATGATGGTGGTTTTTCAATGTTCTGAGTAGCTGCCTTCTCCAGTCTTAAGGCTTTGGTATACTTCTGCACTATTATCAGGAAGAATACTGCGATCACTGGAAGAAAAATATAAGAATTAAAATTGAGTTTGCTGAAAAGTTTGCCGAGGTCTTAATATGTAGCGATTGAGTTTCTTTCTAGTTCTTTTCCATTCGAAGTTACACATTGGAATGAGCACCTAGCTTCACTGACAAACAGACTGATGGACAATTTGACGTTTCAAAAGTACCTAATTAAAGATTAATTGAAATAAATGCTTCGATTTCGACTTTGATGTGGTTCTAAAGTTGGAGTCGTATTAGGGATAAGATTATTGGGTTTAAGAGTTAGCGTATTAGGCTCGAATTCATAATATGGAGATTTATAATATTTAGTGGCACAAAACGTGTGTTAAAAACCTGATTCGGATCTGCGGACTACCTTGTTGGGGTTACCGGGGCTCTGGCTCGAAAAGTGGGAGAAGGAGTCATTGGATGATTATTCCTCCCTTAAAAAAGCCCTAATAGAGTTTATCTACTGCTTTTATGGTATTATGGACATTTTAATTAGAGCATGCATTGCTTTTCTACTTAGTTCGAAACATGTGTGAATCAGCATACGCCAGATTAAATTATTATTATTGCCTATATTCGCATTATTCAAATTACTGTCGGCTAATAAATTCAAAATAACATAAACAGGTGCATTGGAAACATGCATTAATATGTGTCGACGGTCAAAATTTAATCGAAATCGTGTGTCAACCAAATGTGTGCGTATAATTAAAATGTATTCAGAATGCAAAGATGGAGTGTGAGAGCATACATTGGGATGTGTAGATAAATATTTGGTTGGGCAAATACTATTTTGTTTGTATTTTCATATTATTATTTAATGGGATTGTATTAGGAACACTGCTATGATGCAGCCTATGCTGTCATTGATTGAATGAAAATATATTAGTAAGTGGGTGGTTTCTGTTCCAGTTTCTAATGTTTTAAGTGTGGGAGAGGCCGGCTCGACCGGAGTGATACCACGGTCTCACAGAAAACCAACGTGAAACAGCACTTGCGTGTGTTTCGTTGTGTGAGTGAGGTTACCGGAGGCCCAATTGCCCCCTTCCCAATCTTCCCAATCCCCGATTCCGTAACAACCCTTAAATTCCTAACCCCAAAAAGCCGGCAACGCACTTGTAACGCCTCTGGTGTTTCAAGTGTCCAAGGGCGGCGGCAATTGCTTACCATCAGGTGATACGTTTGCTCGTTTACCGGCGTGTTCCATAAAAAAAGCTATACTTACAGATATCAGTGAGTTTCAGGAACCAGACGGTTTCAATGGTGTAGACATCGTAGAAGAAGGGCTGGTAGCCGAAGTACATGGCCTGCATCACCAGCTTCACCACAGAGAGGCTCAGGAACATACGCATGGGTTCAGGGTTTTTCTGTTTAGGAAAGAGAGATTTGTTATTAGTTAAAACATTGAATGGAATATTTTATTTGGACTTGAAACTAATAATGAAGGAATGCACAGTTGGTGCAGTGACTGGGTAACTGGTTGCTGTGCAGTGTCGCGGGTGCAACTCTTTGTATGATCCACAAATTGTTATTCTGGGACTGGGTTTGATGACACACAACAAACCTAGACTCAGAACTATATGTTTATAAACGCACTCATTACATAGCAAAAAATCCTAGTGTGAGGTAACTTTTGAATTTTTTTAAATTATAAATAACAACTTAATTATAAGTTTAGCTTATAGCTTAAGTTCTGCCAGCGACTTCGCCTTTATTACAGGTATAAAAAGTATCATCATCATCAGCCGAGAGAGGTCCACTGCTGAACAAAGGCCTCCCCCTTAGTCCAAAAAGTATGTATATGTATTAATCCAGACCACAATCTACATGTGTGCCAAAAATTTAGACCCGTTCAATAGGTTTTGGGTAAAAGAGTAACCAAAACGCTGAAAACCTTTTACATTTACTACTACGATACGATGGAAAGTGGTCACGACCACACATTCATTTCCTTTTATTGTACGCTATTAAATCAATGGTTGACATAATTAACATAATTGACCAAATAATGTAATAATATTCAGAGTTAAATAGCTGTAACTACATGGAGAGATTGTTTAAATACTTGAACACCACAAACTCATTGATTTACTGATTACAATAAATGACAATAAGACTTTAAGATTGATTTTAAGATTGTTCTTGTTTAAATTCTTGAAGTGTTTGAAATCTTTTGTTCGTGGAGATTTTATCTTTTGAATAGGTCTTGAATTGAGCAATAGAAATCTAGCCAATCGACTAGAACCAGATCATTTGTTTCACAATCATCCTTAATTGAATTAGTTTCAAAATAACATTTTCGATCTAAAACTCTAGTTTAGTACTTGGTGGTCACACAAGAAATAGGAATGATGACGGGGTATGAAAATTAATAATCTATTTAGTCCGTCAATTAGGTAACAGAAAAATATTAGATACGTATGTTTTTATTTTGTCATATAAGATAACAATACGTTGATAAAACGAATCAAAGTTTAAGAATGGGAGTAAATTCGTCATTTCTACATATAAAACGTACCTAGAAATGGTGTCCCGCGATATTTAAAATCGATATATATATATTCGAAAGTATTTGTTTTCGAAAGAAAATAAAAAATACGTGTCAAATATTTTAAAATAATCTACAAGACGGACATTAAAATATAAATTAGTCATTTATCCTATTATATCGATAAAAATACTAGAGGTGTAGCAAACCGTATGTATTCGGTACTGAGTAACGGGTGCGCCCTCTGGTACCGAGTAACGAAACGTTACTCTCGAATGTATTTCGTTACTCGCACGATCTCGTTCCTCGTATTTAACCGAAACTGTGTTACTAAGCATGAGGCTTAGGAATCGATATTATAATTAGGGATGCAGTTTAAAAATAGTTTTTGATTTGTTTAACATTGTTTTTATTTAATATGTTTAATTTCATTTTAAGAACAAAAGATATTTGTAGTTTAAAATACATTTTTATTTAATATATCTAATTTCATTTTACGAACAAAATATTGTTGTTGTTTAAAATATATTTTCATTTAATATAAAAGATTTTTGTTGTAAAATGTTTTTGTCAATAAATAAGTTAGACACATTTGTTGCTTTTTCATTATAATTTAGATTCCGTGAATTTCAAAAGTTCATTTGCAGTTACTATACGCGTACCAAACGATACGATATACGAATGGATTCGTTTCGTTGGGTAATACTGATGCACCAAAAGTAACGAGTAACGTAACGATACGATAGTAACGAGTACTCATTTTTATAGTAACGAATACATACGGGTTTGCTTTTTCTCGTTACTTTCACACCTCTAAAAAATACATGGACAACACAGACTATATTTCGATGTCTACGCTGTAAAAATAACCAATTTATCATAGTCTCGCTTTGTACGATCTTTCCATACATTCGACGGTCTGTTTATACTGGTTTACATAGCTTGATATAGTAGCCGGAGCCCGTATGTCAATGAACTCTAGATGCTAAAACGACTGGACTAATTTTGATAAAATGTAAATGTAAGTATTAGAATTGCACCACACGAAACCACAAATCGTTGCACCACAGCCAGTTGTTCGAAAGTATAAATATTAATGCGATACCAAAAAAGATACTAATGGGACACACATAATAATGTGAAATATAAATTACCTTGTGTACAGCCCCAACATAAGAGACCACGATCCTTAGCCAGATGAGGTTGATGAGGAAGTTGAGAAGATCTATCAGGTAGATGTGCAGCATCCCAGGGTAGCACTTAGGTTCGGAAGCCACGGACATCTGTTCCACGTAGATGTGGTACTGGTTGCGGAAGACGCGAGGGTATGGGTAGAAGCCATGGGTGCCGAGGTTTAGGACGATCAGGAGCGGTTCCAGCCAGGGTATGGAGATCGCTTGCAGCTGTTGAAGAAAAAATTGTGGTTATTTTAGTGTTTCTTTTGCATAGGTATTTTTTTTTTATTATTATGATATCGGGTTACTCACGTAATGTTTTGACGAGGAACTCGACTAGTTTCAAGACAATCGCCGCGTCGTGTGTCGCAGAATGCTGCTCATGAATATGAGCCTCTAGCATGGCTTGAAACTAGTCGAGTTTCTCGTCAAAACATTACGTGAGTAAGCCGATAACATAATAATTAATTTAGTATGTCTCACGAAAGTTACAATAAAATTATTTTTTTTTGTTTTGACTTCCTCGTTGACCGAGTGGTTGCAAGTGCGTGGTCGGGCGAAGTAATACTGGTTTTTTTTCGGTTTTTCCAAAATTTCTCAGTAGTTGCACGGAGTCTGGAAATGTGCCCGGTATATGGCAATAGGCTCACCACCTATTACATGGGACTAACGAAATTATGAAATGCGGATGTACATTGGCATTATGTGCCATAGAGTGCACCTCTGCCTATCCCTTCGGGGATTAAAAGAGTGACGTGACGAAAAAAAAGGTAAGTAGTAATTTTTTTTATAGTATATAGTCATCTGTGATGAGGCTTTTGGAAGAAAAGAGAATGGAATAAAACTCGTCCACAAATCCGTCCAAAAAATCAGGTTCACAGTAAAAAATAATAATACGATTATCTCATTTGTTGCAGTTGGTTTTTGTGTTACTGGTTACCGCGATGGCGTGACTTGGAAATCGAGATTTATTTAAGTATTTTAGTTTTTTTTATATAATATGTTAAGTTTTTTTTTTAACCTAACAAGATAAACTAGTATTGAGTATTATTACTTATCACATTGGGGTCACAACTTTAGGGAACAGAGAGTAAAGTTCCCAAAGAAAAGGCGGATACTCCGACCAGGCGAGGTGACCATACTTGGTAGGCTTTCTGCCCAACTGTTGTTCGTTGGGATTTTCTATTTTCTATCCATGTTTATTCGCATGTAAACTTCACATGTAGGATTTAATAACGTCATCCGTTGATTTGCTCGTCTACAGTCTATGTGCTGCCATCAGTCACTACGTCATGTGTCACCACACTTCTTTAAATTTTTTAAAGTGGCTTAGCAATAGTATAAATTCCAAATACAATGGGACTAATAAATGTAACAGACTATCGATCGGAATTTATTCTAAGCACATAGGTATTCAATTCACTCCCGGTAAATACAACAACATTAGTTGTAGTATAACTCAAATACAATTGTTTTAACGCGAAACGAAACTAAATAGATAACAATAATTACGTAGAAGTCCAGGTCTGACGTGGAAGGTCATAGGATCGGTTCCCTGATGACACTCATATAAAGCTAATTTATGCATGACGCAGAATCGACATCGTACCACCTTTTGAGGAAAAGAGATATATTGTAAACTTACCTACAGAAATTTTGTAATGCAGTTAGTAATAGGTTTTAACTTTAAATCTGAAATTAGGTATTTGGTAACCAGGTTCTATTTTTGAAGTTGTTATTTAACCGATTTCCCAAAAAGAAGGAGTTTTTTTTTATGTATGTACACCTTTTTTTATGATTATATCGAGGTTTATGAACTGATTTGTTCACTCTATTATCGATAGCAATTAAAGTCATGATAAGCGGAATGGTCCAAGTCTAAGTAAGTACACTTGCAACAGTTGTGACACTATGCAGGAACACTACGAGCGCATTGCTAACTGCACCATCATTTTTGTGGCAACCCTCATATCTTAAAGCGAAGTTGGTACATTTAAAATGGCCAATAGTACGTAGCAGCATTACGTCACTACTTCACGATAGTAATATGGGCCTGATTCGGAGCTTTCAGACAACCTATCGGGTTTACCGAAGGTATCCGGCTTGAAGGGCAGAAATTACGAACGGGGTGGTTTTTAGTCAGGTAAGAGTCTTTGACAATCCCTCTCGTCTCGCCCAATTTTGACAGGAGAAGTTTATTGGCATGTATTTGATGTACCCCTAAGGAGTAACTTAGGCTACTTTTATTTTAGAAAAATAAAAAGACCAAATTATAATCATTATTCTACGCGGACGTAGTCGAGGGCAAAAACTAGAATGAAAATAACTACTGGAATAACAATTCTAAATTATATGCAGATTGCACATTATGTATTTCTCTTACATACGCTTGTGCAGACTATCTGACATTACACCAAGTTATATACTATCTGTTACGGATACAAACTAGCAATTAGTAGGTGACAAAAGATAATTATTGTTTTATTACATTTAATTATGTCCGCTGTGACAGGAAATTGCATGTCTGCATAATAACCAGCCATTATACACTGTGAGGCATTCTTTCTTTATCTTTGAGGAAATCTTTGTTTAAAATTAGACTGGTTTGTGTCAGGTGTTCTGTGACACGCTTAGGTATGTAACATCATTCTATTTACGTCAAAGAAGGTATCACTTTTGGTCTCTAAAAACCATATTATTATTTTTAAAGAAAACGTCTGCCCACACTAGAATTTTCTCCTGTATCGTGGATGCGTTTACAAACATAAAATTTCGCATAGGTATACAAGACACCCAGACCCGAAATAACAAATTATGGAACACACTAGTTATATAGTTTTGTCGGACTGTACACTAGATTATAAGTTCTTTAACATGTACCTTTTAACAAATAAATAAATAATAAATAAAGAGTTGCTCCTTGCGGGAATCGTCCCCGCTACACATTTGCATGGTAGCCAGTTGCCCAACCACCGCGCCAACCGAGCAATCAAACGGCTCCAAAGGATCCTATCACCCAAGTCAGCTCATACCCTGTCTGTCTACCAAGTTTCATCAAAATCCGTTCAGGAGATTCCGATCCAAATATTAAAAACAAACAAACTATCCAGATTTGTAATATTTGTGTTATATTAATATACGCATGAGCCGTTTACAATTACAAGGATAAATATACTTTATGGAAATAATTCTTCGAAATCTACACCAATTTATGTCAAAAGGTAGCAGAAGTATAGCACAATTTTGTGGTAACAGAACTTATTTCTATATTTCCTCTGTCTACCATATTGGTTGAAAGATTCTAAGAACTATTAATTAAGTAGGTTATTACAGGCGGAAAAATATTGATTTGGTCTGAAATTCACTGTAAAAAGATTATATCAGTAATTTTATGTGATTTGTAATACAGTTAAACTTTTGAGTTATCTATGTTATGTAGTTAGTTATATTTATTACACAATCGTGTACATAATATTAAAACGTTTCGCGAAACGGTCCATAGGAAAAATATGTTAATAAATCAATCTTTAGACAATTGTGAACGTTATGCTAAAGGCATTTAAAGTATTTAACAGCTTGAGTTAACTAATTTAAAGTATTTATGTCTTACAATACAAAAAATGCTTTACTTTTTGTTATTGATCCATTACAATAGAAACTCCTTCATTCGTATCGGTAATTGTTTTTAGTGGAATTTAAAACAATAACTAAAGGATTGTCCAATCATTATTATATTGTTTTTACTCATGGCCTTAGAATTTCAATTAACCCGCTACCATTGACTATTTGTCTTAAGTTGTAGGTTTTTTATTTAAGCAGTTGTTTTTTTACGTAGAAATAGACGCGAATCACAAGTCCACTTGAGTGAGAAACATGTTTTTTTCTTATTTTTTTTATATCTAAAGTTGTTTGATAGCCACAGTCAGTAGACGTCTACACACAAGGTGGACAGACGACCTGATGGAGGCCGCAGGGACCGCTTTTTTATGTGAGGAAGTAAGAATCTGACTCTCCGTCTCGCCAGGGCGAGGTGAGAGGGAGTGTCAGACTCTTACTGACTAAAAACTACCCCGTTCCTACTCTTGCTTTTCGAGCCGGAGCCCCGGTAAACCCGCTAGGTAGTCCGCAGCTCCAGTCAGGGAGCTATTGGATGCAGGTCGCTTCCAACTGAGCTATCTCTATATGACTGCACGGTTGGTGCGGTGGCTGGGCAACTGGCTGCCGCGCAACGGATAGCGGGTTCGATTTCCGCACGGAGAAACTCTTTGTGTGATCCACAAATTGTTGTTTCGGGTCTGGGTGTCATGTGCATGTGAACTGTATGTTTGTAAACGCACCTACGACACAGGAGAAAATCCTAATGTGGGGCAACGTTTTTTAAAGAAAAAAAAAATCTGGAAGTCATTGGGAGACGCCTACTTATGTGAGGCAGTGAATATCTTGTAGCTTAGACGATGATGAAATTTAGACTAGGTAAATAGAGTGACGTCATCATGTTATATTTACTTTTTACCCATAACACTTATTGTAATGGCCCTTCTGTATCAATAAAATACGTAACGATGTTTTATAAACCTTCTTTTGTTTATTAAATTCTTTCTTTCTTCATGTACCTATGTGTGTCATCTGATGTAGTTTGTACGTAGTATTAGGCGTTGTAGGGATAATAGTCATTTATATAAAATGCCGGTTAATCTACCTTATAGATAGATATAAGAATTGTAACCTAAGAAAATCCGTATCTAATATTTTTTTATCATCTAACTGGCTAATTAGATTGTCTCTTTTTATACCCTGTTTACGAGTAGTAGCTTAAGTCTGAACACCAAACAATTAGTCGAGTAATCTAGTGAAGTGCGAACAATTTTGGGACAGAAAAAGAGAGAGTGAGAGAGAGACAATGAGAGAAAGAGAAAGAGAGAGGCCTACTAAATTACTCGCTACTTAATTAAAATATTAACGTAGTGCGAACAACGCGTTACGAGTAGATTCAAGCCTGTTAGTTAACTTATTACGTTTTTTATGTGATCACGACTTAACTATTAACGATTACAAATGAAATCACGATCATTTATTTTTTATGGAGTATACAGCGTGTAACAAAATACCTATATACATCAAGACGCACTGAAGAATTAAGATTGAATAGAATCTCTACGCAAAGTTTCAGCTCAAAATACGTTAAAAAAAAACTGGTACCAATTACTTGGTGTCGCATGGTTCTTGATTTTAAATCATACAAACGTATCACAACACTACAAGGGTCATTCGCTAATATTACGAAACATTTCTTCTGTAAATCTGATCGCCTAGTACTTGCATCTACCTAATTTTGATGTTCGGTTTCTGGAATGTTGTTTATTGGAAAAATTCATAATTTCGTTCCATGAAAACATGAGTTAAAAAACCCTTTCCGTATCGTTTGTTATGTTATCTAGAAACCGTGCACTTGATATGTATACCCCCTTTTTGTTACACCGTGTATATTTAGTTATTATAGTTTCGCCTAGAACATAATAAAAACCTGCATTGTTATGGAATACAGTTATCAACGTAAAAACAGTTAAGCGAAGTTGGTTTAATAAAATGTTAGCGACGAAATTTTTTTTCTGAACGTCTTAGATAATAGAAAATATAAATGTTCGTAGTGAAACTAGACATCCATTTTTTATCCGTCATTTAATATAATAGCCTTGTTGAATAATAATAATAATAAAATAATAAAATTTATTTATTTTCCACCATATTTATACAGACATTGGTCTTAAAAACTAAGCTTAAATAATAATTAATAGTATAATAAATTCTGTAGCAAGTTACACGACCAGGTTTAAAACAATTGAAATAACACGTGGTGGGATTCAGGAACCCAAACTAGGAAAACCTGTACTATGGGCTCCTGGCCTTTCCCTCACGGATATGGACTATTATTTTATAAATTATATAAATTTATATGAAAGTAAATTCAATAAACAAAACTAAAACTTCTTCTAAACAAAAAGATAGAAAAAAATATCTATATCTATACATATAATAAAATCGTAGAAAAGTGCTGTCTGTACATTGAAAATAAAAATAAAAAAAATAGCAGGGGTTATTGTTATGTCGATGTCGAACCCAAAAATGTAATTAACTTTTTTTTTGTCTGTTTGTCTGTTTGTCTGTTTGTCTGTTTGTCTGTTTGTCTGTTCGTCTGTGCGCGCTAATCTCAGAAACGGCTGATCCGAGTTGGATGCGGTTTTCACGAATATATTGTGGGATGCTTAAATTTACATTTAGTGTTTGTTTCATGTCAATCGGTTCATAAATAAAAAAGTTATGTCAAATTAAAGAATCACGTCGAACATTCTATGCTTATACCATTAATCTCCGCAACTATTTGACGGATTTGGTTGAAATTTGGTACAGATATAGTTTAGAACCTTAGAAAGGACATAGATATATTTTTATTTCAAAAATCAAAAAATAAAAATAAGAAATAAATTATTTATAAATAATTCTATGTCGATCGTTACACGACTTCGGTTCATGTTATTGTTTTAATTTATCGAAAAAAAGTAAATAAATAGTAAAAAGGTATGAAAAAAATAATATCAATATAATAAAACATTTAGTACAAAGAAAATGCTCTAACGGAGTATAGATAATTCTATGTCGATCGTTACACGACTTCGGTTCATGTTATTGTTTTAATTCATCGAAAAAAGTAAATAAATAGTAAAAAGGTATGAAAAAAATAATATCAATATAATTAAACTTTTAGTACAAAGAAAATGCCCGAACGGAGTATAAATAAATAATCCAAGTTGTCTTTATCCTCGATAGATGGCGTTGGGATCGAAATAGATCGCGCTATGGTTTCGTTACATTCATTTGGTTGGGTATCGGCCGAGCGCTTCGGTACTATCGTAGAAAAAGTGTATTATCAGTCGTATGATTATTTGTCTGTAGTGGTCCTGCTGTTTCGTATATTCTAAATTGGTTTCGTTGTATTTGTCAATTAATAAGTTTATTTGTTGGGTTTTCCTGGTTTTTTGGTTAAACTATTTAACGTAGGTTTAGTTTGATATCGATTATTAGTAGTTACTGTAGTTAGTTTTTTTAATAAAATTGTAAGTCTAATTTATAAATTAATTAGATTAGATTTAAGTCGTTTCTTTTAAATTATTTAGTTTAAGCTTGGTTATTATAGCATAGAGGATAGGTTGTTATAATATTTTTTTTTTAATTGTTATAAATTCGTAATTCGTAGCTTTCTTTAGTTTTAAGTTAGTTTAAGTCCGTTTTAAAACTATGTTTTGCCCTAAGTGAGTATACATCTATTAAATTCAAACGCAGAGCTCATTATGTTGATTTTTGAAGAGTTCCCTGGAATATCTTCCACATCTCATTTTTGAAGAGATCCCGCGAGATCGGGAGCTATGTGGTTAAAACCAAAAATTTGCCGGAAGTCACTATTCCACGCGAACGAAGTCGCGGGCAAAAGCTAGTTAATAATAAAATTTAAAAAGTACCAATCTGTATGAGTGTGTGTGTGTGTGTGTGTGTGTGTGTGTGTGTGTGTGTGTGTGTGTGTGTGTGTGTGTGTGTGTGTGTGTGTGTGGGTGGGTGGGTGTGTGGGTGTGGGTGTGGGTGTGTGTATGTGTATGTGTGTATGTATGTGTGTGTGTATGTGTGTGTGTGTATGTGTGTGTGTATGTGTGTGTGTGTGTGTGTGTGTATGTGTGTGTGTACGCGCGCGCGCGCGTGTGTATGTGGTGAAAAGTGATACATATTTGTGTGTGAAGTGATGTACGCATGCATGTATACCATGTTGTGAGAATGTGTGACCAATGACATGCGCTAGCATAAAGTAGTGAGTAGTTGTTCTGTCTGTTCGTAATCTAGTTCTAAAAGCCATTGAGTAACTTTTTTTTTACATTCTAATTTGGACAGTTTGACGATTTCAAGTTTTAAATGGCATGAATGGACTAGCGTGGTACATTTCTGTTATAAATATATCTAATACCTAATTTTCGTAAGCTATTTTGTAAACTTCATCTAATAGGGATAAGACTGAAGCCATAATAGTATATACTTTTTTTAAGGGAGGAAATCATTCAATGACTTCTCCCGCCTTGGACGAGGCGAGAGGGACTGTCAGACTCTTTCTGACTAAAAATCACCCCGTTCCTACTCTTTGAGCCGGAGCCTAGGTAAACCCGCTACGTAGTCCAGAACTCTGGGTCGGGCATCAGCCGTACTGGACTGGGCCCTTTTCGTGGTGGTCTGATTGCTCTTTACCCACGTACGCACGGAACTGGTCTAGCGACAAGCCATAATATACTGGCCACCATACCACAGACTCTATAAACTTAACTAAGAAATGACGAAAAAAAGCTACAATACCTAACTCTTTAACTCATGTCACAGTCACAATGAGGTAGTATTTTATAACAATCTCTTAAGAAATTATGTAATAGTCTCCAGCTCTTGGAGACAGAGAGACCTTCCATTGTTTTTCAGACAAAACAACATCATCAGGTTACACACGCTCATATTGTTCACAGCCACACAGGAACTCGTTGGTTATAATGACTACTGTCCATAGATAGAAGGTATCATCCTTTTACATAACGTTTTTTAATGTAATGTATATAATTTTTTGATATAATTAATAGAAAATAATAGCAGTCACAAGAAATCCTCTGCAGAAAATAGCTTCCAACGACTTTTCAATAATAATGCTTTCGCAGAATTTTATTTCATATATTAATAATTTATTTTGGTATAATAAATTCATGCATCAGACTCGTATTTTCTATGTATTACGTAAGCTTGTTATACGTAAGCCTCATCAGTACAAACAAAAGTTATATCAATTTGTATTATACGAAATAATATTATAGGACGCCCAAATCCCCCCTTTCCAATCTTCTCAATCCCCGATTCCCGAACAACAACCCTTAAATTCCTAACTCCCAAAAAGCACGCACTTGTAACGCCTCTGTTGTTTCAAGTGTCCATGGGTGGCGGCGATTGCTTACCATCAGGTAATACGTCTGCTCCATTACGACAAAAAAGGAAAAAGCAGTAAGTATAACATAATTGAATATTACTCACACTCTCATTGTTGACGTCACATTGGAAGCCGTTGGTGACAATAGCCACTGTCAATAGATGACAGACCACATCCACAACACTTGACAGCTGGAAACATAAACATTACATTGTTATTTTAATGTCTCACGTTGCTAAGCAACCGATTACGTCCGCCTCAGACAAATGATAGCATTTCAACACTAATTTAAATGACAGAATTGAAACAAATTGCATTTGAACGGTTGTCGAATACATCCCATCAAAAACATCCTGTAAAAAACCCAAGTCTCGCAGCTCAGTCTTTCTACCGTCAAAAGTTGTGAGATCCATGTAATACCAAGTCGGTTAATCTATTTAGTGTCTACTTGAAGGACCTTCTGTCTTAAGTTATTACATAAGTTATTATCATGCCAATATTAAAAATATTTAACGTTTTAAACAAATAGATCGACTTGGACATCGCTTGATTTGATTATTAGTATGTATCACACTACACAGCACGACGGGCCAGCGACCAACAGGAACGAGAGTTTCAATCGCGTGAGGCGCGAGAGACTAAAGAATCTAATATAATATTGTAATATTCATTTTGTTTTCATGCGATGTCCAAGTCGATCTATTTGTTTAAAATGTTAAATATTTTTAATATTGGCATGATAATAACTTATGTAATAACTTAAGACAGAAGGTCCTTCAAGTAGACACTAAATAGATTAACCGACTTGGTATTACATGGATCTCACAACTTTTGACGGTAGAAAGACTGAGCTGCGAGACTTGGGTTTTTTACAGGATGTTTTTGATGGGATCTCACTTCTTTTTGTAGAGCCTTTCTTTTTGATACCATCTACTTCTAACGAATTTTGTTAAAGGTCTTATGATATTTTCTTATTTTTATATGTAGTCTTCCTCTTTTTCTTTTCCGGTACTACTTCTTGAGCTTCAGCCACAGTTTTTCTCAAAGCCCACTCCCTGTCTCTATGGGCTTTTCTCGGAGGCTTTGATGTCTCAATTTTTGACAAGTCTGGACGGTAAATACTTCTTAATCTGTTATATTCACAAATTGATGATTCCTGCGCTTTAATACTTCCAAAGTCGACATTAATGAGATGTAAACCGCCCAGACTTGTAACTCTCGAAAGTGCCACGTAAGCTTGACCGGATGTGAACACTGCAGAACCTATATCCATCAGCGCATTACTTAGGCTTAGGCCCTGACTTTTATGTATAGTTATAGCATAGGCTATACATATGGGAAATTGTTCGCGATGAACATAAGCTCTATTAATAATAAAATTTCAAATTTAGTTTTAACTGCATAAATAACTTTGTAATCCCATATATTTATATGGGATTACAAAGTTATTGATGCAGTTGGTGTATTTGGAAAACTGGACCGAAATTACAAAATATTTAAGTTTTCCCATGATTAAGACACTAAACTCTATATGTATTCCAAATATGAAGCTTCTAAGTCTGCTAGAAGTGCCTTGGACTTTTGATGATCGGTGAGTCAGTGAGTGACAAAATTTAGAAACTTTAACAAGTTGTCATTCTTAAACTACTGGTTCAAATTGACTGAAATTTTAAATATTCCGTGTTTATACAATGCCGGATTAGTTACTGAAGATTCAGGTTTCTTGCTTTATCCACAACCGAATTATAGGGGGTCGAAAAAGGCCCGAATTGCTTCGAGAAAAGGATGGTACGGCCGTGCCGCTCGACTTGGCGGGGGCACTGCCGTGCCCCCAGATAAATCGACTGCCTCGTTTGTCGAGTGGTCGCAGGTACGACTGCCGAACAGGGGGTCTCGGGTTCCATTCCCGGGTCGTATAAAGTATTATTGGGATGTTTTCGGTTTTTCGGAAATTTCTCAGTAGTAGCATGGAGTCTGGAATTGTGTCCAGTATAAGGCAATAGGCTCACCCCCTATTACATGGGACTTGCAACACAGATGGTGAAAAGTGGGTGTACATTGTAGGTATAGCGGCATGTCGTAATGTGCACCTCTGCCTACCTCTTCGAGGATAAAAAGTGTGACGTTGCGTAAATTGAAACAAATAGCATTTTGGACGTTTGTCGAATCAATAAACACAAAAGTCAATGTATAGATACAAGTTATAGTTAGTTATATAGTAAGATACAAGTTATGTCAAATCTTATGTCAAACTCGTATAATTTTTCTATTGTCTCATTTTGAGTAGCGTATAATTGCCATGTTTAAGCTGACTACAGATAATTATACAGGCTGTCCGGTGCAATGAACTCTGGGTAAATGATATTCATGTTATACACATGAATAATTAAAAAGTTAAAATGTGAATCAGGAGTTTATACTGTATTTTTTTTGGGTAGCTGAAAAGAAGATGTTACAATGAATAAGGAGATTTATTAAAAAGTAATGATTCCATTCTCTTTAAAAGCACCAATGTTTCTATTTTTATGTTTTTTATTCTATTTTGCTGCATCATGGCAATCTCTTTTTCAACAATAAGTCATTGTTCTGTTTGATTTAAGATCTGATTTGGTGCAATTCAGTTTAGTTGGACACTAATAATTAGGTGTCCCCTACTATCCCGATGAATCTTTCCAGCAGAGTTCTTATTTTATTTTTATTTGGGAAACAAACAGGTATTATATGTATAAGTATCCAAAACAGTTTCCACACTTAAACTATACATTCGCACTAAGAACAATGTGGAACATTATGTCTTTTTAGTCGCCTGTTCTAACTCCACTGAGATCGAGAGCAAGCTCATTTCTATGATTATCAATTCCTTTTCATAATCCATAAGTATGTTTGCTTACCAGTTGAATAGTTGCAGTATCATTGTCATTAACAGCCTAAAAGAGGCCACTGCTGACCAAAGGCCTCTACTCACAGAAGGTTCAAACATTAATCAGTAATCATTTCAAATCAAGTCAAATATTCTTTATTGTGGACCATAGGTTGTTGAACATAATACAGATGGTGTTAAAACATTTTAGGACCAGCTATATCTTACCCTTACAATATAATGTAGATACCTATTTACAATGTAATCATTAGTTTCGGTATACTTATAGGTAATTGACTCTCTTTCTAAAAATCAGCCCATTACTATTCCAAACTCCATTCTTCAGAAACTTCAAAACCACAATATCTCTTTACCTATCCAACCCGACAATCTCTCAAGGAAGTATTACAGTTATATGTTATTATTTCCCACGGTATTTCAAAACAGGTATTGAACTGTGTATGTGATATGGTTTATATACAGGACTACATATCAATCGATATAAAAACAGTTTATCATGACCTCGCTTTGTATGATCTCTCCACACATTCAAAGGACAGTTTATACTGGATCTGGTTAGCTTGATGAGTAAGTGTCTACAACTGGACATAACATAATATAATTATTATGTTTAAGTATATAGATCTCTCATCAATATAGGTGTCTCTTAGTACCTATATTGGTTATATAAACTATCTAATAAATAAAATTGTAGTATCTGTTTGAAATATTGGAACCACAGACAATATATTTTTATTCATCATGAAGTGATTATAAATACTTTATTTACAACTTAAAAATACCTAAAAAGGAATAAAAACTAACTTAAAACGAAAATAAAGAAAAAATATTAAATAAATAGATTTCTACATAAATTGGAACCACTGCCTTTTCTTACGTGCATATTAATTATACATAATATGATACACATACCAAAATCATACTTTGTAAATTTTTGTCTGTCGGTTTGTCTGTTTGTACCGGCTGATCTCTGAAATGGCTAGATAAATTTTGACTAGACTTGTATTGGTAGGTAGCTGAATTATTAAGGCTACTTTTATTAGTCATACATTCCGTTATCCGCGTGAACGAAGCCTCGGGCATCAGATTGTAATATAATATGTTTATTTAGTAACAATATTGGTTATGTATTTGCTTACATGTTATATAATATTAGTGTTGATTTGCCCGCTTCAAATAAACAGATATTAGCTAGTTTGTATTATGATTAGATACCTAATATGTGTAGTGTTGGTATTAAGCTAATAATGCGAATTTTAAGGATGCTTTTCCTATTGATCGTGTATCGTAGCGTGATGTTTTATAGCCTATAACCTTCCTCGATAAACATACTACAAAAAATTATTAAATTCTTGCCAGTAGTTTCGGAGATTAGCGCATTTAAACAAACAAACAAACAAACAACAAATTTTTCAGCTTTTTAACAAACAAATCTTATTACTTTTTGTATATTTACAAAAAGTAATAAGATTTGTTAAATTAACACTCTCATTAGATTCATTTACATTTTCCTGGATAAAATACAAAATTCATTTTTTTTTTCTAGTCACCTTATTATGTACACAACTCACACATCAAGGTATGCAAACCAGTGTAAACTGACCCTCAAATGTGAGGAAAGACCATACTAAGCGAGACCATGATATACTGGATATATATAAGTATTCGTGAAGTGGGCTTGCGGTTAGAAAAATTGACTGACATACTTAAGGAGTTGCTTTGGATGACTCAAAGCACTTTCTGCATTTAATTAAAAGTATTTAATTTAAAGTAAGTATCTAATTATCATCACGCCTTTTTATCCCCGAAGTGATAGGCAGAGGTGTATATTATGGTACGTAATGCCACTGTACAATGTACATACACCCACTTTTCACCATTTGTGTTTTGAGTCCTATTTAAGTGCCCAGTATGCACAATTCTAGACTCCGTGCTACAACTGAAAAATTCTCGAAAAACCGAAAAAAGCCTAGCAGTACCTACTTTACTCAACTCGGAAATCGAACCACGGCCTCACAGAAAACCGATGTAAAACATTGCTTGCGTTGTGTTTCGTTGTGTGATCAGGTAATCCGTCTACTCGTTTCCCGTCTCATACCATAAAAAAAAAATGTTTTCGGCCCTGAATCGTTACTAAGTAATCATTAAATGACATAGTAAATCTTTAATATTCCTTTTAACATCATCATCCCAAACATTTGTCCTACAAAAGTAGGCTAAGCAGATGAGCCATATGTCTGAGTATTTCCTCCTTACCAAACGCGTCGAAACAGGAAATTATTTCTATAATTATTCAGCGCTTCAAATATATGACCTCTGAGAATGTTAAATGAGAAATTGCCTCGGGATTTTTTATTTTGAAGTTGAAAGATGTTTTTATACGAGTCTGTCATGATATGCCATATAAGTGAGTGTTTGTGATTAGAAACCGCTGTATTTTCCTCCTTTCTCTAGATGTATGAAATATATCCTGTTATTTATCCTCATAGAAATTTGTCATAGGGCAAAAATGTTATACAAATTGATGTGTAGACTACTACTATACTGTTTAGACCCTTAGTAGCAATTTTTTTTATTATGTTGTCTCTGAGACAAATTAAGTCTTTGACTGCCAATAGAAAAGTGTTAAAGGCAAATCCTCCGCTAACGTCGGTCACCGGTGACCACCAAGGCGATCAATGTGTTAAAAAAAAAGAAGCACCTAGAAATGATAGATACCACGCGATATTTCAAATCGATATACATATCTCCAAAACTATTTGTTTCTACTAAGAAAATAAAAAATACGTGACTAACATTTTTTAATTACCTAACTGACGGACTGAATAGATTTTTAATTCTCATTTCCCTATTACAGTCAAAAGTCTAGGACTTCCCCTTTCCCAATATCCATTTTCTCATTCTGTAACTGTACTTTAATAAAAAGGCCGACATTTCCTTGTTGGGAGTACATTATTTGCAACATAAAACTCGGTACAAAGTTCGCGGAATAATGCGTCAGGTGCAACTCGATACCCGCTGTATAACGTGGACAACAATACACGATGCCACATCCGGCCCTTTATTTCATCGTTGTAATTAAACAGCAGATGGTAAGTTCTTAGAACGGAGACTAGGTATTTTAGAATGTGGTTTAGTAAGGAAGAATGATGATGTGATTTTACCATGAAGTTCAGTATAAGGAGGATATGCCATAATGTGTTTGTGTACTGTGACAAAACAAATTGGCCCTGCCCAATGATATTATAAGTAAAAAGGTGTAGATAGGTTATAAGCGCTCAGAAATTGGCACATTAAAATGTGGACAATTGGCAACGTTTTTGTAGTTTGAGACCGCATGATGGAAAATAGAGAGGGACGTGGTTTGTAACGTCCCGCGCTCCCCGTAAAGTGTCACACGTCATATTAGGGGAAATCCTGTTATGACATCTACTATTTGTATTTACTTCATGGATTTTATAAATAACAGGAGTTAGTTATTTATTTAAATTCTCTTGAAAACCGCCTATGATGGTGTACATAAGAGGTGTTGAGAACGGTCAAACTATTGTTTAAAAACCTACGTAAATATAACTCGGAAAACGTTACATTTCACAAATCTCACGCTTGTGAAGACATTGTAGCCACTTCCGTGATTGAACGACGATAAATATTTTATATTCCAAATTTTAAAACAAAAATGCAAGGCATTTTTGTAAACAACCCACCAAAAACCCCAACCCTTTATAGTCAGGTCACTAAACAAAAATTTTTTACACAAAAACTTTCACAATCTAAACTAGTTTTTGATTACATCTGACAGTTTAATTGCCAGCCAACAGATTGCACTAAAACTCAATTTGGAAACTGAAATTCCCGCGGGTGTGGATCGCCCAGCCTTTCATAATCAGAGTAGATTAGTATATTGGGGCATTCGGCTGTGTCAATGTGACGCGTAACTGATCGGTTCGATTACTTTGCTTGAATGCGGTCTCGATATAATTATTATTGACAATCAATACGCGTATGAAACTCTCGACAGTTGACGCAGCCGGTTATGGGAAGATGTTTGGTATTTATAATTTACTAGCTGACCCAGCGAACTTCGTACCGCCTTCGCGTAGCAATGATGCTCTACCTTATTTTGTATAGGTGAGCTATCTTAGGTATGAGTCCCAATTCAATTTGAACAGGAATCTATTAATCCTTCATATAAAAATGAATTCATAATTTCCTGATCTCACTATACCTGAAAAGAAATTTACTAATGTAATAGAAAACAAAATATATTTTCATAATAGTGTTTATTCCATAGGATTCAATAATTTCAATACTATTTTTACAAATCGCTATTGAAGAACTTGGCATTTTTAAGTAAACACTGAGTTAAATACCACGCACGCTCTTTATCAATTGTTGGCTCATTAAAATGTCCAGCATTTTGTCCTGCAGGCGCCTTATCGGCTCTGATGACAATTTTGTGATTATCTAATGGCATGCGGTCTAATGCATTTGTGAATAATGCAACTAATTCATTGTGTTGATTTGATGGAAAAATGTTTGAAGTTGTTCATCACAATGGATCTTTTTACTGAGTTTTTGTGTGCGCAACGCTGATCGACTTCTCTTGCTGAATTGTCCATAAAATATATTTGCAAAAATGTATAGTCTTCAACAGGCACTGGCAATAAGGAACCTGTTTGATGATATATTTGAATCCCTGAATCTGCAAGAATATAAATATGTATACAGGTAATTGTATAGCAAATTGTACCACCATGTGGCTCGCAAAATACTGCCACAATACTTTACATCATTTCAAATTAAAACTACTTTAAACCTCGACATTAAACAGCCATCCACGGAAGCTTTAGGCAGTAGGCTTTACCAAGAACACCTTGCTCATGCCACTATAAAATACAACATGTTATAAAATGGTGCTGATTAAGTCTTCGGATTAAAGACTATTATTATGTATTTGACTTATTGTTTACAAAATAAACACATCACTGACTCGACATATTTTGCACCAACTACATGGTTTTAAAACTAAAAAAAACGTTTGCCATTATACTTACTAAAAGTAGACATAAAATTGTCTCGTATAACTTTTGTTGCCCCAAATGATGTCATTTGAAAGCAATTATTGTACTGCTAGATATCGAGTCAAAAAATTAACCAATGAATGTAGTGGCTCTGGTGGCGGTACCAATGGCGTCAATTTGACTTGGCCGCTGGCGCAACACAATCCAGAGGCTTCATTTTTGAATTTCAATCCCAATGTGGACACACAATGTTCATTAGTCCAATAGCAACAATTTGCTCTGAACTGTAATCAATTGCTACATTATAACTGAATGCAGCTTTGTGGGGATTAAACACAACATTTCTATCTTGATATCGATTCAGTTCAAGTTCATTTCGCGCTTCGCGTTGCTCATCAGTTTGATTTGCTCTTATTTCTTTGACTTGCCGTATTTCGAGTTCTGCGGCCTAAGCTTGTACGTCTGGTTGGTAGCATTGTTAAAAACGAAATTCCAACTGAAAATAAAAAGCTCTCATACATTTTCTGCATAACCATGTATACCAAATTGTAGTATTGTGTAGTCACCAAAAGTTACTAAAAATCAATATGAAGATGTGAACTTACCTTGATTAACAAACACTTATTAGCAAGTAAAAATCTTCTTAGTCTTTAACACTCGAAAAAATATTAAAATAATCTTTCAGAAATATTGAAAAATATACATTTAATTTTGCATATTTTAAAAAACGCGCAATACGAATGTCAATGTCATTCACACCAATAGACTATATTGAAAGAGCATCGTTTGTTCGAAAACGTGAATAGAAACTTTAATTTACACAAAATAAATTTCTGAACACACGCGTAACTGTTGATAATTTGTCATTATTTCTGATCGCACGCATAATTAATATTTGAGGAATTTCTATTAATGCTTAATGCACTTTTCAACATCTTATATATAAAAATGAATCGCTAAAATCGTTGGTAAGCGCATAACTCGAGAACGCGTGGACTAATTTGTCCAATTCTTTTTTTATAATATTCGTCGAAGTTCAAGGATGGTTTTTACGGCGAGAAAATATCAAATAATTGACGGAAAAGCCCTAAAAACAGCCCTTTTCTTTATCCCATACAAACGTTTTCTAACTAATACGTAGAGTCAATTTGAGCTTTATTGCTATTGGATAAAGTTCATATTGCTATTGGATATTAAAAAACAAATGCTATTGGATAAGTGTGCGTTGGAGACTTGGAGCACAGAATCCCTACTAATATTATAAATGCGAAAGTAACTGTCTGTCTGTAATTACGCTTTCACGCTTAGGCTTTCACGCTTCACGTTAACCAGTGAACCGATTTTGATGAAATTTGGTACTGAGATAGAATAGACCTTACTTAATACAATAAAAATATTGCAAAAAAAAATAGCGGAGAATGGGTAAAAATAGGGGATAAATGGTCATATGGAAATTCGTCATTTTAAAAGCTGTAACAGTAAAACTTTGTATTTAGATACTTAATGAGGAACGAAAGAATGGTCTACTTTTTATTGCAAAAAAATTGGGGAAGAGTGGGTAAAAATAGGGGATGAATGGTCATATGGAAATTCATCATTTTTAAAGCTGTAACAGTGAAATTTTGTTTTTAGACACTTAATGAGGAGCGAAAGAACATAGGCTACTTTTTAATAAAAAGGGTAGAAGGCGTAGAATGTTTGATAGAGGAGATTAATGTTTGCTTGAAAATTCGTCATTTTCGTTAATGCGTTGCCTGTGGCTTCACTCGCGTTCGATTTTTATTTAAATACACATATACTTATTTAAATCGCCAATATCCCTACTACCATACTAATGTTATGAATGCGAAAGTAATCCTGTTTGTGTTGAGGTTACGCTTGCACGGATGTTTTTTTTTTGGAATATAACAACGTAACAATGTATTTTTTTATTGATAAGCAATATATAGGAAATTAAAGCATAATAATATAGATAACCTTAGCTACTTTTCATCATGATTATAAAATGATGAATCGGCGGTCGTGGTTTCTTAGGAATACATATCTTTAAAAATGCTAACAGTAACATATTCTAGAGTAATTCACATTTTAGATGACATACGGCAGCATTTTGACTACTAACACCACTACGCGGACGAAGTCGCGGGCAAAAGCTAGATTCGATAAATTTTCATTTGTACATGTCAAATATTTGGTGTTTCTAAATTCAAATTCTCTAAATAATGATTGACATTTATGCATAAACTATGAAAAGGGTGAATAAACAATTGTCTGTATTTTTTTTAATCTATTGAAAATGTTGAAAAGTGCATTAAGCATTAATAGAAATTCCTCAAATATTAATTATGCGTGCGATCAGAAATAATGACAAATTATCAACAGTTACGCGTGTGTTCAGAAATTTATTTTGTGTAAATTAAAGTTTCTATTCACGTTTTCGAACAAACGATGCTCTTTCAATATAGTCTATTGGTGTGAATGACATTGACATTCGTATTGCGCGTTTTTTAAAATATGCAAAATTAAATGTATATTTTTCAATATTTCTGAAAGATTATTTTAATATTTTTTCGAGTGTTAAAGACTAAGAAGATTTTTACTTGCTAATAAGTGTTTGTTAATCAAGGTAAGTTCACATCTTCATATTGATTTTTAGTAACTTTTGGTGACTACACAATACTACAATTTGGTATACATGGTTATGCAGAAAATGTATGAGAGCTTTTTATTTTCAGTTGGAATTTCGTTTTTAACAATGCTACCAACCAGACGTACAAGCTTAGGCCGCAGAACTCGAAATACGGCAAGTCAAAGAAATAAGAGCAAATCAAACTGATGAGCAACGCGAAGCGCGAAATGAACTTGAACTGAATCGATATCAAGATAGAAATGTTGTGTTTAATCCCCACAAAGCTGCATTCAGTTATAATGTAGCAATTGATTACAGTTCAGAGCAAATTGTTGCTATTGGACTAATGAACATTGTGTGTCCACATTGGGATTGAAATTCAAAAATGAAGCCTCTGGATTGTGTTGCGCCAGCGGCCAAGTCAAATTGACGCCATTGGTACCGCCACCAGAGCCACTACATTCATTGGTTAATTTTTTGACTCGATATCTAGCAGTACAATAATTGCTTTCAAATGACATCATTTGGGGCAACAAAAGTTATACGAGACAATTTTATGTCTACTTTTAGTAAGTATAATGGCAAACGTTTTTTTTTAGTTTTAAAACCATGTAGTTGGTGCAAAATATGTCGAGTCAGTGATGTGTTTATTTTGTAAACAATAAGTCAAATACATAATAATAGTCTTTAATCCGAAGACTTAATCAGCACCATTTTATAACATGTTGTATTTTATAGTGGCATGAGCAAGGTGTTCTTGGTAAAGCCTACTGCCTAAAGCTTCCGTGGATGGCTGTTTAATGTCGAGGTTTAAAGTAGTTTTAATTTGAAATGATGTAAAGTATTGTGGCAGTATTTTGCGAGCCACATGGTGGTACAATTTGCTATACAATTACCTGTATACATATTTATATTCTTGCAGATTCAGGGATTCAAATATATCATCAAACAGGTTCCTTATTGCCAGTGCCTGTTGAAGACTATACATTTTTGCAAATATATTTTATGGACAATTCAGCAAGAGAAGTCGATCAGCGTTGCGCACACAAAAACTCAGTAAAAAGATCCATTGTGATGAACAACTTCAAACATTTTTCCATCAAATCAACACAATGAATTAGTTGCATTATTCACAAATGCATTAGACCGCATGCCATTAGATAATCACAAAATTGTCATCAGAGCCGATAAGGCGCCTGCAGGACAAAATGCTGGACATTTTAATGAGCCAACAATTGATAAAGAGCGTGCGTGGTATTTAACTCAGTGTTTACTTAAAAATGCCAAGTTCTTCAATAGCGATTTGTAAAAATAGTATTGAAATTATTGAATCCTATGGAATAAACACTATTATGAAAATATATTTTGTTTTCTATTACATTAGTAAATTTCTTTTCAGGTATAGTGAGATCAGGAAATTATGAATTCATTTTTATATGAAGGATTAATAGATTCCTGTTCAAATTGAATTGGGACTCATACCTAAGATAGCTCAGCTATACAAAATAAAGTAGAGCATCATTGCTACGCGAAAGCGGTACGAAGTTCGCTGGGTCAGCTAGTTTTCAATAGATTAAAAAAAATACAGACAATTGTTTATTCACCCTTTTCATAGTTTATGCATAAATGTCAATCATTATTTAGAGAATTTGAATTTAGAAACACCAAATATTTGACATGTACAAATGAAAATTTATCGAATCTAGCTTTTGCCCGCGACTTCGTCCGCGTAGTGGTGTTAGTAGTCAAAATGCTGCCGTATGTCATCTAAAATGTGAATTACTCTAGAATATGTTACTGTTAGCATTTTTAAAGATATGTATTCCTAAGAAACCACGACCGCCGATTCATCATTTTATAATCATGATGAAAAGTAGCTAAGGTTATCTATATTATTATGCTTTAATTTCCTATATATTGCTTATCAATAAAAAAATACATTGTTTCGTTGTTATATTCCAAAAAAAAAAACATTCGTGCAAGCGTAACCTCAACACAAACAGGATTACTTTCGCATTCATAACATTAGTATGGTAGTAGGGATATTGGCGATTTAAATAAGTATATGTGTATTTAAATAAAAATCGAACGCGAGTGAAGCCACAGGCAACGCATTAACGAAAATGACGAATTTTCAAGCAAACATTAATCTCCTCTATCAAACATTCTACGCCTTCTACCCTTTTTATTAAAAAGTAGCCTATGTTCTTTCGCTCCTCATTAAGTGTCTAAAAACAAAATTTCACTGTTACAGCTTTAAAAATGATGAATTTCCATATGACCATTCATCCCCTATTTTTACCCACTCTTCCCCAATTTTTTTGCAATAAAAAGTAGACCATTCTTTCGTTCCTCATTAAGTATCTAAATACAAAGTTTTACTGTTACAGCTTTTAAAATGACGAATTTCCATATGACCATTTATCCCCTATTTTTACCCATTCTCCGCTATTTTTTTGCAATATTTTTATTGTATTAAGTAAGGTCTATTCTATCTCAGTACCAAATTTCATCAAAATCGGTTCACTGGTTAACGTGAAGCGTGAAAGCCTAAGCGTGAAAGCGTAATTACAGACAGACAGTTACTTTCGCATTTATAATATTAGTAGGGATTCTGTGCTCCAAGTCTCCAACGCACACTTATCCAATAGCATTTGTTTTTTAATATCCAATAGCAATATGAACTTTATCCAATAGCAATAAAGCTCAAATTGACTCTACGTATTAGTTAGAAAACGTTTGTATGGGATAAAGAAAAGGGCTGTTTTTAGGGCTTTTCCGTCAATTATTTGATATTTTCTCGCCGTAAAAACCATCCTTGAACTTCGACGAATATTATAAAAAAAGAATTGGACAAATTAGTCCACGCGTTCTCGAGTTATGCGCTTACCAACGATTTTAGCGATTCATTTTTATATATAAGACTAGCTACTTCCGCGCGGTTTCACTTGCTCTGCTTAGCTCCAATTGGGCATAGCGTGATGTTTTATAGCCTATAGCCTTCCTCGATAAATGCACTATTCAACACAAAAATAATTATTCAAATCGGACCAGTAGTTCCGGAGATTAGCACGTTCAAACAAACAAACAAACAATCAAACTCTTCAGCTTTATGTATTAGTATAGAAGTATAGATAACGTAATGGAAGAGCGGGGTCTTCTAATACAGGCTTTTCCTTGCTTAACAGGAGGCTCCAATCACAACATTTTTTCTACGATGTATTTTTAAAACCAATAAACTTTTTTTCATTTCATTTACTTTTGGTTACTTGGGAGGTCGTTCTACGTGGGGGACTAGGGACGTCTCTCGGCTGATGATGATGATGACTTGGGGAGTGAAGTAAAAGAAGATGTCTTGAGACATCCCTACTCGGATTTGTATGAAACGAGTTATATCAGCTTTTTTCCTTAGTTTTTATTAGTGATAGAGGAGTGAGTGACTGTCAGACAGACGTTATAAAACCATAATTGTTGGTGTAAGAAAGGTGACATTTCAAAGAAAAAAATCCCTGAAGTCCCCAAGAAAGATCTTGGGGACTTCAGGGTAAATTCTTTCAATATAGAAATAAATCCAGATGTCTATAAGCATACAGGACTTAGGGGGAGGCCTTTGTTCAGCAGTAGACGTCTCTCGACTGATGCTGATGATGATAAGCATACGAAGCCACGAGCAAATCCTAGTATTAGCACAATTAACTGTATCAACGTTTCGCGTTCGATCGTTTCGGAGCGTTGAATCGGAACGGGCATCATATAATTATTGACAAATTTGCTAGGCCTATCCGATAGGCTAATAGCTATCATTACACACTTGATCGAATGGGTCAATTGAGTCTCAAACGGTCCAAGTCCAAAGACGAGTTGTCTCTGCCTCCCCCCTAACTAGTTGTGGGTTGAATTAATTAAATTTGGCGTGACCTCAAAATGACCTAAACACGCCTCTTACTCCCTTAAAGGCTTTCCTTCCAACTGTTTTAATTAAAACTAATGTTTTGACTTTGACTTTAAAGGTTACGTTCTTTATTTGATTCGGGAGAACTAATTTAATAATGAAAGGCGGTTACGTAGAGATTTGTAATATTATTGACGCAGATGAAAAATATGTTTTTTTTTTAGGTAACGAATGGAGTTTCTACCTCCTTCTTCTTCATTTGAAGCTACACCTCAGAACGACCACCGAGCTTCACCCGGGTTACCGGGGCTCCGGTTCGAAAAGCAGGAGTAGGAACGTGGTGGTTTTTGGTCAGTAGGAGTCTGACATTCCCTCTTGCCTCGCTCAAGGCGGGAGAAGAAATTGGATGATTTTCTCCCCTTAAAAAAATCCACGACACAGGACACAATCCTAATGTGAGTCAAACGTATTTTTGAAAGAAGAAGAATTACTTACTTGAATTATTACGTAATACTTCTACAAAATGCTACCTAAAACTAGTTATTTACTAAATATTAATCTATTATTATTAGTCATAGTATAAATATAAACAGAATTCACTCATGGAATTCTAACCCACATAAAACAATGTTTGTTACATTTTAATCTTTGTATGCAAATTCGAAGCAAAACAAAAGACTACACGTATTCTATTTTCATGGCAAATTATTGGCATTCCTTCGTATAGAATTACTGATATTAATAGTTATGCTAAAACAATACAATACGATACTAATATTAAAACAAAGTATTTGTTATTGTGTATGGATTATGATAACAGGACATGGATAACAGCAAGGCTATTCCATAACTTCCAATTCCAAAGAACAATTTAGAACCTTATCATTGGTTTTGAGGATATCGCGACCAAAGACGTATTTTTTTTTACTTCTCCCGCCTTGGGTGAGGGGAGAGGGAGTGTCAGACGCTTTATGACTAAAATCACCCCGTTCCTACTCCTGCTTTTCGAACCGGACTCCGGTTGGTAAACCCTTAGAGGGTTTACCAAAACTCTGGTTCGAAAAGTATACAAATGACCAATGACGGATGAGAATGCAATGGAGCTCACATCGAATGCTCGTACATTCTAAGCTAAGCTATTCTGTAACTATAGATTCGTATCTATAGTTAGCAGTTAATGTAATTATGTAGTTTTAGCTCCGGTCAATAACAAGTGTGTTTTTATATGTATTTAACCGAAGAGTTTTAGGTTTCATACCAGATCATTAACCTCTTGTCTGTCGGTAGATACAATATAAAACACGTTTTTTCTTATTATCTCTGACGTAGATATGCGTTCGCGAATACCAGAGGTTAAATGTAATTTTAAGACTTTGACTGCCAACAAAAATCTGTTGAAGCCAAATACTCCGCTCCGGTCTTTAGCCTCACATGGCATTTAACACATTGGACGCCGTGGTGGTCACCGGTGACCGACGTTAGCGGAGGATTTGCCTTCAAAAGTTTTCTATTGGCAGTCAAAGACTTAGATGTGTTATAGGTTTCAACTTGTAAATAATAAAACAATCTCATATAATATCTGTGATGTTTCCTATTGCAATTGGATTTACTTCTAGTTCTAAAAAAAGTATCTGAGTACCTTTGCCTAATGTTCAACTCTATGTTTAGAAGTTAGCGGGCTAAGTCTGTCGACTCTTTTAGAATTTAAAAGTCATCATACTATTGTTATACTATGTTAAATTATCAAGGTATAAGTAAAAGTAACCGATTACTGCATAAAAAAGAAACATATACTTAGCAACTTTCTTCACTTTGTGGTTTTAGTTTCATATAATATAATTATATTATCGTATATAATATAACAACTATTGTGTGTATGTATGTATGTATGTGTGATTGTTCAGTGAAAGTTTATAAAAAAAACTGCGAGTGGTCGCAAGTGCGAAGTCTCTGATTCGATTCCCGGGCTGGCCCCCGTATAGTATGGCTGGGCTTTTTTCGGTAAAATTTCTCAGTAGTAGCATGGAGTCTGAAATTGGGCCCAATGTATGGCTCACCCCCTATTACATGGGACTTATAACACAAATGGTGAAAAGTGGGTGTACATTGTAGCGGCATTACGTGCCGTAATGTGCACCTCTACCTACCCTTTCGGGGATAAAAGGCGTGACGTTGCATATAAAAAAAAACTTACCAGATGCAAGTATCCAATCATGAAACATAGCGGGCGGAGGTTGATGCCGCAACAACTGCTCGATTTCGGTGTCATCCTGACACTAAAACAAAAGAAAGATTAGGGTTAGGTATCTAAAATTACTTTAACCCTTAAAACTTAGGCGAAAATAAAAGTAAAATACACACTAGGCTTTTTGTGAAAGGGGCAAATCATCAAATATGTATGGTACCTAATTTCTCTCGTCTTGAGTGAGGTGAGGCTAAAAATCACCCCGTTCCTATTCCTGCTTCGAGCTGAAGCCCCGGACCAAATGGATACGACTCAAGATAATATTTTGTTAGTTTTTTTTCTTCTATACTATCTATGTTTCTTCGAAGTTGTACCTAGCTCCAGCCGACTCACTAGGTTACGATAACGTGTTTAGTTTTTCTTCCATTGCTATTCGAATGTTCCTTCGAAGTTTAATAAGTTAAACTATCATAGATTCACGCAAAAGAACCAATGCTTTATTACTTCCATTTACCATTACACACCAAACACTATCAAACAGCCCACTTAGGTACTATAGGTACAATTGCACATAAATTGCATCGATTGCATATATCAATACTAACCACTATGCTTCCCCAACCAAGTAAAAGTAGGTCTCTTAACATAGAAACATCCTTTTATTTTCCTTAAACTCTTAAAGCAAGTCGATGCCAGGTCATATCATAACCGATTCTAGTTAAATGTCAACTTTGAAATATTTTTGTGTAAAATTTTCCTTATACCTAACTAACTTCTCCTTGCGGTTTCACCCGCTTTTTAGCTCCTATTGATCATAACATGATGTTTTATGTGTGTACCTTCCTCGTTAAATAGACTATCGAATATAAAAAGTATAGGGTAGATGACTAATTTTTATTTTAATGTCCGTCTTATAGGTTATTTTTTATTTGAAATTTTAATGTCCGTCTTGTAGATCATTTTAAAATATTAGACATGTATTTTTATTTTCCTATGGCAACAAATGCTTTCGAAGATATATTGATTTGAAATGACGCGTGACGTTACTTCTAGGTACATTTTATACGTAGAAATGACGTATTTGCTCCCACTCCTCTGCGTTGATCCGTTTTATCAAAGTATTGTTTTGTATATGACAAAGTAAAAAAATACGTGTCTGATATTATGTTTTCATAACCTAACTGACGGACTAAATAGATTTTTAATTTGCATACCCCGTCATCATCCCTAGTATTCAATTCGAACCAGTAGTTCTGGTTCTGGAGAACAAGTAAACAAACAAACTCTTCAGTTTTAGGTATATATTAATGTAGGTGTCATTTTTGTCTGTTTGTGCGTAAAACTAACCTCTAATACGTTGGTATTAATGACGTTAAATGGTGTCATGAGGAAAACCTTCAAAGGAAATAATGTAATTTTGTTTATGAATAATATTCTTGTCTTAGTCAGTTATTTGCGTATTTAGTGTGTTCTTGATTCATTGACGATTGTTTTTGTTGATATTATACAGGGTATAAAGGGAACGCTCCCAAACAGGTGAAGGCATCTTCTTATACAGAGAAGGTTTGACCATTAATCACCACGCTTGCTCAATGTGGGTTGGCGATTTCAGACTTATAATTCTTCACCGTTTGTCAGTGGTGTCTAAATAATCTTAGAAAGTACATATAACTTGGAAAATGTCACATTGGTACTTGCCGTTGGTAGGTTTGGAACCCGCACCCTCAATTCATAAGATGACTAGTAAAAAGTGGCTCACCTATGGCTATTCTTCTGGGTATGAAAAGAACTTAAATTGAAGGATAATTAACATATCGACAAATCGTTTTCAACCACCCTAATTGTTAAAAAAATTGTTATTGAAAACTTATGAAACATCCACTATCTTCTTTAATGTAAGAACACAAAGTCTTCTATAGAAGTTTTAGTCACGTTAAAAAGAAACAAAAAAAAAGAATATATGTGCATGAAAATGTATTCAAATCAGTGTCACGTCACTTCGAGTTGCTCATATAAAATTCAAATTTTACATCGTAAAGTAAACGTTGAAAACTCGACGCTAGTTTCGTATCGAAAGACGAATAAATTGATTCGTTTTTGATAAAAAATACATAGCATATTTACTTCGCATTATGTATTTTTTTTCGCAAAGATTTATTTATTCCAATTAAATCATACACTTATGTAGGTACTTTTTAAACGTCAACAAAGTAAGAAATAAACAATAGTCTGTCATTATGTCAGACTGTCTGTTTGACTGCCTCGTTGGTCGAGTGGTCGCAAGTGCGACTGCTAGACAAGGGGTCTCGGGTTTGATTCCCGGGTCGGGCAAAGTATTGCTAGGCTTTTTTCGGATTTTCGAAAATTTCTCAGTAGAAGCACGGAGTCTGGAATTGTGCCCGGTATATGGCAATAGGCTCACCCCCTATTACATGGGACTTACAACATCGTAGATTGTACAGTGGTATTACGTACTATAACGTGCACCTCTGCCTACCCCTTCGGGGATTAAAGGCATGACGATATGTATGTATGGGAACCAAAGTTACAGATATAGCTCTCAAAATATGCAACCTGAAATGTCAATAGGCAGACCACGTCGCTCAAAGGACTGAAGGTGATTGCACCTTCTTGGCCCAGTGGCCACTGCCACTCAATAGTGGCAACCGCGGATCGGAAGATGTAGCTTGGGCAGACCTCCCACTAGGTGGGCCGATGATATCAATAGAGTCGCGGGGAGTCAGTGGATGCTAGTGACAAGTAGTCTGCAAAGTGGAGGACTAAGGGGAAGACCTTTGTCCAGCAATGGACGTCTTCCGGCTGATAATCATGATGAGCATTACGGTAATAACCCTTCCTTGGCAGTCGGGTAACAAGATTTCTAAAGATGAGATTCCAAATGAGCAGATCACAGATATATCGCTTGATGATAGACATTAGATGCTGCTCACTGCACCCGCATTATCAGAGGAGTTACAAGTGCGTTGTCCGGTTTACGGGGAAGGGATTTGGGCCTCTAGTGCTCATTTAATTTTCTATGATACTGTGGTACTACAGTATTTTGCTATAACTATGTGTTCAGTGTAAGGCAATAAAATGGCCTTAATCCCATCACATAGCTCAACTACCTATTATTAAACTGCTGAAAAGCGGTTATTTGGTAGATATTTATGAACCTGTATCTAAACCTTTGGCTTCGAGGATTATTAAATTGTAATTCATACTTATTAAGTAACAATAAATGCAAGGGGAAATAATTAAAAACTATATGAATAAAGATAAATTGAACACTGCAATAAAGGTTCCGATAGCGGACTATTTGTTGAAATCAGAACTGAATATTTTATAAAAGAAAATACTCGAACGAATGGTATCCGTTGACAAAGAGAGAGAACAAGTTTGGATTAAATTTTTTTTAATAAATATTTCAATACCGTACGTATTTCGAATTATGAATTTTATTGTGAACGGTATAAAGTAAATATTTCCGTAATCAGATATATGTACGCTAGGCTAGTGTCAATCAATTTGAGAACAATGGCGGACGTTCGGAATTTAAAATATCGTATTTCTTTTTTTCTAGGATTCTACAGACGAACAGTTATTTTGAAATGGCCAAGTGGGTTCTAGTCTTTTAGCGTTCATCCTATTTGGCTTGTTCAAGCTATGTGTGGAAGATATCGCGACATTTAAAAAAACGTAGTAGCACTCTTAAAAATCTGATTAAGCGTATGAGTATAAAAGGGTAGGATGGTACATACCAGTAAATATTCATTCGATTAAATTACTGTTGGGAAAACGTTACAAAAATATTTAAATAACATTTTTTCTGAAAATACCTATGGGTTTTATTCACAAAGGATAAACAATCATATCATGAAATAAACAACCAACACTACGTACGTAGCAAATAAAATTGTTTGATCGATTGATGTAAATAACCACTAAAACCAATGGGTTTTTACAATGTTCCTGTTACCTAATTGTTTAGTCAGTCATTCAATGAAACCTATTAATAATATAATTATACATAGTATTGTGTATGACTTTCGTAGTATTGTGTAAATGCATTTTCTTTTTGCGGGTATTACAAGAGCCAACTGACTGAGAACAGCAGAACTTTCTGATAAATCTGAACCTTTTAAACTGCGATCTCCGACCCTAAGTTTTTTTTTTATGGAATAGGAGGTAAACTAACAAACGAGTCACCTGATGGTAAGCGATCAGCGCCGCCCATGGACACCGGCAACACCAGAGGAGTCACAGGTGCGTTGCCGCCTTTTTTTAAAAAAGGAGTATGCTCTTTTCTTGAAGGTTTGAAGGTCGTATTGTATCGTAAGTTAGCAAACCACTCTTATGTAGAGGAGTCTCATTGTCCAGTCCAGCAGTGGACTGTCACAGTGTAGCGACACATGACAAGTGACAGATGACAGAAGTCGCACATATACCTACGATCGACCTCGAACGAATCAATGGATGACACTATAAAACCTACATCGCACATATTGAAGTTAACGCGAATAAACATGGATAGAAAACGAACACCAGTTGGGCACAAAGACAAGATCACCACGCCTGGTCGGAACCTCCTTTTCTTAGATTACTTTATTCACTGTTTCCTAAAACATGCTATTAATATGAGGTGTGATATGAATCGAATTTTATTCTGAAAGCTATTTTCATATCGACTAGCAGAAGTTGGAAATACCATAAAACAAGAAATGCATCATAATAGTGCAATTATAAATCCGAAACTATGTTTGTTACTCAACCACGTCAAAATGGCTGATTGGATCTGAATGGAATAGGGCTAGATTTTGGTCTGGAATAACAAACAGACATAGGCTATATTTGTATAATAACTTTCGTGAGACATATTAAATACTAATATTGGTAGGCTCTTATTTAGTACTTCAGTAGGCTGCGCAACGTAGCCGCGTCTGCGCACGCTGCTCATGATAAAGAGTCCCACTGTGACTTAAAACAAGTAGAGCTTTTCTCCATTAATTTACGAGAGTAACTGTAATTTTTAGGCTACTTTTTGTCTCACGCGAACTCAAGTAGCTATTAAAGAATACATTGACAGCTTCTTGTGCTGGTCATCATTTTCCAAACTATGTCTAAAGAGGTATCTAGTTATGTACAGATATTTTCCCGAAGTAATAACAACTGTTTAGATAACAATGTTATTGTTTGTTTAGATAATATTGATATCTCGTAGGACTTAAAACGCCGGCGGAAGATACTGATAATAATACGTACGTTATGTGTGATAAACAAATAAACAAACTGCATTATTATACATACATACATACATATAAAACTACATATATTCAAACTAGATGTAACTTATATAATCGGTGTAAATATATATAAAAAAAAACATACTGACCGAATTGAGAACCCCCTCCTTTTTGGGAAATCGGTAAAAATGTTTGTTTTGTTAAAGAACTTGCACGCATCTTTTTGTCTAATATCTAGTTAGAATCGGGGCTCATAACTATGGGCAGTCAATAGTTTTTTTTTTTGAGGGGGGAAAATCATCCAATGACTTCTCCCCGCCTTAGAGGGAGTGTCAGACTCTTACTGACTAAAAACCACCCCGTTCCTTCTCCTGCTTTTCGAGTCGGAGCTCCGGTAAACCCGCTAGGTAGTCCGCAGCTCCGGAAATGTATCTATGCTACGTTAGCAATGGCCTTTATCATAATAATCTGATTAAGTTTTTGTTAGCTAAGCTGACATTATATTTTGAATAACTTCGTATGGGAAATAATACAAATGTCGGACAATTAGACTTACAAAAACAGACGCTTAAGGAGAAACCAGTTTAAACTAATTTCAAACAATACGAATTTAAAGTGTGGGTAACTAAACATTATACTAGAAATTTCTCAAATACCAGAAACTTCCTTACATATTACAATAAAAACTGAATTCGAAACATACATAAAACATATTTTGGTTCAAACCAATCACATTTTAATGTTATACAGTATAACTTGAAACTGCAAAATATAGTACCTACCAAAACGAAACTATCGGAAATTCAGAACATAAAATATCTATGTACGTCGTAAATTAAAAAAAAAACAACACAGTAATTACTATTTCACTGAAGGGCAAAAACATTCACAAGAAGTGACAATATAACATGAAACACGTGAGACCATACAAATTACCATTAAAAACTGAATTTACACACTGAAAACGGAATCTAAGAGAAATAACTTAGAACAACTAATAAAAGAATAAAAAATACTCACCCAAAGGTAACAAAATCCAAAAAAATCCAACAAAAACAGCAGAGAAATAAACAGAAAACGATAAATAAACTGATTCTAGTTCATTAACTGAGGAACTCGGAACGAACACTGCGGAGTTGCGCGCGCGCCGACAGTTGCAAGACGCGGCCGCGTGTGTGTGCGTGCAAACGTTGGACACGTGTGTGTGTGTGACCGTTCTTGGAAAGCCCCGAGTGTACAACAACCCGAACCGACTCAATACAAGGAAATTATGCGTCGATTACTTCACTGTCTGCCTCTGTTTATATCTTAAATTTATGATATGTTTATAAACAAAACGAACTATGCCCAATCCTCAATTGAAATGCAAAGGGGGAATACAATTGGTTGCAAGTAATTGGTTTAATTTGTTGGTCCCAATGTTGGCGTATCGTCTATCCCTCTCTAACGCCAACTCTGTTTATTCATGATTATTATTCGAAGTTTTTTCATTTATTTTTTCATGAGCAATGAATCAGCTGCATCGGTTTCAGCTTTTATTGGGTATTGATAAGATTGTGTGCTCATACGACCTTGTATTTCTTTCCTTATCGAGGAAAAATGCATTGACTGAAAATATTGCACTGTGTACTTTTTTCATGGTCGTCTACAGTCGCATTCGTTATTCGATTATAACTTTAGTGTGTTTTGCCAGGTAGATAGTTGATTAAAAAAAACCTTTTATATGCATTTTTTGAGTTCAGAAGTAAGATATTGATACCTAAAACATACAAACGTACTTAGGCTAAATAAAAATTAAAAGTAAGACTAAAACATTTATAACTTAAAATAACAAAACTATAGCTATGTACAAGAAACAAAAAAAAAACAGAAAATCTAATAAAAACTAATTTATAGTATCGAAGATGTAGTATATATTGGCACATAATTGTTATTAAAAATAAAATATTTGTGAAATTTATTGATACTAAAGACCCTAACACTGTTTTAATATTTTGAGTAAAAAACTATTAAACACTGCACCCAATTATTAAATAGAGTAAAAAAAAGTAAAAAACCAGTTTATAATATATCATACTTATTTAAAATTCACACAAAATTGACAGAAATTGACAGAAAATCTATAACAAAACAAAAAACTGTAGGTAGGTATCCTAAAAATTTTATAATGTGCTACTCATCTATTATATAAAAATAAGTCGGGTTTTCCTTCCTGACGTTATAACTCCAGAATGCACGAACCGATTTGCACGGTTTTGCATTCGTTGGAAAGGTCTCGGGCTCCGTGAGGTTTATAGCAAAGAAAAATCAGGAAAAAATTAAGAGAAAAGCAGGAAAACAGGGAAAATCATTGGTGGCGAAACAGAGTTCGCCGAGTTTGCCTGAGTACTGTATAAAAATCAAACATAAAAACTATATTTTATTGTATCTTTCGTGAGACATTACTAAATGTAATTATTATGTTATCGATGCTTCTCATTTTATTGATTTGACGAGGAACTCGACCTAGTTTCAAGCCATGCTAGAGGCGCTGCTACTCGATTGTAGCAGCGCGACAATCGCCGCGTCGTGTGTCGCGGAATGCTGCTCATGAATATGAGCCTCTAGCATGGCTTGAAACTAGTCGAGTTGCCTCGTCAAATCAATACGTGAGCTAAGTTCGATAACATGTTAATAATTAATAAAAACTATAATAATATTCTATTTTTTTAACATATCACGAAATTGACAGAAAATCTATAACAAAACAAAAAACTGTCTAGGTGAAACAATTTTATAATACTATCATACTGTATAAAATTCACACAAAAAACTATAATAATATTCTATTTTTAAACACATCATGAAATTGACAGAAAATCTATAACATAACAACAAAAAAATGTGTAGGTAGGTATATAAAAGTGATGTGACACGCGTTATCGATATTAGTGCTTATTCATCGAATTTTATCGACAGGCGAGCAGTGACCGAGTTATTTCCGTGTCAGTAAGTTGCATTCCCCTAACGATGCCCTAACATTGTTGTAATTACTTCCTTCATGTTTTAACGCGACTGCACTTGTTTATTTTATTTTTGCAACGCCTTTTATTCTCGAAGGGCAAGCAGAGGTGCATAATACAGCACGTAATTGTTTATATTTCATTTAAAAATAATCTAATTTACATTTTTTTGATAACCATAGGTGTCATGTATAAAATTTAACACCCACTTTTTAACGTTTCTGTTACGAGTCGTATGTAATAGTAAAAAAAATATAAAATATAATTATTGACTGCCTCGTTGGTCGGGTCTCGGGTTCGATTCCCGGGTAGGGCAAAGTATTCCGGATTTTCAAAAAAAAAATTCGATTGTTGCACGGAGTCTGGAATTGTGCCCGGTATATGGCAATAGGTTCGCCCCCAATTACGTGGGACTAACACAAATAGTGAAAAGTAGGCGTACATTGTATAGCGGCATTACGTGCCGTAATGTGCACCTCTGCCTACCCCTTCGGGGATAAAAGGCGTGAAGTTGTGTGTGTGTGTGTGTGTAAAATATTATTATCTTACACGTTTTAAGTGTTTTAGTGATCGATGAGTCAAAATAATAAATATTGAGGTCTTTATCGATATACATATACCTGTATCTAGGTCGAATCGGCATGACGTAATATCTATCTGTGTATAAAATAGGTACCTATCTATGTGTGTTACCAAACAAATAAACAGGAAAATGATAACGAATTTAAAAATGCCAAATACAAATAATTTGTAGTTATTTAAAAATGGCGACTATTTTATGTCAAAAGTAAACTAAAAGTTCATACACGACATTTGCATAATATATATGTTTATATTCTCACTTTCGTGAGACATATTTAATTAATTACCATGTTTTTCTGCTTCCGTCGCCGACATCAGACTAAAAACATTGTGATTTATATCATATATATTTAGAAACGATGCTATTTTAATATAATAAATTAGATGTTTTTTTTAAGGAGGGGGGATCGTCCAGTTGCTTCTCCCGCCCTGGGTGAGGCGAGAGGGAATGTCAGACTCTTCATCATCATAATATCAGCCACAAGAAGTCCACTGCTGAACATAGGTCCCCCCAATGACTTTCAGATAGGCCGGTTGGAAGCGACCTGCATCCAGCAACTCCTTGCGAGTTTAATCAGGTCGTCTGTCCACCTTGTGGGTCACAGGCTCTGTGCTACATGCACTTGAGAATTAAAAAATCTCAATTAACGAGGCAGTTTTTCAAATCATACCTATGTCAAATGCTGAGATATAAAATCAAACATGGCGTTCCATTGTCTCTTCTTACCCCCATGGGAGACAGGCGTGAGGTTATTGTATCTGACTTATAATATTTTAAATGTGAAAGTTTGTTAGTTTATTTGTTTGTGTGTATGTTTGTTACTCAATCACGTCAAAACGGTTGAAGGGATCGGGATGAAATTTGGAACAGAGAGGTAGATTATGGTCTGGAATAACACATAGGTTACTTTTTATCTTACGGGAACGCGGGCAAAGCCGCTGGCACAAGCTAGTTTATTATTAATAAAGAAATCTGATTGTATTGACATTATGATGAAGATTTCATGAATTATTAGCTATAGGTAATATTGATTTACTCTTGTCTTTCCTCAAATTCTGACTCAGTTTATATTTCACAGTTAGTATATCGAAATATATGAGTAATTGAGGAAAACTTGGTATTTATGTATCGTGTCGAATTGTTAATTTCTACATAACTTAATAAAATAGGTAATTAAATATTATTTGATTTAAATTGGTCTGTTGCAAATGTTTGGCATATTTACGAATGGGAATTATGTGGGAAAATCCAACGTACATGTGCATTGAAATTTTAGTCGTTTTGTATATAGGTAGTTTATAAATGAAAAATATATGTAAACATTATGTCACGCTTTTAATTCCCTGAAGAGGTTTATTCTCCAATAATGCTTTTCCCGATTTGAAAATCGAACTTGAAATACGTAATGAGGTAGCCTTTATTTTTATAAAATTATAAGTATAGGTACTGCTTATTAGTTTTATTTACTCGTCGAGTATCTAATGCATCAACGTCGGCGCATAAGACAGTAAATTTGCCAAATACAAACACGGGACGGGTTAAGCATACCCCTAGACGGGTGTTCATAACAGAAATAATGTAACTCTCATTAATACTATAACTCTTTTTTTTTTAAGGAAGAAAATCATCCAATGACTTTTTCTGCCTTGGGAGAGGCGAGAGGGAGTGTCAGACTCTTACTGAATAAAAACCACCCCGTTCCTACACCTGCTTTTTGAGCCGGAGCCCCGGTACCCCGCTAAGCAGTCTGCAGCTGCGGGATTACAGCTGTTTAAAGTTAAATCCAACTGTTGTATTGTCCGAATGAAAACAATTTCTATTGTGAAACCAAAACCAAAAGAAACAAGTCACATCTTATTGATATGTAATTGTTCATGAATAACATCTTTATATTGTGTCTTTTTATTTCATAACATGACGTAATTCTATGTTGTAAGTCGTCATCGTACCAGCCACAAGAGAAGCACAACTTTTTTTAAAGGGGAAACATCATCCAATAACTTCTCTCGCCTTGAGCGAGGCGAGAGGGAGTGTCAGACTCTAACTGACTAAAAACCACCCTGTTCCTACTCTTACTTTTCAAGCCAGAGCCCCGGTATACCCGCTAGGTAGTCCGCAGCATTCATTAACAATTATGAAACTGTATCGCAGATTAAATCAATGCATTTTTATTGGTTACATGCATTGCTGAGGTGCGTCGGAGCATGGCGTAGAATGCATGTTCCGTGGTGCAAGCGTCCGTCAAATCACGATATTTTCTGATGCGACGTAGAATACTAATTAAAACTATTGTCACTCGTATCGTGAAGATTTTAAATACAGCTATATCATGAGAACTTAGTCAAAGTCAAAGTCAAAGCATTTATTTCAATTAATCCTAAATAATACACTTTTGAAACGTCAAATTGAATTGTCCGTCAGTCTGTCTGTCAGTGAAGCTAGGCGCTCGTTCCTAGCGTAGCTTCGAATGGAGAAGAACGAGCAAGAAACTCCATACTAACTCCATACTCCTTAAAACAGGATCCTTATCCCAGTCGTCGACTGTTATAATTTGATCATTGATACAGTGATCAAATACACGAATGTTCATAGTGTTCTAATTCTAATACTTACATTAAAATATTTATCAAAATTAGCCCAGTCGTTTTAGCATTTAGAGTTCATTGACATACCTCATGTAATTGGACTTTTAAATAGTCGTACCTACACACGGCTCCGGCTATTATATCTAGCTAAGTTAACCATTATAAACAGACCGTAGAATGTATGGAAAGGTCATACAAAGCGACACTATGATAAATTGGTATTTATAGCATATAAATGTCTGTTGTCCACCATATTTTTATCGATATAATAGGATAAATGACTAATTTATATTTAAATTTTCGTCTTGTAAATTATTTTAAAATATTATACACGTATTTTTTATTTTCGTCCAAAAACAAATACTTTCGAAGATATATCGATTTCAAATATCGCGTGCCGTCACTTCTAAACTTAGATTCGTTTTATCTAAGTATTGTTATCTTATATGACAAAATAAAAAACATACGTGTTTAATATATTTTCATTACCTAACAGACGGACTAAATAGATTTTTAATTTTTAATACCCGTCATCATTTATAGACTACAGATCGAATCACATGTAGAATGCTGTTTTAATACTCTAATTTTATCATAGTAATTGATTAAAACTAAGTTAGTTTTGATAATATAAGTGTGGGAGAGCCATGCTTCGGCATGAATAGGCCGGCTCGACCGGAGTGATACCACGGCCTCACAGAAAACCGACGTAAAACAATGCTTGCGTTGTGTTTCGTTGTGTGTGTGTGAGGTTAACGGAGGTCCAATTACCCCGCTTCCCAATCTTCCTAATCCCCGATTCCCCAATAACTCTTAAATTCCTAACCCCCAAAAGGCCGGCAACGCTCTTGTAACGCCTCTGGCGTTTCAAGTGTCCATGGGCGGCGGCGATTGCTTACCATCAGGTGACACGTCTGCTAGATTACAATAATATACCTAGGTCTAGGTTTATGACCTCATGATTAAGGTAAACCACAACACATGTTTGCGAGGAGTACCTGAGTCCCATACTACGTAGGTAAATTACCATTGAATGGGGTCCGATGTTTGGCAAAAAGTTCACACCTTATTACTTTTATAAGACTAATGCCCGAATAGTCAAACGCTACTCAATTTTAAACGCTCTCAAATGTAGTTCTGTCACTATCAATTCTTTATAAAATGACAGAGAGAGCACGATTTTTAAGTATAACTTAAAATTGAGTAGCGTTTGTGTATTCGGGCGTAAGTATCTAATAAATAACTGATGGTTAAATAGTCATTATATATCATAGTCACGCCTCCTTTTATCGTCGAGGTGGTAGGCAGAGGTGGACATTGCGGTAAGTAATGCGATTGTACAATGTACACACACTTTTCACTATTTGTGTCATAAGTCCCATGTAAAAGGAGGTGGGCCTATTGCCGGACTCTGTGTTACTACTGAGATTTTTTTCGAAAAGCCGAAAAAAGCCCAGCTATTACATATATTTGCCCAAACCGATAATCAAACCTGAGACCCCTTGCCCAGTAGTCTCAATTGCTGCCACTTGACCAACGAGGCATCGAAAAGTGGTCTTACATACATAAATATTATTATGTAGATTCAGGGTTTAAAATGCGTGATGTTATATGTAAAATCAAGATACTAATCATATTATATAAAAAAATCACAACCATGACAATCACTGCATTGAACTTATTATCTATCCTCAGATCGCATACCACCATAACAATCTTGAGAATTAAAAAAAAAAACACCATTGTTCCATACACTGACACGCGCAAATCAACTTACACATCACTAATCAAAACCCTCAATCAAATCTCAACTCTTTAAACCAAAGTATAAAGCTGAAAATGCCTTGAACGTGTATGACAGATGGAGTATACGTTGATGTGCTGCGAAGAAGGTTTACTTATCAATCGATAACCAGGTGGCATCATTCTGCATTACGTTAGCCTATGTATGGCACAGATGTCGACCACCTACTGAATATTATATGGCAGTTCAGTTACTGGCCTAAGAACCATTTATTTAAGCTTGCATGCCCTATAAAATGGCGGCATTCATTATAATTTTATAGAGCGGAAAACACCTGGTTTGGTTTCGATAGTAAAAAGAAATCCCATCAAAAACATCCTGTAAAAAACCCAAGTCTCGCAGCTCAGTCTTTCTACCGTCAAAAGTTGTGAGATCCATGTAATACCAAGTCGGTTAATCTATTTAGTGTCTACTTGAAGGACCTTCTGTCTTAAGTTATTACATAAGTTATTATCATGCCAATATTAAAAATATTTAACGTTTTAAACAAATAGATCGACTTGGACATCGCTTGATTTGATTATTAGTATGTATCACACTACACAGCACGACGGGCCAGCGACCAACAGGAACGAGAGTTTCAATCGCGTGAGGCGCGAGAGACTAAAGAATCTAATATAATATTGTAATATTCATTTTGTTTTCATGCGATGTCCAAGTCGATCTATTTGTTTAAAACGTTAAATATTTTTAATATTGGCATGATAATAACTTATGTAATAACTTAAGACAGAAGGTCCTTCAAGTAGACACTAAATAGATTAACCGACTTGGTATTACATGGATCTCACAACTTTTGACGGTAGAAAGACTGAGCTGCGAGACTTGGGTTTTTTACAGGATGTTTTTGATGGGATCTCACTTCTTTTTGTAGAGCCTTTCTTTTTGATACCATCTACTTCTAACGAATTTTGTTAAAGGTCTTATGATATTTTCTTATTTTTATATGTAGTCTTCCTCTTTTTCTTTTCCGGTACTACTTCTTGAGCTTGAACACCCTATACCCCCTCCCTTGCCTCATATGGTAGGTACCTATCTACACCTATTAAATTTATAACCACCACCAACCACCAACTGCATAAATAACTTTGTAATCCCATATATTTATATGGGATTACAAAGTTATTGATGCAGTTGGTGTATTTGGAAAACTGGACCGAAATTACAAAATATTTAAGTTTTCCCATGATTAAGACACTAAACTCTATATGTATTCCAAATATGAAGCTTCTAAGTCTGCTAGAAGTGCCTTGGACTTTTGATGATCGGTGAGTCAGTGAGTGACAAAATTTAGAAACTTTAACAAGTTGTCATTCTTAAACTACTGGTTCAAATTGACTGAAATTTTAAATATTCCGTGTTTATACAATGCCGGATTAGTTACTGAAGATTCAGGTTTCTTGCTTTATCCACAACCGAATTATAGGGGGTCGAAAAAGGCCCGAATTGCTTCGAGAAAAGGATGGTACGGCCGTGCCGCTTTTTTTGCTCGACTTGGCGGGGGCACTGCCGTGCCCCCAGAATGTTTATTGACGAAATCTTTTGTTTTCCGTGCAGTTTTTGAGGTACGATATTTTGTGCAATGGACAGTTTGATGTGAGGGTTCTGTGAAAGATCTTCTCTTTTTTGTAGAATAAGCAGGTAAATGAGCGGATGGATCACCTGATGATGCCGCCGCCACCCATGGACACCCGAAACACCGGAGGCGTTACAAGTGCGTTGCCGGCCTTTTGGGGGTTAGGAATTTAAGGTTTGTTCTTGGACAATCAGGGATCGGGAAGGGGGATAATTGGGCCTCCGGTAACCTCATATACACAACGAAACACAACGCAAGCGTTGTTTCACGTCGATTTTACAGTGAGACCGCGGTATCGCTCCGGTCGAGCCAGCCCATTCGTGCCGAAGCATGGCTCTCCCATACTTATTCGGGTATTGGAAACATTGGAAAGGGGTATAATTGGGTTGTTTTTTTTTTAAATTTATTAAAGGACTTTGTCTATTATAGATAAGATTATGATGCTGACGATGACATAATTGTATGTGTAGTAGTATACTTACTATGACGCGACAATTGTTTCCAAAATTCAGACATAGGTATAGGTATAGGTACACGAATGATATCATTCAAACAAATTATAAGATTACAGATAATAAAGAACAATTGCCATTCTAGAATATTACGTAATTATATTGAAATATTAATTAGCAACTGTTTCATTAATATCTATTGTTGTTGATGCCGTATTGTTTTATTTTTACTGTAGGCAAGTACTGGTGAATTTACTCGGTAACTGTGAATTTTTCAAGTGAATGTCAATGACCGAATCCGAATCCTTAACTTTTTTTATTTGTTGGTTTTAAAAAGGGGTTTTGCTATTGATTTAAGTCTTTGACTGCCAATAGAAAACTGTTGAAGGCAAATCCTCCGCTAACGTCGGTCACCGGTGACCACCACGGCGTTCAAAGTATTTTAATGAAAATTATGAAGTTTAAAAAGATTATTTTTACATACTTAACGTTAACATTTTATCTTTCGATGCAGTTGGTCTTTGTTGCAGTTTTTTATGGTATAAGCCGGTAAACGAGTAGACGGATCACCTGATGGTAAGCAATCGCTCATGGACATTCGAAACACCAGAGGCGTTACAAGTGCGTTGCCGGCCTTTTGGGGGTTAGGAATTTTACGGTTCCAAATGTAAATCCCCTAATGATTTGGATTGGGAACGGGAATAATTGGGCCTCCGGTAACCTCGTTCATACAACTAAACACAATACAAGCGTGGTTTCACTACGGTATTCTGTGAGGCCGTGGTATCACTCCGGTCGAGCCGGCCTATTCGTGCCGAAGCATGGCTCTCCCCAATTGCAGTTACAGTTTACTAAGACGTTTATTTTGTCAGTTTCAACTCAATGAGGATGAGTTTAATTCTGTCAATTGCTGTACTGTAGATCTCCTCTACGTTAGAGGTTTTCCTGTAATCTTCACGCTTGGCAGGCGCGTTGGAGGTCAAGCAGGCTCAGTCTACATGACCTCATCATTCAACTAGTGAAAAATGAGTATTACATTTGTGCTCATGTAGGTGATAAAACAGACAGTACGATACCTAAAGTAATAGCCGTTATCTGGGATAACATACATCTTTTTAGTGATAATCACATCAACAGCCTATAAGTAGCCACTGCTGATCAAAGGCCTCTTCTCACACGGAGAAGGTTTGAGCATTAATCACCACGCTTGCTCAATGCGGGTTGGCGATCATATGCTGTTTAAAAAATTTGTAGTAAGACAAAATGCTATTCAAATACGAATGAGAGTCAATAACAAATGAAATTGTGGATAAGTAGTCCATTGAGACGTCGATTCCTATCGTATACAGATCCTGCCTGCATGAGTAAATGCTGCCGATTCGCAAGGTGTTGCGAGCAACGATAATCTTGTTAGGGTTGCCATACTCTGTAATTGTTACTTGAAATGTAGTACTAAAAATACAATAGATTTTTAGTTTTAATTTCGCTTATAGGTACTATCTTTTTATGTTATGCAGCAGACTGCATGAGCATTTAAATGCGGGCGACCGCAAAGTAACGTCTGATTCTATTCTATATATTAAATGTAGTAGGTTAAGGTCTTTAAAAGAGTATCTTTATTTTTATAATAATAACTACCGTGAGACATGCTTAATTAACTAAAAAAACATGGTCTACTCCCGTGCCTTAATGGAGAAAAGCTCTTCTAGTTTCGAGTCACAGAGGAACTCTTCATCATGGGCAGCATACGCAGACGCGTTGACGTCACGCAGCCTACTGACCTACGGGTTTTCCAATATCGACAGTCTTTTAATTGACCTTAAGTATTTATTCTTTGTAGATAAATATCCTTAACACTGAGACTAATATCGTCATATCTCACTTCTAATTACTATACCTAAAATACAACCTTCATTTTGCTATACATAACATGTTTAATCATGTTTTACCACCACATACACAATATACTCGTATATATTAAACTACTTTTTCTTCTACGAAAATAGAACAAAGTTACCAATTTCCTATATGCCAGCCCTAACTAATAAGACAGGATGGAAGCGCACTAATTCCAGCTAAACCATCGTATTTGCACAATGTGTGAGCCTCAGTCTCACAGTCTCGTAGAAAGACGAACGCGAATGAGCCCGGTCTTACCTCGGCATTCAATTAAAACAATTTTCTTAGGAAACCTTATCAACCAAGATAATTGATTCCGTTAACACACTACCGCCATCTATGGAATTCTTGCGGTACTACGTAATACTTTTAGAAGAAACTGTTGTTTTCTGTTTTTGAAATTGGAACTTGGAATTCCAATTTTGTTTCGATTTTATTTTTGTTTCTATCCGTCGTACTCTGAGTCATTTAATGGTTACTTAACCCAGTCCTTAGCATTGTTTTCGAGACACATTCGTTAGTAAAGAATAGTTTCAATTATCATTAAACAAATATCTCTGAGTACGGCCGTAAGCGTTCTATTTAAATCCACAATTGAGAATAATCATGTTATTATCAAAAGAGACTTTAAATCAGAAATAATTATGCCATTATCAAAATTGGCAGTCGGAAATGTGGGTTGGCTACCCACTCATTCTTAGACTTTAATTCTATTTAGTTGACATTAACATGAAATCTGGAGGATAGTGGAGAATGACGCAATCCGATCTACAAAATCTTCTTAGCAGTTAAGTACTCTTATTATAAAGAATCTATTTCTTTATCTGTTATCTGAATTATTATTTAATACTACTAGAATAACTTTAGGCTACTTTATAAATAAACACAACTTCATGGGTCAATCTCCTTCGCTTTGTCCAGCCATACCGCGCCGTATCGGTTTACTATAATTTTATTATAACTTTCATGAGACATACCGGACGAATTGTCCGGTAAGTCTCATTAATCTCCTTCATAATTTTTCCAATCCCCGGTTCCCCAATAACCCTTAAACTCCTAACTCCCAAAAGGCTGGCAACACCTCTGGTGTCCATGGGCGGCGGCGATTGCTTACCATCAGGTGATCCGTCTGCTCGTTTACCGGCTTATTCCATAAACAAAATTATTAATTATTATGTTATCAACTTACTCACGTAACTGTTTGACGAGGAACTCGACTATTCATGAGCAGCATTCCGCGACATACGACGCGGCGATTGTCGCGCTGGTACTCATTGGTAAATAGTTCCTTTAATAAATATAATAAATCTAGATACAATCTCTATTTTAACATTACAAGGACATCCCAAAGTTCAGTATTTTGCTTTAAGTGCTAGATAATGTTATGTATAACTAAATGCCAATTTTTTGTTACTTACTAAAAACAAACGATTAAAGAAAAAAATTGCTATCAGTTGAAACTAGTATCTATCGATTCTGGTGATCTTTGAACCTGCTGATGTCAGCGTGAATTAGGAATTCCCTAATGTTTACTTAATTGACAATTATTGTAAAAATCTGGAGAAACCCAGTCGTACTAGATGTGAAGGGATAGGTTGGATTTTACCAAACTATGTACATATTTATTTGTAGATTGCCTCTTTAATTAAACATACTGGGAAAGACCAATTGTTATAGACTTGTATTCGTAGACATGTACGAGTATAAATACCTATTACTGATGATGAAACCTCACCAGGTTGGACATAGGCTACCTGGTGAAGTTTCATCAATAACAGCCTATTAGTGGCCATTGCCACGATGTATTCCTTCATCGTTTGTCCCGCACTTTCATGCATGAGGGCGCGGTTAGAAATCTACCAACGCAACGGCAAATACCAATGTGACTTTTTGCGAATTAAGTCTTTGACTGCCAATAAAAACTGTTGAAGGTAAATCTTTTGGTAACGTCGGTCACCGGTGACTAACACGCGGCGTTTAATGTGTTAAATGTATTTTCTAAGATTATTTACCACTGACAGACGGTGAAGGAACTTGCGGAAACCTGGGCCCTTTTTTATTTTTTTTAATCTAAATTTATTTAGGGGCTTTTATCATAGATATGTCAGCCCCATCATACCCTTTTTACATTAATTGTCTATTTGTATACAATTAGTCAAGACTTAATATGATTGTTATTCGTGAAGGACCAGAATCAAAACCTGGGCTTATAATTTCTAATTAATTTTAAGTTTAAGATTGCCAACCCGCATTGAGCAAGCGTGGTGATTAATGCTCATAAACCTTTTCCGGGCGAGAAGAGGCCTTGGTCAGCAGTGGCCACTAATAGGCTGTTAATGTAATGTGATGTGATGTAATATATTTGCCAGTAGTGAACATTACAGAGGTTTTGGTTTTAGTATAAAAACAAGGAAAAACCAATAATACTTTCTATAAATTCTGTGGTTGGTCATCACTATACATAGTATAAAACAAAGTCGCTTTCTATGTCCCTTTGTATGCTTAAATCTTTAAAACTACGCAACGGAATTTGATGCGGTTTTTCTTAATAGATAGAGTGATTTAAGAGGAAGGTTTATATATGTATTATACATGCATAATGCACTCATGCGAAGCTGGGGCGGGTCGCTAGTATGTTATAAGCGTGACTACCAAGTAAGCGGTGACAGCATCAATTTCTGCGAAGCAATTATTGCCAAACTCCGAATACAGTTAATATTAGACTATACACTATGCCTAATAAAATAGTACCTACCACAATAATGAATAAATAAACACTAGAAAATTACAGTGTGATTAGGTAACCTAACAAGCTCCACTGCCTACGCTTAGGGACTATATTTAATAAGATATCAGTATGGGTTACACGAGCATAATTATAATACACGTTCAATTAATGCCATGTAATTTATGATTAGCTGAGGGTGTGGTCGCAGTTACAGCGGTTGTAACGGTTTTAGAAAACAATGTTTTAATTATGAGAAGCCTTTGATATTTCGAGACAACACTGCTTCAACCAGCAAAACAGTGGAATGAGTGATTGTCAGCGGTACTTCTAAACCGATACGACCTTCAAATCTACAAAAATAGAGAGTATTCCTTTTTAAAAGGCCGGTAACGCACCTGTGATTCCTCTGGTATTGCGGGTGTCCATAGACAGGTGAAGCGTCTGCTCGTTTGCCCCCTATTTCATAAAAACCGCTGAGTATAGACCGCTTCGGCATCACAGCACAAATGTGCTGTGCCATATGCCATAGTAAAATCTTACTATGGCATAGGACGGTATACGAGTAGACGTAGAGTCGCCCATGGACACTTTAAACACCAGAAGAGATACAAGTGCGTTGTCAGCCCTTTAGGGTATAAGGGATCTGATGCTACGGAGTACCTAGCGGGTTAACCGGGGCTCCGGCCCCAAAGGCAGGAGCGGGGACAAGGTGGTTTTTAGTCAGTAAGAGTCTGACATTCCCTCTCGCCTCGCCCAAGGCGGGAGAAGGAGAAGTCATTGGATGATTTTTCCCTCTCATAGAAAAAAAGGGTATTCTATTTATTAGCCTATTAGGGTTGGTGGGGGAGGGAAAGGTTTGGGTCAGTATTGACCGAGCCACATGATTGTGAGTCACATATGTCCAATTTACAGTCCATCGTATTTAATTACCGTCTCTTTGTGAATATCGTCGCTCCAACTAAGCGTGATTTTACTCCAGAGTAAATCTATTCCAACGGTCATCGGTTTGTTAAGCTCACTAATTCGTTATAAAGAGGTTTTTAATGGGACTAGCTCGCTGTGACATTCCAAAACGTACAACTCCTATAAGCCATTATCAACAGAAGATATAAATAAGTGTGGGAGAGCCATGCTTCGACACGGGTGCGCCGGCTCGACTGGAGTGATACCACGGTCTCACAGAAAACCTACGTGAAACAACGCTTGTGTTATGTTTGGTTATGTGAGTGAGGTTACCAGAGGCCCAATTACCTGTCTCAACCCCGATTCCCCAACAATTCATAAATTCCTAGCCCCTAGAAGGCCAGCAACGCACTTGGAACGCCTCTGGTGTTTCGGATGCCCACAGACGGCGGCAATTACTTACCATCAGGGGGCCTACTCCGGTTCTCGAATCCGAAGTTTCGTTTAATCTTCGGCCTTAGGTTTTATTGATTTACTAATAGAATTACTTGAAATAACGTTTTATTTTTTATTTCATATCAAAACATATTTGTTTATCTACACTAGTGGTCGCCTAGTGGTCGAAATTCGACCATATACGATTTAATTTACTTATAGATTTCATTCGTTAATTTTTGTTCACGAAAGTTCGCAATAAATAGAATCTATATATTAATACGTGATGCAAAAACTTTCGAGCCATTTTTACGAAAATTGTGCGGGCGTAGGAGCATAAAATTTGGTACACTTATAGTTTATGTGTAGGAGAAGTGCAGAACGTTAATATTTTTCAAAAATAATGCTTTATAAAGTACATTAAATCAATAAATAAAACATTACACACACTACCATGCATAGTATTGTATTTGACAAAACGTCAAAATTGACAGACATTGCGATGATATTCTCACGTCTCATATGAAAAGAGGTTTCTCATTGAAGGAGGTTTGGTTATTCATGATGCGCCGGAATATATTGATTTGAATTTTACAAAACTAATAGCAATTCGTTAAATAAAAATTATCCTTGAACGTATGTCAAGTGGTATTGTAAATTAAATCGTATATGGTCGAATTTCGACCACTAGGCGACCACTAGTTGTAGTAAGTAAGTAAACTTCGTTTTTTGTTGAATTAGAGTAGGCCCCTGGGTGATCCGTCTGCTCGTTTACCGGCTTATCAAAAAGGAATGTTGTCTCCATTCTTTTTAAATTAAAGTTTGTATGCACTCATACCGCTGTCACTCACAACACGCCCTATATGACATCTGTAATTAATGTATTTGATCAGCCCAACGATCTGTGATCAACTAAAAGTGTCATCATTAATGACGTATCATTGGTTTATTAATGCGCTTGCGATTCATTTGTCAAACTGTTTGGAATTGTGTTCTGATTGGCTACATTTTGGGCTTGTTAAATTAATAGGCACTTTAAATTACCTATGATTTAGAATTGATATGTTTATGTACCTAGTTCAGCATGACTAGGTCGTCTAGGTTTGTTGTTGGAAACAAGTATCGTTGTTAATAAGAGATAACTATACTATACAGGTTTTTTTTTTTATGAAAATTGCCCCACATCTAGGATTTTCTCCTGTGTCGTTAGCGTTTACAAACATATAAATTCACATGCACATACAAGACCCGAAACAGCAATATTAATAGTTTGTCATTACTAATGTTACAATTATCGGTGATAAGGTAAAATAATCAAAGTTTTTAGGGATTGTCTCTTCTCTTTTTTCAACGGACTTTGCCCCACACTAAAATTTTCTCGAAGTGTTGTCGTGAGTGCGTATTACAAATCGATACAAGTTGACATATACATGACATCCAGACCAGAAACAACAATTCGTAGATCACACAAAGTGTTGTTCTATGCGGGAATTGAACCCGCAACATCTTGCTCGGTAGCCATTTGCCCAGCCCCCGCGCCCACCGTGCAGTGTATTTAATCTAATTTTATATAATTTATTGAGCAATGACGGACCTCGAGTCAAGACTGTATTCTAAGACTACGACTACCAAGAAACGGTCATCCATTATATTTTCGGTGACGCAACTGAGATCCTCAAATCGCTGCAAAAATGGGGGATAATAGCAAAATATTTATGAACTTTTTAACCCATAGAACGACGTGGTGGTCACCAGTCACCGACGTTAGCGGAGGATTTTCCTTCAACAGTTTTCTATTGGCAGTCAAAGACTTAATATCGAAATTTTCAGCAGTACCAGTAATAGAAAGTTTGGAAAACCTCGACTTTAAGGTTAATCTTAGTACTAGTCCAAGAGACCGATAGCAATGCTTTCACTTAGCTCTAGAAAACTTCAACCATTTTTCAACTATCGGATAAAAAGTCAACCACCAACTGCAATTCTTAAAAGAATCTTAACTGAACATAGTTTTCTAACTATTTGAGGACTAATTACAAAGAAAGTCCAAGTGTCTTGGGCTGGTAATCTTTCAGGGTGCCTCTCTAATGGGATTTGGTCGTAACTAATTACGCGATGTGACTGTGTGGCGCATCTCTAGAGAATTAGGCGCCACCCTAGAGCAAGGATAATTGCTCGTACGTTTACTTGTTACGTAACTGACACTTGCTATTGCTATCAAGGATGGAGATTTGGAATGTCATCATAAAAAGTTAATGGCAAATGATTTTATTATTTGTATAATAATGATATTTATGGCTATTATATTCACATAGACTTAATATTTTAATGCCAGTTTTTTAATACATATAGTGTCATCGTTATGTTGTCCTACAAGGCATGTTGTAACACCTTAAAATGTTGTTCATTTAAATTAATTATTCCTTTAGTGTTTAGATATGTCTCAATGTACTGTAATGTAATGTAACTACTGGTTGTCCAAATGAATAAACAAATAAATAAATTAAATACATAAAATTAAACCATTTAACTGTAAATTCTGTCTGTTATAATAACGTATGAGATCAATATTTAACTAATTAGTAAATTTTTGTTTACCCTATATACTACGTCAGAGGAAATACCACAGACTATAGACGTTGGTTAGTAAAATAACAATTTAGTTATAATTTCAGACTGAATGACGTAAGCATTGATAAAGGAAACAAAATAATATCACTTCATGTAATAGGAGGTATTGAATTAAATATAATTCCATTATTAGCGACACGAGTATTTTCGTCATGTTACTTGCAACTTGCAAAACAAGTAATATAATAATAAATATTGGTGACGTAAAAGAAGTTTTAATTTGGTATTTCTTGCATAACAATTGCGCAATGAATTAATTAATAATAAACTAATAATATAAACGCAATGTATTTGAGCTTCAAAACAGAATGACGTAATTATATGACATTAATATTACTTTAATTATAATTATTTAATTAAATTAATAAATCCACCATCACAGAAAAAAATAGAAACACCATACTTTGATTTCACACAAGAATAATAAATAATTTGCCATCACTTGTTCCGTAAATAAAAACTTGACTAAACAACAATTATTATGAATGGTCAAGAATGTCTATTGCGATTGTGACACGTAATAGTGTCCTACTACTCTAGAGAAATTAGAACGTAAATGCATTACTGTTAGCAATAATAAAATTGCTAACGGACGCACGCCGCATTCTGGTAGACAATCTTAAAAATACTTAGATAGTTACTTATTAAATTAGGTTTTTTTTTATTTAAGTAAGAACTACTTACTACTGTAACAATAGTGGAAAAATATGGTTTGACTACTTTCTTTTTAATTAAAAAAGGGCGCATGAAAATTAATCTTCCAATAAGTAAAAAGAAATAGTTAGAAGTAATAGTTTACTGTTCTCTAGTCGTAAACTGGTAGTATACTGGTCGTGTGGTCGCAAATGTGCTGGACAAGGGGTCGTGATCAATGTCCGGGTCGGGCACAGTACTACTGTGCAGTTTTCGGTTTTTCGGAATTTTTTAGTTAGTAGTGGCAATATGGAATATCGGATAAATGGGTGTATACATTGTATGTGCTGTTATGCATTGTGTCTATTCGGGGATGGCGTGGCGTTGTAATAATACCGCTAATTATACCACGGCCTCACAGAAAACTGACGTGAAACAACGCTTTTGTTGTTTCGTTGTGTAAATGAGATTACCAATTTTCCCAATCTTCCGATTCCGATACCTCAACAACCTTAAAATCCTAAACCCCGGCAACGCACTTGTAACGCCTCTATTGTTTCGGGTATCCATGGGCGGCTGCGATCGCTTACCATCTGGTAATCCGTCTGCTCGTTTACCGGCTTATACCATAAAAGAAAAACAGACCAAATAATGGATAGCGATAAAATAACAATCAGGTATTAATATAATATTAAAATTCATTAATATAAAATGCGCAATAATATGAAACAGTAATAAATAATATGTCGATTAACTGTTAACAGTACTGAAAGTACTCAACGCGGCGCTCTCAACTATAAAATATGAATAAAATTAAACAATACAAGTTGTAAAAACTATTTTATGTATGTAGTTTGATGGTCGTGTGGGTGAAAAAGAGTCTTCTGAAGTCTTCTGAGGACATTAAATGCCAATGGCCAATGTAAAAGGGATCGGCGTTAGCGGAGGATTTGTGTTGGTTTTTTTAAACGTTGTCCCAAACTAGGATTTGCTTCTGTGCCGTGGGTGGGTTTACAAACGTACAAGTTCACATACACATAACACTCAGACCCGAAACAACAATTTGTTGATCACACAAAGAGTTGCGAATATCGAACCCGCTACACGTCGCCTCGCAGCAGGTTGCCCAGCCACTGCGTGGACCGTGCAAACATAATTTGTCTTCAACAGATTTTTTTGGCAGTAAAAGTCTTAATTATAAAACCATTAGTAGATAGGACTATAGGCACCAGCTAAATCAAGACATTTGGTTTCTTCATCTCTTTCAGTTTACACGAGATTTTGGGTCAGCAGCCCAGTACTTTGGAACGAGCACTTAACTTCACTGACAGTCGGATTGACGGACAATTCAAATTTGAAGTTTCAATAATGCCTAATTAAGGATAAATTGAAATAAATGCTTTGACTTTGAGTCACTTTCAAATGTAAATCATCTCATCGACTTTTACGAAACATGCAGGAAGAAACGAGATGGTAACTTTGCTTTGTTATAAAATCGTGATCTTCAAGTGGTATAAAGAAATTAGATAAAAAGCTAACAACAAACGCCTCTACTCACCCCTTCCCATGTTCAAAATTCCATGTAAGTACCAAAAACAAATAATTTTACGCCTAAACACGTAAAAAACTCGTGATAAAAATATGTACACTTGTGGCCACAATAAATAGCCACGCCACGATCTACCCACCTGATTGTAACTCGCTGCAATTTATTTTCGTATCGCAAAAACGACTTTTAATTTATTCACAGCGTATATTTTGATAGCGACACGTCTGATAAATTCAGTCGACAACGTGCCGTCGACTAATTGTGGATGTACGGCGGTCGTTGATATACAGAATTTGTTTAAATGCATTTTATTTATTTGGTTTGAACGATTTACGTTTACGTTATTTTTTTTCGATACTGTTTGTGGAACATGTGTTGGTTTGTAATTGCAAAATGTTCGTGGGAGTTACTGGTTACATTAGGTAGGTACAATGAATTGCCTTCCGAAGTTAATGTCACGTGATGTATTCAGACAAAATTTAAGCATTATGCAGTACCCTTAGTACGAGTTTTCTTTACATCTAAAGTAACGAGATTGCGGTCGTCGCTTTGATTGGTTGGTTTATTCCAGCCGGCCAATCAGAGCACCGAACTCGCTCTCGTTTCGATTTTACCTTAAACGTAGTGCAAACTCTAAATAAACTAAACTAAGGGTACAGGTCTCATCTAAGATATACCTATCTGCGTTGGTACTGATGTCGTCTGCCCATCTGGCTACATACTTATCTTTGATCACACTGCTGATATTAAATTGTGTAACTAAACTGGAGTAAGTAAATTAGAATAAGCAGTATATTGTATGTATGAAAGTTTGCAATGTACGTCTCGTTGTGAAAGAGCGGAGTCTGCTAACACAGCTCAGCTCATTTCATAAACATTATTATCTGTTTTTGCACTTTTTACACTAGGTTTAAATTTTGGAGTCTAGATACGTACAGATTTCAGCTTCAGAGTTCATATTGAGTTTTTCAAATGTCGGATTTCCCAGTAGAACGAAATACCGAATTGCGGCTAGTATACGCTACGCTAAAAGTTCCATCCACACAAAAAGTTTAGCCAGTTAGATGAAAAGAGAGTGCACTACAAAGCCTGCAACTATCACCTCTACTTACCCACTTACCATCAAACCGGGGTGATACTCGCACAACAAACCGAATTTTCTACGAAGCAAAAATTACATTAGCACTTTTTGAAATGAATTCCGTGTAGTGTGCACATATTTTTGCTCGCAACTGTAATAATACTGTCAATCTCCCGTCTGTCATCGGAAGGCCGACACTGGATGAATAATGATGGGTCTAGCATCGAATCGTGTAATGTCGCTGAAACGCTCGGTTTCATGTTTCGATAGATCCGTTTACATTTACCCGACTTCGCTCCTAGGTTAGTCCGGGTAGGGTCACCTATTAGAATTGTAAATAGGACACCTTTTATACATATACAGGGTGTTTCAAAGCGTATATTGCTGGGTTAGCAAGATGCGTATTTACATTGTGAAAAGTATTTACTTTGGAGGGTCAATGTACTTGATGGTAATTCAGTCATTCTAAGGCAGTTGGGGAATATACGTATAGATAGGTATTATGTCAGTTTTGGTAGAAACTATTGTGTTCCTTTTTTGTTGTATATACGTATAAAATTGGAAGTCTGAAGACTACCATTTTATAGTATTATAACAAAAAACCATTATTTATTTATTTATTTGAATAGAACGGTACAAATTATCAATTACTCTACTCAAAACAATATTAAAATTAAAAGAGAGAAGAAAAAATTATACAAAATTAAGACAATTAACATTAAAAGTTTATTCATCCATATCTTTCATTATATGTTATTAAGAATAAAAATCAGCTTTATTCATTAAACTTACTCCTCTTTTGGCAGCCAATCCTCGATATTTTCCAGGAAAATCTCACAAAAAAAAACGCTGAGAAAGAAATTTAAAAACGAAAAAAACACACACGTTCTCGTACGTGCGAAAGTCTACTTAATTTATAAAAGCAAAAAAAAATATATAATACAAATATATTTTTCACAAAGAAAGTGATATTTGTGATGCTTTTTTTAAGTAAATTTTCTCGACATGCTTTCATTTCATATAGCGAGCACTTCCGCGCTAAAATATATGGTTTAGTATTATGCAAAACGCATATAACGCAAGAGTGCCAAGTAGTGTTCCATTCTAAGTACAATCGTGGAGAAAACTGTTTAATAATAATAAGTATTTTGTTTAAAAATTGTGATTTTTAATGTAATTCATATAAGTGTGTTTTGTGTAAAATGGTATGTTGGTTTTATTATACATAGTTGACCAAATTGTACTTCTTTATGTAAATATTTTTTGCCTTTTTGTTATAGCAAGGCTACTATATACACAGTAGCCTTGCGGTTCGCATGTTAAGTTAAGTTTTAAAAATTGTGTTTATAATTGCATTCACGGTGTTCATTCTAGAATCTATAAGCTCTTAGAAGCGTGAAACAGAATATATCAGTTTTGTTGTTAGTCTACACGAATTTGAGTGATTAAAGAGTTAGATTCTTAAGCCAAGTTACATCTGACGTAATTTTAGACTGTTTTCGTTATTTCCAACATCATTCTTATCATCTTATGCGTTTGTCTTCCACCAATCATTTTTATTGGTACACATGGCATAGCACTGGCGTAAACGTACTTGGCTAAGCTATATTTTTATATTGACAAATGCGTGGTATGGATGCGTGCTATGGATGTGTATGACTTCGCTATCGATACATCGCATACTCGAGCTGCGCAACTTCCTCGCACACCTACATAGCTTATTATCAGTGCAAACGATCTCTGTTGAAAAAGCACCCTTATAATTTGTGCACTTTAATCCTATACGTTGTTATTTTATGCTGAATTTATCTAAAGGTGTACAATAAAGGTTATTATTATTATTATTATGTTGTTCTTTACATAATCTCGGGACCACAGGGTCCCGGACCTTAGGCGTACGAGGGGCCGAAGCCAACTCGCAGAGGCCCGTTGAACAATTTTGATCTAAATGTAATGGGACATCAGCCGGCGATTATCCCTGTATGCACTATGGAAGTACACCAAAGGACAATCCCCGGTTGATGCAGGACTATAATATTGCGAGATATGGTAAAAGGAAATGATAGGGATATGGGTGTGGGTGGCTGTGGAATAGTTAACCGGTTAACTATGGGGACTATGGCCCCTGCCCCTGACCAATATTGAAAAATACGGATAAACAGGCAGGGGGTGACTCGCAAACTCAATAGTGGGCCCCAAACGGCCGCTAGCATGTAGCGACAAGGGAAGCAACATCCGTTGAGCTGCTTGAGGAAGGGGAGGCATCCCACGGCTATCAGAGCAATCCCGGAAGTACGGTCAAGACCCCTACCAGCATCTTACTGGGATACGTCCTTCCCCCAAGTGGAGCTGAAGGCAACTCCACTCTTGCGAATCTCCACTCAAACCAGCCGATTAAGGCAAGAGTGAGGTAGGAGAGGCCACTCCGGATAGTCACGAGTACCAACCGGAGTTAAAAAGTAGGGCCTCTCCCGGGAGTCAGGTCCGTGGGGTCGCCACTGCCCAACAGCTCGCCACAAGCTGCCTTGCGGACTAATATTATTATAATTTTAATTGTAGAACCAGTAAACAAACACATACCGTAAAACGGGGTGAATAGAAACAAATCGGGGGTGAATAGGAACAACATTTTTGTTGCGTTTTCACGTAATTTAGAACTGTTTACACCATTTAAATATTTTTTATTAATTCATTATTAAAACCAAAAATGCTCTATTAAAACCAAAAATATGAAAACAAACTAATAATCCTAATAAAAAATGTGTTTCTATTCACCCCCTGAGTTTCTATTCACCCCATTTTACCGTAACAAATTAAATGTTGCAACTTTTTGCATTACAAATTTTCTCTTAAACAAAAACGCACTCCAAAAACAATTTCCCTTACAATAAAGAAAACACTTGTGTTCGCAGCAGTACGTTTGCACTGCATATGGACTAAAGTTGCGAGTAAGTACAACATTGTCGCTAGTTTCCTACGAGCGCGCACTAACACTAGAAAAATGTAATCTTGTTACTTTTATTATGAAATAGGTGGTGTACTAGTGTTTTACACTCGATTGAAGTTCATTTGTTCTATTGTAGTTGTGGTAGAAACTATTGTGGGGGAATTTTGTGGAGAAATATGGCGTAGATCGGTTAGGATTTGTGAATAAGACTTTGACTGCTAACAAAAATCTGTTAAAGGAAAATCTTCCGCTAGCGTTGGTCTTTTTTGCCCCCCATAGCGTTCAATGTGTTAAGCTATTTCTTTTTATTGCATAGGAGGTAAACGAGCAGGCAGATCTGATGGTAAGCGAGTAGCGCTGCCTATGAACATCAGACAAATCAAAGGTGCGTTACCGGTCTTCTAAAGGAAAGGAATATGCTCTTTTCTTGAAGATTTGAAGGTCATATAATTATATCGGCTCGGAAATACCGCCGCATAAGCAAAGCTTAAGATGTTAGGGAATATACATTATTTCTCGTCGCAGCATTTTTACAAGGTATTTTGATATTTGATATACATATTTAGAAGTTTAATTTATTTACCAGATTCTGTATTTCTACTTGGGATCTCATCGGACCATCTAAGTGTCTTCAAGATCCAACTTATTAACCACTCCACCTGCCAAGCGAAGACATAATGGTAAACCCTCAGGTCTATAATCCAGCAACGAACTGCTGTGCAGATTTGCGGACGGCGAGCAAGGGTAGCTCGCCGTCCGACCAGAACCAGACCCGTGTGTGCGGCGCGTCGCGTTCCGCGCGCGCCTCAAATACCCATCAGACCACCACAGATGGGGCCCAGTAGGGCTGACGCCTGATCCGGAGCTCTCGTCTCGCTCAAGGCGGGAGAAGTCATTGGATGACTTTCGCCCCTTAAAAAAGAGCAATGGACTGCTACAAACTATTGACATAATAAAAATCAAAAGTATTCAAAGTCAAAGTCAAAGTCAAAATTATTTATTTCAAATAGACCAGGAAGGCACTTTTGAACGTCAAAGCAAATATAATAATATTAATAACGTCTGTCTGTCCGTCAGTCCTCTAGTGAAGCTATTTGCTCGTTCCAAAGTGTAGATTCCTAAGAACGAGCAAGAAACTCCATAGGTTTTTTAATCAGATTCACAATACAATTCTTGGTTACATTCTTTCGATTCAAGAAATCAGTCCACTTTAAACTCCATATATCGTTCTTGTCCACTTATCGAGTTTAAATCAACATGGCTTGCAATTTATTCATTCCCTATCGATCGTGTGTCTTCGAATCTGCGTTAATTATTCATACGAAGACGCCACCTGGTGGAACAGCCGCGTGCAATGGAGTTTATTTTTAGATTATATTGCTGTATTACTGTTTTACTTTTACCATTATGGAGCATGAGTTATGACGAGTCTAGTTCTATTAATTTCATTGATAGTATTTTTTTTAATATTCATTTCGATAAGACTGATGGGTTGGACGTCATGTATAGTTATTTATCTAGGTAGTAAATAGAGATGTTTGAAGATATATGAGTACGATTAAGAGTAAAAATCATTTTTAAGAATACTAATCATACAAATGTTAATTCGATTAATGCTATTTCTTATTACTGGAAATAGTTTTACCATTGCAGATTTTCAGTAGGTCAGCACTTGGTCTACATCTTATCTGATAGCAAGCGATGATGCATCTAGCGTCCTAATTATGAAGCTCAACTGCTTAAAAGTTAGCAAATTTGTCCCTCAGATGGGTTATACGATAACCCCTGATGGTGGCCAATGTATTCTACTCTGTCCTTGCCAAACATCTACAAAAGACTCATTACATCATGCAGGATTAACTGGTAATCATAAAAAATATGCAAATAGTGCATAGATTTTTTATTATATCGTTTCGACGTCAATAACTATTTCTAGTGTCAAAATTCGCATCAACAGCCTATAAGTGTCTACTGCTGACCAAACGCCTCGACTCACACGGAGAAGGTTTGAGCATTAATCACCACGCTTTCTCAATACAGGTTGGTGATTTCAAACTTAAAAATAGAAATGTATAAGCCTAGGTTTCCTCGTGATGTTTTCCTTCGCCGTATGTCAGTATTGTCTACTTAGAAAGTACATATAACTCGGAAAAAATCACATTAGTACTTACCGTTGGTAGGTTTCGAACCCGCACCCTCATGCATGAGAAGCGAGCGTGTTAATCCCCCAAGTCACCACGATTAAGTGCGAAATATACAACTTCTTTATCGTCTGACAAATCTGCTTATTACCATAAAATAAACGAAACCGTTTTTCAACACATTTAAAGTTTTTTAATCTCGATAAAATCTAGGAATTTGTAATTTTTAACAGAATAACACCGAACCGCACTGGAGTTCCGGGACATGATTACCGGGATGCGTGTGGTCTAAATATAAGCGACTAGCGAGTAGGGGTATTTTGTTTTTATTATCTTTATTAATTTATGGTGTCTTGGTCACAAAAGACCATGCCAGACCCATCGTGAGTAGGAGTAATATCGTGCTTTTTTTTTTTAAGGGTGGAAAATCATCCAATGGCTTCTCCCGCCTTGGGCGAGGCGAGAGGGAGTGTCAGACTCTTACTGACTAAAAACCACCCCGTTCCTACTCCTGCCCGTCGAGCCGGAGCCCCGGTAAACCCGCTAGGTTGTCCGCAGCTCCGGATTAGGCAAGTAATATCGTGCTACGAATTAATACTTAGCCTATGTTACTTCAACATTGTGTTTTAGAATGGTAAAATATGTGTCTCAATTGATTCAGCAGTTTAGGAGCCTATTCAAAGGTAACAAATTAACTTAAACAAATTACAAAATATACATAGATGTAATTCAGTGTACTGAATACAATTTCAGACTCCACGTTTATAAGCTATTTTTTTCTAATTACCGAAGAATTTATTACTTGTAGTTCTTTCCTGAATACCTAGGCATAAGCATCTCAAGACAAGACAAAGACACAGTGCTGTAGTATCGCAATTGGTTCGTTGCGGGTCGTTAGGTGCACTATTGATCATTCCACCAACGAAACAGACAATACCTATAAAGGCAAAATATTACTAAAATAAAAATCGCATAAGCCTATACTTTGAGTAAAGTTAAAAAGCTGGGAGCGCTACAAAATGTTTCCCTTGAAGTATTTGATGTTCCTCGTGACAGTTGCCTGTGTAAATTGAGATTGATTACATAATGTGTGCCGTAATGAGCGGAGCTTATGTGTAATTTGTAGCAAAATTATTATCAGATTTAATATTCATAACAACTAATAAATAATTGAAAATGACACTGAAATTGTGCCCGGATTATGGCAAATGGCAATAGGATAATAACATGGGACTCGTATCATAGTTGAGGGGTTAGTACGAGTTTATTTTACGTTAAATGAGATCGAATTGAGACCGCGTTCGGTGGATTGATTGGTTGATTCATTGGCGCCGGCCAATCAGAGCGCTAACTACGGTTTCGTTTTGGTCTCGTCAAACGTAAATCAAACTAAAAAGTAAGTTGTATAATTTGCCCGTCTGCCTACCGTACTATGGGAGCAGGTTCAATTTCCCGTACGGAACAACTCTTTGTGTGATCCACTAAATTGTTTCAGGTCTGGGTGTGATGTGAATGTGAACTTGTATGTTTGTAAGCGCACCCAAGACACAAGAAGAAAATCCTAGAGTGGTTTTTTTTAAAGAAACCTCTTAGGGCAGTAAAAAACAATTCATTATGTTGTTTATAAATTTAAAATATTTCATTTAACTCTGAAAATTAAGAAAAGATTTTCATTTAGTAATTTCGTAGTAAAGGTATCTTTGATGAGTCAATATTATTATGAAAAGGTTAAACAAAATATTTAGGACTGGGTTTTACCAAATGCCGAAATTCTCAGCTGTTTGTGTCTGGAAATAGCCGATGCATTATCCTGTCATAATTTGACCTACTGTAATGACATAACCAGTCAGACATGCTAAAATTTAAAATAACATGTTGATGTTATTTTAAATTTCAAATGTTTGAATCATTTGTGAAGAAACTGACAAATTCAACATACTAAAGTCACTACATATAATAATTAAAACAAAGTCACTTTTTCTGGGATTGAAAAAACGACTTTGTATTTCCCTTTGTATGCTTAAATCTTTAAAACTACGCAACGGATTTTGATGCAGTATTTTTCAATAGATAGAGTAATTCAAGAGGAAGGTTTATATGTATATTACGTGCATAATATATCACCATTGCACCCATGCGAAGCTGGGGCGAGTCGCAAGTATAGTATAAATGTTTTTGTGTTTTATTAACGCTTCGATTTATTGGCTATTATTTTAATTAATACAAATTATCCTCGAAGAATCTTGGTGTTCTCAATAGGGCGAGACAGTATTTAACTCCAGCTCATTGCCTGTTTTTATATAAGGCGCATATCAAATTGCATTCTTATATCTCAGCTTGAAAAATTATAAAAGTAACTAGAATCGTCAAAGGACTTAATAAAAGTAGTTACCTACGATTAGTTTAGATATTTTATTGTACTGAAACGTCAAAATTAATTATATTTGGCCTAGGAAACTAGCCAATTATTATTAATATCGCACATACATTAACAACAAATTAAACCTGTCCCATCTAAATGCACAGTCCCTCACGCCCTGTTTACAATGTCGCGTGCACCGTGCAAGCCTCCGCAACCGGAAATGACAAGCCACATCCGGCGGAAGTGGCGTGCTCCGTCCGACTGACACTGCAGCTGAATATGTCAATAGATGCGACGCAGGACATTCAGTTGTTCCTCTGTTTAATTGAAGTGCCTTCATTAATAATATTGGAAGTGTCCAGCTCTGTAAAACATTCTTTATTTATTTCTGACGTCATTCATATACATACAGGCGCGAAAAGCAGGAGTAGGAACGGCGTAGTTTTTAGTCAGTAAGAGTCTGACACTCCCTCTCGCCTCGCCCAAAGCAAGAGTAGTAACCATCACATCACACATCACATCAATAGTCTATAAGCGCCTACAGCTAAGCAAAGGTCTCACACGAAGGAGGTTTGAGCATTAATTACCACGCTTGCTCAACGCGTTGATTTAAAGCTTATAACAACTAAACATCTCATATCATAGTCACTGCCAATAATTACACAATCATTTCAACAATATTTTACTATCGACAGATGTAATACATCTGTAGGATTTCTTGTTATCCTAAAACTTGATAATAAAACTCTTGAGATTATTTAAAATTACTGTATTGTTCAAACTGATATGATATGAGTGAATGAAAGATGAGAACGCGCGGTATGCGTGATGACCGAAAGCGAACTGAACGCAATTACAAAAAAATATATTCTAACAAATGAATGGAAATAATGACGCGTGTATTTTACGCGGTTTCGCAATTATGTCGAGTGTAACTCGTACAACATCATTCTAACCACAGAATAGTCTAAGTACATATCCGTCTGAATTTTCCCACACTAAAACATAAGTTAGAATTTTTATAATCTTTTCCTTAACACCCGACGACTCGCGACTTCTCTCTGAAACCCCACTGTCCTGCATTAAAGGAGCGATTCACACACAAACACGCTATTTCAAGCACTCATGATTATCTTTTTGTCCCAGACACACACACACACACATACATATATAGGTATATATTTAACCCCGCCTCCGTTGGTTCTGGCCACAATAAAAACTGTCATATCCAGGCATTCGTTGCTAGCTAGTCCGGAGATACGGTTGTGGTGCCAGTTATAGGAGGTAGCGGAGCGATTTATCTTTAAGAGTGTTTTGAACTCATTTTATTACAGGTGTACAATGTGGGTTTGATTGCTCAAAACAGCTGCCTTATAGCACCACCATATTTTTGTGCTATTCTATAAAACATTGAATCTTATGTTTCTTAGTTATTTAATTAGTACATTCGATACAAAATCGCACGATAAAAATTATGTGATTTCATGATGTTGCAAAGCGATGCGGAAATAAATCCGCATGAATTTTATTTTATTCGCTGTGCGGACAGGCTCTTTGGCATCGTTTTGCTTTGAATTCTTTGTATAAGCATCTACGTCTTAGCTTGTCATCTCAAATACATAATATTTAAAAATATTTATGTTTCTTAACATCATGATAAACATTATTTTGTTATTTGACGAAGTAATAAGTAGAGCACCTATCATATTTTTACCTTATAAATGGTACCTTACCTTTGTAGTAATAGTAAATTAATTACATTGTGTACAATTACATGTTTGGGATATATTATTTAATTTATCGCTATCGCTAATGCTTTATGCCACACATGTACCTAAGGAGTGACCCGCAGGAGCTTTCGTACAAAAGAAAGCTTTTCGATGCCAATCGCATGCAAAATGTATAAGTACAACATTTTTTTATTTAAAAATATTGTTTAGTATACATAATAGTACCTAAGCAAGACTAACTTGTACCAGCAGCTTCGCTTGAGTTCCCTTGATATAAAAAGTAGCCTGTGTGTTATTCCAGAACATAATCTACTCTTGTTCCAAATTTCATCCCGATCCCTTTAGCCGTTTTGACGTAATTGAGTAACAAACAAACACATAACAAACATACAAAGCATTTATAATATGAGTATTTTCTTATTTCCGTTTTACAACCGGGAATAGTGATTTATCGTATGCTCTAAGGCTTATGCACTACCTCTGCACCACAGCATTTCTATTATATAATTTAAATTGAAAAAATATGAGTACTTTTCAATATCCGACCCTGAGCTCAACACAATCCAATCCATAGCATTCTCATCTACTTAATAACTAAAGAAACAAATTCAATATAATGAAACGTCAAACTAACCCACACAGAGAATTCAAATATTCATACAGCACGTATTTCAAACATTTGATTTACGCACATTAAATAATATCCGAATTCCCTACCCTAGCTATTGAAGTGAAACCATTGATATCATAGCGTAACAGTGGCATTCAAATCCTTCCTGCATATTGATCAAGCCCCCAGGGAGGATAGAGGCACTGTATAGTGTATACCTCTTCTCAACATACTACTGGCTCCCTCTACGCAACGAAATGACATTGTTTAGAACTGCAAATGTCATTTTGTTTATGATTCTGACGTTTGAATTTAGAAGAGGGTTGGGTAGGTAGGGTGTTCGAATTTGAATTCGAAAACTGGCCGTTATATAAATCATTTTGGATGTATTTTTTAGTAGAAGTCTTGTCTATATAATTTAAGTGGCAATAACTAAATAGAAATAATTCTTTTTTTTAATGTGTAATCTACACTAATATAGATATTAAAGATAATATATGTATGTTTTTTTTAAACTACTAGACCTATATAACATTCTCTCACTGATTAAAATCTAGTTTTTTCTAACATTTTTGTTATTAATTCGATTAGAAAGGAAACATTATAAATTTCAGAGCGGTCGGTAAAAATCTACTATGAACTTTATTTTTGTCCTGGCTGGATATCACGTCATTTTCCAGTTACATAGGTAACACCGTAACAAAAACCGGATCAATAAGTAGATCACAAAGACGAGAAAAGACTGCACGGTTGGTGCGGTGGTTGGGCAACCGGCTGCCGTGCAACATGTAGGGGGTTCCCGCGCGAAGCAACTCTTTGTATGATCCATATATTATTGTTTCGAGTCTAGATGTCATATGTATGTGAACTTATACATTTGTAAACGTACCCAGGACACAGGAGAAAATCCTAGTGTGGGGCAACGTTTTTAAAAGAAAAAAAGGTAAAGGTTAAACAGTCCAGTGTACAAGTTGACCTTTTAATATTTGAATACAAATAAAAATGTTCATATTAATTTCAGTTTCTTTGTGAAAGTTATCTGTAGGCATGAATATCTCAAGTCTATAGTTACTGAAGGTATATAAAGAATTACGAAAGAATTTTCATTTATGAATTTGTTAATGATATTTTCCTCTTTCGTCTATTATTAAGTACACAGTATCGTTTAACAGTAAGACTTATTTTCCTGCCACAGCCAAAAAAATTGAATTACTTAAAATAACTCCTATTACTTAATCCCATAATAATTATTATTCTCAAAACGGCTTAGTCTCATTTAAATGAGAAACAGAATTGTTTATAAAACTCGATAAAACTAAGCAGGGCTTTGCTGAATTTTAATTTGTACAATCTCACAATCTTATAAGAAGATTAAAGAAGCTGAAAACGGCTCTTCTCTAATTAAAAAGTCAAATTTAAAGAAGGAAAAAATATAATACAAACATTGCCGACTCGTAAATCGTTTATACGGAATCATCTGACTGATATTTCTATAAAGAACTTATCGGAAAAAGTGGGGAGAGGAAATAAAGGAGTTTTTAAAAATAAAACTCTTTTGTTTCGTTACATTTTTTTTTCACGGAATCTGCAATGAGTTATGAAAAATGGACTGTTCTGGCTCTTTTACGTAAATGTTTCGTTTTTTTTTTTAAGTTTGAATTTGTTTTGTTTCGTGTTTCGAGGGCGGTAACGCAATTAGTGACGCTTTATTAAGAGTTTTCTTCGAGTTATTTTTAATTGAATTGAACTTAGATTTTGACATTTTTATATTTTAACCTCTTGTTTATTAATGTCTATTGTCGTTCATTTAGTTATGATTTCTGTTCTACGATTATTTTAATTGCTGTTTTGAGTGAATGAGTTCTTCATATTCGAATGATATTCTATGTCTACGAAGTGTAACAACCCACTTCTTATAATGTGTATACCTACGCGTGTGGGGTGTGGCGTGCCGCGCTTGCCTCAAAGAGTCATCAGACCACCACAGATGGGGCCTAGTAGGGCTGATGACCTGATCCGGAGCTGCGGACTACCTAGTGGTTTACAGGGGCTCCAGCTCGAAAAGCTAGAGTAAGAACTGTGTGGTTTTTAGTCAGTAAGAGTCTGACACTCCCTCTCGCCTCGCTTAAAACGGAAGAAATAATTGGATGATATTCCTCCCTCAAAAAAATAAAATACCGTGTGTACCTATGTCGTAGATATCATCAAATACATATGCATATTATATGTGTGCTATCTAACACAAAACCTTTCAGGTGTCAGTACCCAAATCAACGTAAAACAACTTTTGTTTAGGTTCCATTAGAAAATGAAATCACGAAAAAAACCTTGAATACACCTCATGTACCTGAATGTTTCAGACTACCTAATCGCTGAAACCAATCACTTTTATGTAGCAATTTATAACTGATAAATTATTAAGTACAAAATGTTGGTGCTTGAAGTTACAACGACAATTTTATTACATACACGGATTTCTATCTATACTTTCTGAATTAGTACCTAAACCAATGTTTTCTGTAGTATTTTTCCTGAAATTGGAAATATATAAAATATATATATTTTAGTATTTTTTGTAGTCAAACTATCGGTTTTTTTTTACTAAAGAGAAAAAGAGATAGAGAGTGAGAGAGAAAGGTGATAAACCTTTTGATTTTTGACAACCATAGTCCGATGGTTAAGTTATTTTTTTAAGGATTAAGGGGCAAACGAGCTATCTCCTGATGGTAAGCGATCAGCGCCGCCCATGGACACCCGCAACACCAGAGGAGTCACAGGTGCATTGCAGGTCTTTTAAAAAGGAATATGCTCCTATCTTGAAGGTTTGAAGTGAATAATAAAAGAAAAATATACATTCTTTAACTACTTAAACAAATATATGTATAAGTGAAAATATTTCAAGCATTTTAGCAAAAATAAAATTGAAAGCTAGAATTTATTAAGTGTAAAATATGAAGATGAGAATTTCAAAACGAAATCTGTCATCACAAACGAAACCACGGGGAAAGGTAGTAGAGAAATAATTTTATTTCTGTGTACATTTTAAAATAGAACATTCGTGCGCAATACACAATTAAGCCATGGAAAAAAGCTTTTAGAAATATTGAAATGTGTTAATCGATGCCATATACTACGCCAGCGCCACCTAACTAGTTAAATTGCACGACATTTTAGTTTCGAAAAAGTCTGTGATTTGTTAGCTACAGTTTTGCATAGCTAACATGCTGTTGCCAGTTTTTTGTGAGCTTTATTATTAGTTAAGCGTTGTAACGAGCGAATCGCTTGACAAAAGAGATGACAGAAATAGAACATTTTTGGTGTATTTTTTTCTGTAATCAATGCCGTTTTTCCAAGTGAAACGCCATTATGTTTTCAATTCTGGGTGCGTTGCGTTCGTATCTTTTGTTAAAGAACGTCTATTACAATTCTGATCAATATGTGTTATTTACAATGTACATAGTACATGCTGATATTTAAATCACACCTTGTGGAGACGGCGGATGCGGCTCGGCAGAGGTACCCTTCGGCCCAGTTGGTGTTACTGGGGGACTTTAACGCCCATCACCAGGAGTGGCTGTTCCCATACCAGTGCACTGACCATGCTGGGAGGGAAATGCGTAAGCTTGCGCTAACGCTTGGCCTGACCCAGCTGGTCCAGGAGGCCACAAGGGTGCCCGATGTCGACTCGCACACTGCCAACTGCTTAGACCTTCTGCTGACAACTGATCCAGACAGCTACTCGGTGTCAGTTTCTTCACCCTTGGGTAGCTCTGACCACTGTCTGGTGAAATCCGTATCCACGTACTCCCCACCGGATCCTTGTCCCAGAGGATCTCGGCGGATGTGGCGGTACAAGTCAGCAGATTGGGATGGGATGCGATCTTTTTTTGCATCCTATCCTTGGCGGCCTGTCTGCTTCTCTACTGAGGACCCGTCAGCTTGTGCGGATGCCATAACGGGGGTGTTGCGTCAGGGCATGGAATACTACATTCCATTCTCGGATGCGACATCTTTCGGTGGGACTCGTCCATGGTTCGATGCCGACTGCAGACGTGCTGAAGCGCGAAAGCATGCGGCATACTTGGCATGGGCGGATGCCAGGCGTCGTAGGGCTGACGACATTCTTCAGAGGAAGAGAGTCTATAACCGGGCTGCCAAGTCATGCAAAAAGGCATTACGGATGGCTCGGTTCTACCACATTGGCCGAATAGGGAACAAACTGGCTTCTTACCCAGCGGGTAGTAAAGCGTTTTGGTCCCTGGCCAAGGCGGTTGAATCGAACTTCTGCCGCCCTTCACTCCCTTCACCTCTCCTGGGGCCTAACGGGACACTGGCACACACCGCGGTAGAGAAAGCGAACCTGTTTGCTTCTCTATTTGCGGAATCTTCACGTCTTGATACTGGTGGCGCTTTGCCTCCTTCTCTCCATAGAGTTTGCGAGACGAATATGTCAAAAATTCGCATACGACAGAAGGAGGTATATAAGACGTTGCGTAATCTTGACGTGAACAAGGCCAGTGGCCCCGACGGAATCCCAGCCGTGGTTTTAAAAATCTGTGCGCCTGAGTTGTCTCCAATCCTGACACGCCTGTTTCGACTTTCTTTGGAGACTGGTCAAGTGCCGGTTGCATGGAAGCTAGCCAACGTGCAGCCTGTGCCCAAAAAAGGTAGTCGTGCCGACCCTAATAATTACCGGCCAATCTCGGTCACGTCCATACTCTGCAAGAGTATGGAACGTGTACTTAAACAGGCTCCTGGCATACCTTGAAGGTAACGACCTCCTCAGTGATCAGCAGTATGGGTTTCGCCGCAACCGATCCACTGGGGACCTTCTTGCGTATGCCACCCACATTTGAAGCGAGGCCATCGAGAAGCACGGGGAGGCAATAGCGGTCTCTCTCGATATATCGAAGGCCTTTGACAGGGTTTGGCACGACAGCCTTATCGGCAAGCTTCCTGCATATGGACTTCCCGCTGATCTGTGCAGATGGATTGCAGACTTCCTGAGGGATCGGTCAATTCGAGTAGTCATTGATGGCTGCTCGTCTGACCAATTTGGCATCAACGCCGGAGTCCCTCAGGGGTCAGTACTTTCAGCAACGCTCTTTTTGCTGCACATCAACGACCTGCTTAAGCCCGGTATCTTTGGGTATGCAGATGACAGCACAGTTGTTGAAAGGTATGTGTCCGATGCGCGGAGTAGCGGAACACAGATCCGGTCTCTAAGAGAATCCATGGTCGAACGGTTGAACTCGTCCTTGAAGGCGGTTTCCGATTGGGGTGACGCCAACTTGGTCAAGTTCAACGCTACCAAAACCCAGGCGTGTCTATTCTCTGCCAAACGGAGTCAATTTCCGCTAGCTCCGACTTTCCGAAATGTGTCCGTTCCGGTAGCGGATCGTCTTGAGCTTCTGGGCGTAACTCTATCGCCAACGCTTAACTTCGGCTCTTATATAGAGTCGAAGGCGCATCTGGCTGGTAGGAAGTTGGGTATCCTCTCGAAGGTGAGACGGTACTTCACACCGAAACAACTGCTGAGCCTGTACCAAGCGCAGGTTCGGTCATGTATGGAGTACTGTTCTCACCTTTGGGACGGCTCGGCCAAATATCAGCTGGATGCGCTCGAACACATCGAAGGGCGTGCCAAAAAGCTCATCAATGATGATGCGCTTGTGGAAGACCGGCTTCAAAGCCTTGAACACAGGCGCAAGGTCGCAAGCCTTTCCGTTTTTTACCGGATACATTTCGGAGAGTGTGCGGGGGAATTGCACAACTTGATTCCCCCTAGTCCTTTTCATCATCGAACCACAAGACAATCGGCGAGGCGTCACCGCTTCATGGTAGATATCCCACCCACTCGCACGAAGCGCTTCGCTTCAAGCTTCCTTGTGCGAACTGCTAGGGAGTGGAACTCCTTGCCGGAGTCTGTGTTTCCTGATGGGTATAACTTGGGTGTCTTCAAGGCCCGAGTGAATGGGTTGCTTATGGACAGACGTGCTCCACCGTAGGCCGTATCATCACTTACCATCAGGTGAGATAGCGGCCAAACGTCGACCCATTAAAAGTAAAAAAAAAAAAAAAAAATCGAAAAATTTAGTAATACTTAGCCTAACTCTTGTGATTCTTTATGGGGGAAAAATTGTCCAATTATGTCTCCCGCCTTGGGTGTGGCGTGTCAGATTCCTACTGACTAGTAACCACCCTGTTCCTACTCTCGCTTTTCGAACCAGAGCTCTGCTACACCGCTACGTTCTGGTGTAGGAGTCATATTTACAAGCAGGTGTCATAATAGTATTTATTTTTTCTATGCCTTCAGAATCACAAATAATCGGCAAATAAACATGACCCTTTCTTTGTATTTACATAACCGTTTGTCAGTACACAATCACTCACGCGTTTTTAGAAAAACTTTCATGATAGAAACTCCGCAAAATAGCGTATCTATTTTTAAAATGTTTCATCAGTGCTATTCGATTTCCGTCAGGCGATATATCTATCTATGGGGGGTACAGGTAGACATATAGCCCCTTTCCATAAAAGAATCGGTTAAAACACGAATATAACATGTAATATGTTAACCCTAAGTTATAGGCAGGTACGCACATAACAGGAAAACAATAAAAAACAGGCCACTAAAGGGATCGCTTGCAATATTTCTCAATGTTGACAACCCCTCAACCGATAAAAGACTTATGAGTCGGTAAAGACCAGTGTAAGATAAACTCCAATTTCTGAGGAAATCAATAGAACTCCATAGGGCAGAGAGGTCTTCTTATACTAGTTAATGGAGGGTAAATAACGGAGGTAGAGAAAAAACCAGTAAACTACTAAGACTATCTAATTGACAAGAGATTCAAAATCTTTATTAGAGCTTGCGTAAGAGGGAAATTATATTAAAATATTATTATGATGAGGTAAGAGGATGTGGGGAAAATGTGCGATAGAAAGAACTTTATCGGCGGTTATTATTATTTATTGATATGACCGAAATGAACTATGAACGAATGCTAGCGTTTCCGCGAAACTTGGTGGGTATCTTACAAAGAGAGGAAAACGATGCTTCGTAAGTTATTTTCTTATCGATGTTTTATTGTTGAAGTAGACCAAGGCTTGTACGTTATATCTAAAAACAAATATAGGCATATTATAATGATCCGAAGGTTATTCAGCAATCATATCTATAGCGAACTGTGACAAAATTGACGTATAATTCCCGATTTCAATCTAAAATCTTTAGATTAAGATCGATTTTTGACATTAGTTTTATAGAGTTTACATCGATACATAGATTTTTAAATAAGATCATAGCTCTATCATTTTACCAATCTCCCCATAAATTTTAAGGAACCCTTAAACCAAGATAGGTAACATTTACCTAACGATATTTTAGTTTTCACCAATCTATAAAGTGTACCATAACGCTAAGTAAGTTTTAGTTAAGAGATGATTTATTTAGAAGTGATTGGTAAAAGTCATTATATGGGACTTCGATGAGTCTCTGGATGCTGTGCAAGGTTTCGCGGGTTCGTTTCCCGCTCGAAACAACTCTTTGTGTGATCCACAAATTATCTGGAGAGGTTTCAATGTTCCGGGTGTCATGTGTATGTGAAATGGTATATTTGTAAACGCACCCACGACACAGAAGAAAATCCTAGTGAGGGACAAAGTTTTTTTTTTAAATCTTTGAAAGCTTTAAAATCTAAAAGAAACCTCATAACCCATATTTAAACTGTGTCATACATACTGTATATTATATTCAAATACTAAGTTCATCCTCAGACCTCCTCCAGAGAGTAGAGAATGCACTCTGCACCGTTGTTTGTAGAATGCTAAATATCAATACTAAGTATTTGCTGTTTTAGTGCAAATTGGAATTTAGAGTCTAGCCTTACCATTGGGAATGCTGTGTTCCTGTTATTGTACAATACGGCTGGTGTTAGGGTCCAGGGGAGATAACACGATTGCAAATTGCTGCTTAATCAGATATTTTGGTAGTTAGCATTTTTGAAGGGAAATGTTTAATTCGTCTTCTTGACTCTTGACTGCCTTGTTGGTCTAGTGCGACTGCCAGGCAAGAGGTCTCGGGTTCGATTCCCGGGTCGGACTTTTTTCGGTTTTTCGAAAATTTCTCAGTGGTAGCACGGAGTCTGGAAATGTCTGGCTCACCACCTATTACATGGGACTTACAACATAAATTGTGAAAATTGGGTGTACACAGTGGCATTACGTGCCATAATGTGCACATCTGCCTACCCTTACGGTGATTAAAGGCATGACGATATGTGTGTATTTATGTTATTTAATTCGTTAATGGCAATTTGTTTGTCAGTGACTGCGGTGAACGTGTTAGATTTGATTACAGTACGGAAATATAGGTTGACTACCCTTGGTTTATGATCCGGGGCTGCTGCGTAATAATAATTTAATACCAATTAAATTATTTCTTCCAATTTGAATTAAACAATAACATACATAGTTCCGTAGAAAAATCATAAAAGCCTATAAAAAGCATCTATAAAAAAATAATACCGATTTCCTTTAGATACGCCATAACTTACGAATAAGTACACCGCATTCTATAAATCTTATTTGTAGTGATCGTTATTGTTATTACAAGGTGTATATGTATATAAAGGAATAACAATAGAAAGTATTTCGGGAAAATCGGGAAATACTCGTAGCAATAGGAATGTGCAAAATTGGGCTACATAACTACGGATACCTACATAATAAAAATGTGGGAGAGCCATGCTTCGGTACGAATGGGCCGACTCGACCGGAGTGATACCATCCTCATAGAAAACCGACGTGAAACAACGTTTACGTTGTGTTTCGTTGTGTGAATGAGGTTACCGGAGACCCAATTAACCCCCTTCCCAATCTTCCCAATCTCCGAGTCCCCAACAACACTTGAATTCCTAACCTCTACTTGTAACGCTATGATCCGTATGCCCGTTTGCCGGTATATACCATAAAAAAACATAATATTGTAATTATAATAATCAATTGTGTCTGTGTGTAGCTGTTATGCACACACATGGACGTGCAACCGTTCGACAAGGTAACTCAACTAATTTCAATCAATAAAACGTGATGACATGCCCGTTTCACCACCTTCATATAAATGTCCAATAAACTTGTGTCACAGATAGTGCATACAAATTACCTTCTTAATTTAAAGTTATCTGAATATATAGCGGCTATACAGACAGTGTGAAACAAGTCCTAAGCGTGACAAATACTTCTTTGTACACCGCAACAAAATTGATCAAGCCAATCGTGAGATTATGGAAGCCAAATATACATACTTACATATAGATCAAACTGAGAAACTTCTTCTTTTTTTTTGAAGTCGGTTAAAAATACAATACATAGTACATTTTTATCAGCTCCCACCCACTCTTTTAAACCTACCTTTGTAATCTTGAAGATATTTTCCGGGTAAGTAAGTAATACAATGCCTTTCTCCCAATCCTTTTGTTAAGAGACCCTTTAGGTGCGTTGTGTAATGTGATTGACCCTTTACAGTATATTTGCGGTCAATTTGATTACTTTATTTTTTCAATCCCATACCGACATGTTACCTCGGCTGGGTTTTTACCGACTTCAAAAAAGGAAAGATGCGTGCTATAAATTACTTTTCTACTATCAATACATCGCATTTTCGAGCTGCGCATTTTTCTCGCACAAATAAAATAAATAAAACATAAAAATAAATACTTTGCGGTGGCGCATATTCGTAGCACAGCTACATAGCTTAGTATTTTTTTTATTCTATAGGTTCACGCTTATCGGTGCAAACGGTCACATAGTTTCACAAATTAGCTTTTACATTTTCGTAGTATAGCTGCATAGTAAATCTCTGGTAGAAAATCATCCTTAGGATAGTTTTATCTGGGCGATAATAGGCTGATGACGATGATAGTTTTATGTGTTGTCGTTTGAGCCCAAGAGCATTATCAATAGCATTAGCAGAAAGAAAAAAATATAATAATGATTACGTGAGGTTGAGGTGTATCTCAATTTCATATAATTATACAAATGTTAACTGAATTTTTAGCAACTCGGCAATGTATTCATAAGTCAATAATTTTGCACGCCCGTAAGGCAAAATGTATTCGGGATTCTTTATACCTACATAACATCATATCTGTACCTACATTTTTTGCAAATAAATAATTTCTATTTCTATTTCTAAAGAATAAGAACTTTAAATATAGATTTAAGACTACAAAAGCGTATGGTCAGCAAAATGTTAAGTTGCATACATTTGGATTCCCTTAGGTATACATTTAGCAAAAAAGCTGTTTCCAGTTTCCGCACCAGATTCCATTCCATGTTATGTAAAACAAAATCACGCCTATCTATTTACATAACATGCTTATGTTCTCGAAGCGGAAGGCAAAAAGTACATAGAGAAAGATCCTAAAGTTTCAGGGCCACGTTCTTTAAGTGTGTTGGCAAATAAAAGGTACATTTCAAGTATTACCTCCTTATTGAAATAAACAATTACCTAAATCTCTTAGATAATTATACAGGGTGACTTGTAATTCGACGTATTCCTCTCGGGAGGTGATAATACAACTAAATACCTACAAAATTAGGTAACCCTGCGGTCCCTGTTCCGAAAACGATTAGTTTCTGAGATATTAAACATTTTCAATTTTCAAATCTACAAAAATCAAATCAATCAGTACCAGCGCGACAATCGCAGCGTCGTGTGTCGCAGAATGCTCCGCCTCTAGCATGGCTTGAAACTAGTGGAGTTCCTCGTCAAACAGTGACTTTGTACGTCTCACGAATGTTATAATAAAATTGTATCTACAAAACAATCAATGAGGATGAACACATATTAAATAACCACTTACTTATTACAGCGTGACAAAATAATTCACTTTCACAATATTTTCACAGCAACAAAGTAAACTGAAATATTTAACCACGCATTATTTTTAATTACTATTTGAATAATAAACTTCGTTTTACGAGCGCGAGTTAGCGACTCCGACTTACTGTTTACAATGCTATGCTGAAGTTTGCAACCATGGATCTTGGAAACCAGGAAATCGTGGAGATTCTGTTACACTACCCATTTCGCAACTATTAAAGATATGCCACATCAATTTCAGGTATACCTAATCTTCTTATATTAATGAATACAACTTAATTATATCTTGATTGATTATAACTTGATTATATCTTTTTTATTTTTTTGAAGGGGGACAATCATCCTGTTTTTCTCCCACCTTGGGCCCAAGAGGGAGTGTCAGACTCTTACTGACTAAAAACCGCCCCGTTCCTACTCCTGCTCTTTGAGCCGTAGCCACTACGACACCACTCGTTTACATAAAAACAAAAACCCATTTTAAACATAAATTATCAAGATTTAGTTCCAAATTAACAATTTCTAAATTCCAAATTGAACAACCGATTCCCTTCTACGATCCCGAATCAAAAACTTTGTGGCAGAACTGAAATAGTCGACTAGAAGTTATGAAGATATTTCATGCGGATTTGATACGGTCACGGCTTACACTTAGTTTTGTTTAATGGCTAAATAAATGACGAGGATTTTGAGGGTAAGGGCTGCTTAAATAAGGGTAGGTAAACCATCTGTGTTAGGAGAAGCTAATGTTTTGGTAATTTACTTGATTTTGAGAATAATGATTCGTGAGTAATGGTTGAGTGTGAGAGACATGCTTTGGATGGATTTTATTAACAGACGGATCACCTGATGGTAAGCAATCACCACCGCCTATAGACACCTGAAGCGCCAGAGGCGTTACCAGTACGTTGCCGACCTTTTGGAGGTTAGGAATAAGAAAGGGTTGTTGGGGAATCAGGGTATGAGAAGATTGGGAAGGAGCATAATTGGGCCTCCGTTAACCTCACTCACACAACGCAAGCGTTGTTTCACGTCGGTTTTCTGTGAGGCCGTGGTATCACTCCGGTCGAGCCGGCCCATTCGTGCCGAAGCATGACTCTCCCATACTTAAGAAGAGGGTATTAACACTACTCAATTTTAAGACGCTCTCAAATGTAGTTCTGTCACTATCAATTCTTTATAAAATGACAGAGATAGCACGATATTTAAGTATAACTTAAAATTTAGTAGCATTTGAGTATTCGAGTGTAAGTTTTTTGTATGGAATATTGATATATTCGTAACTCCTATATCCTTACAGTGTTAGTTTACGAGACAATATGACATATTATGCGGTGCTTAGGTGTTTTAATATCTTGCTACAGCTGTGCTTTATAGACGTTCAATACATAGTACGCCAGCTTAAACTTTAATACCTAAGTCTTAAGTGTGATTTTTCGTTATCATACTTTTATTATGTCTTCGATGGAATACTTTTATGTTACTGCGGATGAGTGCAAGTTTTGTAATAAATTGTAAGATTTTTAAAGTCAAAATCAAAAGCAATTTAAAAACTTTTGGCATAGAGTTCTAATTCGATTAATATTTATTGATGTGCACTTTTTATGGTGGGTTACTTTTTGTTATATATTTAAACGTTGCCCCACACACTAGGATTTGCTCCTGTGTCGTGGGAGCATTTACAAACATACACATGACACCCAGACCCGAAACAATTTTGGATCACACAAAGAGTTGCTCCGTGAGGGAATCGAACCCGCTACTCGTTATGCGTCAGTGGGTTGCCTAGGCACCGCGCCAAACGTGCAGTAATTCAAAATTGCTGAAGAGAAATGCTTATTGTGAGTAACCTATGGAGTTTCTTTCTCATTCTTCTCCATACGAATCTACACTTTGAAACGAGCAAATAACTTCACTATAGGACTGACAGACAGATAATTGTAATACTTATTATTATATTTGCTTCGACGTTCAAAGGTACCTTCCTGGTCTATTAGAAATAAGTAATTTGGTCTTCGACTTTATATCATTACTTCCATCCAGCAATCGACAGCATATGCTAACGAGCCCCAACATAACATAACTAAACTAAAACCCGAATGCAAATCAACAAATTAATAAACAACAAATTGATGGATTTTTCCCAGCAATTATACCGGGGAATAATTAACAGGATCATTAGGCGAATAACAGAGGAATTTCGACCTTAACGCAACAATTTAGAGCAATTACTTGCTTGAAGCGTTAATCAGTAACGATTAATTATGACGCAGGGCGATTGGTGACCAATTTATAGACAGGTTGAATTATCTAAACACCATGTGATTACAATTACTAATCATTACTTGCGTAGGGGTGATTTTCCATCAGAGATGTGCTATGTAGCTATGCTAAGATGTAATAGCTAAGCTGTGAAACTATGTGACCGTTTCTATTGATACTAAACTATGTAGCTGTGCGAGAAAGATGCGCAGCTCGCGTATGTATCTATAGTAGAGAAGCCATTCATAGCACGCATCTTTCCATATAAAAAACATAGCTTAGCTGAGTCCGTTTCCACCAGTGTTAAGCTATGAAAACCAATGAATATGATTGGTGGAAGCCAAACGTTTCCACAACAACGTAGCATAACACATCTCTGGTGGAAAAGCACCCTAGAGCTGCGGTTTTGTTTACGGTTCATGCACATTTCAATTCTCACACTAAATAATTTATTTTGTTATCCATTGTTTTGAATACTCATTTTCATCGGTTGAGTTGTTACGAGTCTCGTCTGCCGAGCTTGGAGTCTCAGGTTCGATTTTCAATTAGAGAGCGAGAGAGAGCCTTCCTTGTTGGCCGAGTGGTTGCGAGTGCGACTGCCGGACAAGGGGTCTTGGGTTCGAATCCCGGGTCGGGCGAAGTACTGGGTTTTTTCGGTTTTTCGAAAATTTCTCAGTGGTAGCACAGAGTCTGGAAATGTGCCCGGTATATGGCAATAGGCTCACCACCACATGGGACTTACAACATAAATTGTGAAATGTGGGTATACATTGGCATTATGTGCCAATGTTAGTATTTTTCCAATTAGTCTAGAATAGTGCCCAGTGTAAGTATAGGGCAAGAGATTCACCACACAGAATACATAAGTAAAATGTATATGATCCATTGTAGGTACTTGGTACATGGTAGGGATTGGATGGCTCTGCCTACCCCCTCGGGGATTAAAGTTGACATGTCGCGTCATGTAATCAGTGCTTGCATGATTAGCGCAGTGGTTTTGCAACCTATGCACCGGCAGCGTTTCAATTCTCATACGGAATAATTTATTTGGTTGATCCATTCGCTGCTGTTTCATGTCTGGCTATGATGTGCATTGTGTATGCAAAAAATTGTGTTTGTTATAGCACCCGTAACTTAAAAAAAGAGTTTTTTTATTTAGGGTAAGGATAAAGTTTGATTAAATCGATACATTTCATCATTCAAAATTCGGGAGAAAATCCTAGTGTGGGGCAACGTATAAAAACAAGAATATAATAGGAACTATATTACGAATTTATCTATCTTACTGCGACATATATACAGAGCCATCATACCACCACAGATGGGGCCCAGTAGGGCGGAAGCCGACCCGGAGCTGCGGACTGCCTAGTGGGTTACCGGGACTCTGGCTCGAAAAGTAGGAGTAGGAACGGGGTGGTTTTTAGTCAGTAAGAGAGAGAAGTTAGAGAAAGAGAGAGAGAGAGAGAAGTTATAGAATGATTTTTCCCCACATAAATTACAAATGATTTGTGGCGACACTTGACAAGTGATAGCGACATCATTGTGATTATGTGAACAGCCTAAACATAGATAAAACCGTTGGTTAAAGCTTCCCTATTACATAATATAATACAAATGTAACGAGAAAATACTTAAAAACGAAAGCCTATGAAAACAAAAATATATTTATTTGACTTGTACCATTATTTGTTTGGCGTCGGCATGGGTAGCCAGTCGTGTGGAAAACTGTTATCGCATATTGTAACCATTGGCAACGAACAACTGTGATTTATGTGTCAACAACAATAGACACATAAGGCTGTGTTCATGTTGTATTTTTTCTAAGAAATATGGCATAATAAACTGTGTTGAACAATAATCTTCGTGTAACCGGTGTTTCTAAGAATATTATCTGAAGCGTATTTGTTCATTATCTTAGTTGTCATCATTAGGCGAAGTCTAAGTCAAAAAGCATTTATTTCAAACCATACACAGTTACTTTCGAAGCATCAAAAAATATAGTCATCAGATTTTTTTTTGATGAGTAGGAAATATCATCACCTGATAATTTTTTTTATTTATAGCTGTTTTTGGGTTCTTTTTCGTCTTCTTGCTCAATAGCTCTTGTTTTTGAAGGAGGAAAATTATCCATTGACTTCTCCCGCCTTGTGTGAGGCGAGAGGGAGTTTCAGACTCTTACTGATTAAAAACAACCCCGTTTCGGAGCCCCGATAATCCGTCACGTCTTTCCTGGTAAGAAAGAGTTGCTTGATAATATCACCATAATTGCGAAACACCTCCTTTTTGAAGTCAGTTTTAGGTACCAAAACATTAGATTCAATTACATTTTTGAACTAGTACCTCACTTTCAGTAATCGTACTTGCTAACCACTCGACCTACGAGGCAGGATGATTCCCTAGAGATTTTAAAGAGTTAAATACATTCAAATATATTCAGACCAACGCATAGTACAGGTCAGCCAATATACATTGACCTCACTGAAGTTAGCCAATGCATTGACAGAGAGAGACAAAACAACTTTTAACTATAGGGAGTGAGAAAGACAGAGGTATATTGTTGTAGATTGTAGCAGATATCAGGCAGGTCAAGTTATTTTGGTCGTGTTATAGTATGAAAGTCTCTCTGAATATTCATCTAAATAAATATTAGCTATGTGATGGCAAAATAGTCTCGAGTTATCTTTAATATTATTTCCCTCTAAGTTATGCAGTGAATTAAGTGAGATATGCGTTGAATCTTTAAGATATTCAGCGAAATGGACGATGTTCGACAAAATTCGAAGAAAATTCCTCGCGAGGTTTCGATTTTCTGTGAAATATATATTTTTTTAAATTCAAAGTCAGCTTGTGCGTTTTTACAAGTATTTTAACCGCAATTATGTAATATGATTTTTATCTCGGTGGTATTGATTTTATTTTCAACAAAATTAAAACGAAGTTCCGTATTACTAAGAGACTCCAGCCTCTTTGGGTTTCCACCCAACATACACGGTTGGCTGAGCAACTGACTGCCGTGCCCTTCGATCTCCGCACGGAGAAACACTTTGTGTGATTCACAAATTGTTGTTTCGGGTCTAGGTGTTATGTGTATGTGACATAGTATGTTTGTGAAGCCAAGACACAAGAGACAATTCTAGTGTGGGGCAACGTTTTATAAGGAAAGAAAAGAAAGAAGTCAATTAAAAGAAATATGAAAAAAGAAAATATACAACAAAATACAAACCGAACACACCATACTATTGCCTACACTCAACACACTAAAAAACACTCACAATACAAATAAAAAAAACTTCTAACATTGAAATTCAATACGTCACACTCGAAAGTGATGTAAAAATACAAGCTTTTATTGTAACACTAGTACCCTTAGTACGAGTTTGCTTTAAACAAGAGCACGTTCGGCGCTCTGATTGGTTGGTTCATTCGCAGCGACCAATCAGTACCCTTAATATGAGTTGGCTTTACGTTTAAAGTAATCAAAACGAGAGCGCATTCGGCACTCTGATTGGCCGGCTTGAATGAACCAACCAAGCGAGCGTCGAACACGCTCTTGTTTCGATTTCGTTAAGCTTAAAGGAAACTCATACTAAGGGCACTGAGCATCGAACGCAATCTCGTTTATCGTAAAACAAACTCATACTTAAGCCCTCTGATCATTTTTAATGCAGCCTACTCTGAACATTGAACAGTTAACCATATGCAAGTTTAACCGTTGCAACCTCTGCAGTCATCCGCACTCTTGCATATTTAAAACGTGCAAGTTTACAAATTGGGAGCAACAACCGTCTCCAAGTTTCCGATTGAATTTTACATGTTATGCCATGTCGGACACTGGGTTACTGGGTGGCTTCTTACTATATTATCATCGTATATATTATTTTTCTAAAATGTAGTTAATAATCTAAGATTGTTTAGATACCACTGACAAACGGTGAAAGAAAACATCGTGAGGAAACTTGGGCTTATAATTTCTAATTATAAGTTTGAAATCGCCAACCCGCATTGGGCAAGCGTGGTGATTAATGCTTAAACCTAAGGGAAAGCTACTCATGTGAGAAGGAGCCCTGGTTGGTTAGCAATGACCAATTATTGGCTGTTGATGTGATGTGTGTATGTTTATGTAGTAACTACTAAAATTTATTCCATCCAATAGTTAAGAAACCATTATTTATCATCTCCATCAACACCATATTTAACACTAAGCGATCTTCAGTTTTATGCATCCAACTAATATTAGCCTCTTTGTGGAAAACCCTTTTCACACCTAGCTTCTTTATAAAAATCCTCACACTTCCAAATCAGTTGGGCCCTTTTGGGTTGGTCAGTACCTAAAAGGGATAAAAATATGTTACATATGTAAT